>NW_028283661.1:0-319297 GCF_059441095.1 Idiotropiscis lumnitzeri | reverse complement strand
GGAAATTTACATTGGAAACGTTTGGTTTAGCTGTTATAAAAGTTTGGTTTTTTAGTGCTGTGAAAATGCATTTTCAGCTCGCACTGTACACATTTGCTATGTGAGGCATTATCTCATAAGGGAAATACTGGACAATCAAATTAATGACTTCCCAGGCTTCAGGATGCCTTTTTACACTCTATAAATGTGGAAATTTACATTGGAAACGTTTGGTTTAGCTGTTAATGAAGTTTCGTTTTTTTAGTGCTGAAAATTCATTGTCTGCTGGCGCTGTACACTTTTTCTAAGTGTTGCAATATCTCATGAAGGAAATACTGGACAATCAAATTAATGACTTTCCAGGCTTCAGGATGCCTTTCTACACTATATAAAGGTGGAAATTTACATTTGAAACGTTTGGTTTAGCTGTTATAAAAGTTTGGTTTTTTAGTGCTGTAAATGCATTTTCAGCTCGCACTGTACACATTTGCTATGAGAGGCATTATCTCATAAGGGAAATATTGGACAATCAAATTAATGACTGCCCAGGCTTCAGGATGTCTTTTTACACTATATAAAGGTGGAAATTTACATTGGAAACGTTTGGTTTAGCTGTTATAAAAGTTTGGTTTTTTAGTGCTTAAAATGCATTTTCAGCTCGCACTGTACACATTTGCTATGTGAGGCATTATCTTATAAGGGAAATACTGGACAATCAAATTAATGACTGCCCAGGCTTCAGGATGTCTTTTACACTATATAAAGGTGGAAATATACATTGGAAACGTTTAGTTTAGCTGTTAATGAAGTTTCGTTTTTTTAGTGCTGAAAATTCATTGTCTGCTGGCGCTGTACACTTTTTCTAAGTGTTGCAATATCTCATGAAGGAAATACTGGACAATCAAATTTATGACTTTCCAGGCTTCAGGATGCCTTTCTACACTATATAAAGGTGGAAATTTACATTGGAAACGTTTGGTTTAGCTGTTATAAAAGTTTGTTTTTTTAGTGCTGTAAATACATTTTCAGCTCGCGCTGTACACATTTGCTATGAGAGGCATTATCTCATAAGGGAAATATTGGACAATCAAATTAATGACTGCCCAGGCTTCAGGATGTCTTTTTACACTATATAAAGGTGGAAATTTACATTGGAAACGTTTGGTTTAGCTGTTATAAAAGTTTGGTTTTTTAGTGCTTAAAATGCATTTTCAGCTCGCACTGTACACATTTGCTATGTGAGGCATTATCTCATAAGGGAAATACTGGACAATCAAATTAATGACTTCCCAGGCTTCAGGATGCCTTTTTACACTCTATAAAGGTGGAAATTTACATTGGAAACGTTTGGTTTAGCTGTTATAAAAGTTTGTTTTTTTCGTGCTGTAAATGCATTTTCAGCTCGCGCTGTACACATTTGCAATGAGAGGCATTATCTCATAAGGGAAATATTGGACAATCAAATTAATGACTGCCCAGGCTTCAGGATGTCTTTTTACACTATATAAAGGTGGAAATTTACATTGGAAACGTTTGGTTTAGCTGTTAATGAAGTTTCGTTTTTTTATTGCTGAAAATTCATTGTCTGCTGGCGCTGTACACTTTTTCTAAGTTTTGCAATATCTCATGTAGGAAATACTGGACAATCAAATTAATGACTTTCCAGGCTTCAGGATGCCTTTCTACACTTTATAAAGGTGGAAATTTACATTGGAAACGTTTGGTTTAGCTGTTATAAAAGTTTGGTTTTTTAGTGCTGAAAATGCATTTTCAGCTCGCACTGTACACATTTGCTATGTGAGGCATTATCTCATAAGGGAAATACTGGACAATCAAATTAATGACTTTCCAGGCTTCAGGATGCCTTTCTACACTATATAAAGGTGGAAATGTACATTGGAAACGTTTGGTTTAGCTGTTATAAAAGTTTGTTTTTTTAGTGCTGTAAATGCATTTTCAGCTCGCGCTGTACACATTTACTATGAGAGGCATTATCTCATAAGGGAAATATTGGACAATCAAATGAATGACTGCCCAGGCTTCAGGATGTCTTTTTACACTATATAAAGGTGGAAATATACATTGGAAACGTTTAGTTTAGCTGTTAATGAAGTTTCGTTTTTTTAGTGCTGAAAATTCATTGTCTGCTGGCGCTGTACACTTTTTCCAAGTGTTGCAATATCTCATGAAGGAAATACTGGACAATCAAATTAATGACTTTCCAGGCTTCAGGATGCCTTTCTACACTATATAAAGGTAGAAATTTACATTGGAAACGTTTGGTTTAGCTGTTATAAAAGTTTGGTTTTTTAGTGCAGTAAATGCATTTTCAGCTCGCGCTGTACACATTTGCTATGAGAGGCATTATCTCATAAGGGAAATATTGGACAATCAAATTAATGACTGCCCAGGCTTCAGGATGTCTTTTTACACTATATAAAGGTGGAAATTTACATTGGAAACGTTTAGTTTAGCTGTTATTAAAGTTTGTTTTTTTAGTGCTGTAAATGCATTTTCAGCTCGCGCTGTACACATTTGCTATGTGAGGCATTATCTCATAAGGGAAATACTGGACAATCAAATTAATGACTGCCCAGGCTTCAGGATGTCTTTTTACACTATATAAAGGTGGAAATTTACATTGGAAACGTTTGGTTTAGCTGTTATAAAAGTTTGGTTTTTTAGTGCTGAAAATGCATTTTCAGCTCGCACTGTACACATTTGCTATGTGAGGCATTATCTCATAAGGGAAATACTGGACAATCAAATTAATGACTTCCCAGGCTTCAGGATGCCTTTTTACACTCTATAAATGTGGAAATTTACATTGGAAACGTTTGGTTTAGCTGTTAATGAAGTTTCGTTTTTTTAGTGCTGAAAATTCATTGTCTGCTGGCGCTGTACACTTTTTCTAAGTGTTGCAATATCTCATGAAGGAAATACTGGACAATCAAATTAATGACTTTCCAGGCTTCAGGATGCCTTTCTACACTATATAAAAGTGGAAATTTACATTGGAAACGTTTGGTTTAGCTGTTATAAAAGTTTGGTTTTTTAGTGCTTAAAATGCATTTTCAGCTCGCACTGTACACATTTGCTATGTGAGGCATTATCTCATAAGGGAAATACTGGACAATCAAATTAATGACTGCCCAGGCTTCAGGATGTCTTTTTACACTATATAAAGGTGGAAATATACATTGGAAACGTTTAGTTTAGCTGTTATTAAAGTTTGTTTTTTTAGTGCTGTAAATGCATTTTCAGCTCGCGCTGTACACATTTGCTATGTGAGGCATTATCTCATAAGGGAAATATTGGACAATCAAATTAATGACTGCCCAGGCTTCAGGATGTCTTTTTACACTATATAAAGGTGGAAATTTACATTGGAAACGTTTAGTTTAGCTGTTATTAAAGTTTGTTTTTTTAGTGCTGTAAATGCATTTTCAGCTCGCGCTGTACACATTTGCTATGTGAGGCATTATCTCATAAGGGAAATACTGGACAATCAAATTAATGACTGCCCAGGCTTCAGGATGTCTTTTTACACTATATAAAGGTGGAAATTTACATTGGAAACGTTTGGTTTAGCTGTTATAAAAGTTTGGTTTTTTAGTGCTGAAAATGCATTTTCAGCTCGCACTGTACACATTTGCTATGTGAGGCATTATCTCATAAGGGAAATACTGGACAATCAAATTAATGACTTCCCAGGCTTCAGGATGCCTTTTTACACTCTATAAATGTGGAAATTTACATTGGAAACGTTTGGTTTAGCTGTTAATGAAGTTTCGTTTTTTTAGTGCTGAAAATTCATTGTCTGCTGGCGCTGTACACTTTTTCTAAGTGTTGCAATATCTCATGAAGGAAATACTGGACAATCAAATTAATGACTTTCCAGGCTTCAGGATGCCTTTCTACACTATATAAAAGTGGAAATTTACATTGGAAACGTTTGGTTTAGCTGTTATAAAAGTTTGGTTTTTTAGTGCTTAAAATGCATTTTCAGCTCGCACTGTACACATTTGCTATGTGAGGCATTATCTCATAAGGGAAATACTGGACAATCAAATTAATGACTGCCCAGGCTTCAGGATGTCTTTTTACACTATATAAAGGTGGAAATATACATTGGAAACGTTTAGTTTAGCTGTTAATGAAGTTTCGTTTTTTTTAGTGCTGAAAATTCATTGTCTGCTGGCGCTGTACACTTTTTCTAAGTGTTGCAATATCTCATGAAGGAAATACTGGACAATCAAATTTATGACTTTCCAGGCTTCAGGATGCCTTTCTACACTATATAAAGGTGGAAATTTACATTGGAAACGTTTGGTTTAGCTGTTATAAAAGTTTGTTTTTTTAGTGCTGTAAATACATTTTCAGCTCGCGCTGTACACATTTGCTATGAGAGGCATTATCTCATAAGGGAAATATTGGACAATCAAATTAATGACTGCCCAGGCTTCAGGATGTCTTTTTACACTATATAAAGGTGGAAATTTACATTGGAAACGTTTGGTTTAGCTGTTATAAAAGTTTGGTTTTTTAGTGCAGTAAATGCATTTTCAGCTCGCGCTGTACACATTTGCTATGAGAGGCATTATCTCATAAGGGAAATATTGGACAATCAAATTAATGACTGCCCAGGCTTCAGGATGTCTTTTTACACTATATAAAGGTGGAAATTTACATTGGAAACGTTTAGTTTAGCTGTTATTAAAGTTTGTTTTTTTAGTGCTGTAAATGCATTTTCAGCTCGCGCTGTACACATTTGCTATGTGAGGCATTATCTCATAAGGGAAATACTGGACAATCAAATTAATGACTGCCCAGGCTTCAGGATGTCTTTTTACACTATATAAAGGTGGAAATTTACATTGGAAACGTTTGGTTTAGCTGTTATAAAAGTTTGGTTTTTTAGTGCTGTGAAAATGCATTTTCAGCTCGCACTGTACACATTTGCTATGTGAGGCATTATCTCATAAGGGAAATACTGGACAATCAAATTAATGACTTCCCAGGCTTCAGGATGCCTTTTTACACTCTATAAATGTGGAAATTTACATTGGAAACGTTTGGTTTAGCTGTTAATGAAGTTTCGTTTTTTTAGTGCTGAAAATTCATTGTCTGCTGGCGCTGTACACTTTTTCTAAGTGTTGCAATATCTCATGAAGGAAATACTGGACAATCAAATTAATGACTTTCCAGGCTTCAGGATGCCTTTCTACACTATATAAAGGTGGAAATTTACATTTGAAACGTTTGGTTTAGCTGTTATAAAAGTTTGTTTTTTTAGTGCTGTAAATGCATTTTCAGCTCGCACTGTACACATTTGCTATGAGAGGCATTATCTCATAAGGGAAATATTGGACAATCAAATTAATGACTGCCCAGGCTTCAGGATGTCTTTTTACACTATATAAAGGTGGAAATTTACATTGGAAACGTTTGGTTTAGCTGTTATAAAAGTTTGGTTTTTTAGTGCTTAAAATGCATTTTCAGCTCGCACTGTACACATTTGCTATGTGAGGCATTATCTTATAAGGGAAATACTGGACAATCAAATTAATGACTGCCCAGGCTTCAGGATGTCTTTTACACTATATAAAGGTGGAAATATACATTGGAAACGTTTAGTTTAGCTGTTAATGAAGTTTCGTTTTTTTAGTGCTGAAAATTCATTGTCTGCTGGCGCTGTACACTTTTTCTAAGTGTTGCAATATCTCATGAAGGAAATACTGGACAATCAAATTTATGACTTTCCAGGCTTCAGGATGCCTTTCTACACTATATAAAGGTGGAAATTTACATTGGAAACGTTTGGTTTAGCTGTTATAAAAGTTTGTTTTTTTAGTGCTGTAAATACATTTTCAGCTCGCGCTGTACACATTTGCTATGAGAGGCATTATCTCATAAGGGAAATATTGGACAATCAAATTAATGACTGCCCAGGCTTCAGGATGTCTTTTTACACTATATAAAGGTGGAAATTTACATTGGAAACGTTTGGTTTAGCTGTTATAAAAGTTTGTTTTTTTAGTGCTTAAAATGCATTTTCAGCTCGCACTGTACACATTTGCTATGTGAGGCATTATCTCATAAGGGAAATACTGGACAATCAAATTAATGACTTCCCAGGCTTCAGGATGCCTTTTTACACTCTATAAAGGTGGAAATTTACATTGGAAACGTTTGGTTTAGCTGTTAATGAAGTTTCGTTTTTTTATTGCTGAAAATTCATTGTCTGCTGGCGCTGTACACTTTTTCTAAGTTTTGCAATATCTCATGTAGGAAATACTGGACAATCAAATTAATGACTTTCCAGGCTTCAGGATGCCTTTCTACACTTTATAAAGGTGGAAATTTACATTGGAAACGTTTGGTTTAGCTGTTATAAAAGTTTGGTTTTTTAGTGCTGAAAATGCATTTTCAGCTCGCACTGTACACATTTGCTATGTGAGGCATTATCTCATAAGGGAAATACTGGACAATCAAATTAATGACTTTCCAGGCTTCAGGATGCCTTTCTACACTATATAAAGGTGGAAATGTACATTGGAAACGTTTGGTTTAGCTGTTATAAAAGTTTGTTTTTTTAGTGCTGTAAATGCATTTTCAGCTCGCGCTGTACACATTTACTATGAGAGGCATTATCTCATAAGGGAAATATTGGACAATCAAATGAATGACTGCCCAGGCTTCAGGATGTCTTTTTACACTATATAAAGGTGGAAATATACATTGGAAACGTTTAGTTTAGCTGTTAATGAAGTTTCGTTTTTTTAGTGCTGAAAATTCATTGTCTGCTGGCGCTGTACACTTTTTCCAAGTGTTGCAATATCTCATGAAGGAAATACTGGACAATCAAATTAATGACTTTCCAGGCTTCAGGATGCCTTTCTACACTATATAAAGGTAGAAATTTACATTGGAAACGTTTGGTTTAGCTGTTATAAAAGTTTGGTTTTTTAGTGCAGTAAATGCATTTTCAGCTCGCGCTGTACACATTTGCTATGAGAGGCATTATCTCATAAGGGAAATATTGGACAATCAAATTAATGACTGCCCAGGCTTCAGGATGTCTTTTTACACTATATAAAGGTGGAAATTTACATTGGAAACGTTTAGTTTAGCTGTTATTAA
This sequence comes from Idiotropiscis lumnitzeri, assembly GCF_059441095.1. Classification (NCBI taxonomy): domain Eukaryota; kingdom Metazoa; phylum Chordata; class Actinopteri; order Syngnathiformes; family Syngnathidae; genus Idiotropiscis; species Idiotropiscis lumnitzeri. The sequence continues at coordinate 312,175 of NW_028283661.1, read as the reverse complement.
AGTTTGTTTTTTTAGTGCTGTAAATGCATTTTCAGCTCGCGCTGTACACATTTGCTATGTGAGGCATTATCTCATAAGGGAAATACTGGACAATCAAATTAATGACTGCCCAGGCTTCAGGATGTCTTTTTACACTATATAAAGGTGGAAATTTACATTGGAAACGTTTGGTTTAGCTGTTATAAAAGTTTGGTTTTTTAGTGCTGAAAATGCATTTTCAGCTCGCACTGTACACATTTGCTATGTGAGGCATTATCTCATAAGGGAAATACTGGACAATCAAATTAATGACTTCCCAGGCTTCAGGATGCCTTTTTACACTCTATAAATGTGGAAATTTACATTGGAAACGTTTGGTTTAGCTGTTAATGAAGTTTCGTTTTTTTAGTGCTGAAAATTCATTGTCTGCTGGCGCTGTACACTTTTTCTAAGTGTTGCAATATCTCATGAAGGAAATACTGGACAATCAAATTAATGACTTTCCAGGCTTCAGTATGCCTTTCTACACTATATAAAGGTGAAAATTTACATTGGAAACGTTTGGTTTAGCTGTTATAAAAGTTTGGTTTTTTAGTGCTTAAAATGCATTTTCAGCTCGCACTGTACACATTTGCTATGTGAGGCATTATCTCATAAGGGAAATACTGGACAATCAAATTAATGACTGCCCAGGCTTCAGGATGTCTTTTTACACTATATAAAGGTGGAAATATACATTGGAAACGTTTAGTTTAGCTGTTAATGAAGTTTCGTTTTTTTAGTGCTGAAAATTCATTGTCTGCTGGCGCTGTACACTTTTTCTAAGTGTTGCAATATCTCATGAAGGAAATACTGGACAATCAAATTTATGACTTTCCAGGCTTCAGGATGCCTTTCTACACTATATAAAGGTGGAAATTTACATTGGAAACGTTTGGTTTAGCTGTTATAAAAGTTTGTTTTTTTAGTGCTGTAAATACATTTTCAGCTCGCGCTGTACACATTTGCTATGAGAGGCATTATCTCATAAGGGAAATATTGGACAATCAAATTTCATGACTGCCCAGGCTTCAGGATGTCTTTTTACACTATATAAAGGTGGAAATTTACATTGGAAACGTTTGGTTTAGCTGTTATAAAAGTTTGTTTTTTTAGTGCAGTAAATGCATTTTCAGCTCGCGCTGTACACATTTGCTATGAGAGGCATTATCTCATAAGGGAAATATTGGACAATCAAATTAATGACTGCCCAGGCTTCAGGATGTCTTTTTACACTATATAAAGGTGGAAATTTACATTGGAAACGTTTAGTTTAGCTGTTATTAAAGTTTGTTTTTTTAGTGCTGTAAATGCATTTTCAGCTCGCGCTGTACACATTTGCTATGTGAGGCATTATCTCATAAGGGAAATACTGGACAATCAAATTAATGACTGCCCAGGCTTCAGGATGCCTTTCTACACTATATAAAGGTGGAAATGTACATTGGAAACGTTTGGTTTAGCTGTTATAAAAGTTTGTTTTTTTAGTGCTGTAAATGCATTTTCAGCTCGCGCTGTACACATTTACTATGAGAGGCATTATCTCATAAGGGAAATATTGGACAATCAAATGAATGACTGCCCAGGCTTCAGGATGTCTTTTTACACTATATAAAGGTGGAAATATACATTGGAAACGTTTAGTTTAGCTGTTAATGAAGTTTCGTTTTTTTAGTGCTGAAAATTCATTGTCTGCTGGCGCTGTACACTTTTTCCAAGTGTTGCAATATCTCATGAAGGAAATACTGGACAATCAAATTAATGACTTTCCAGGCTTCAGGATGCCTTTCTACACTATATAAAGGTAGAAATTTACATTGGAAACGTTTGGTTTAGCTGTTATAAAAGTTTGGTTTTTTAGTGCAGTAAATGCATTTTCAGCTCGCGCTGTACACATTTGCTATGAGAGGCATTATCTCATAAGGGAAATATTGGACAATCAAATTAATGACTGCCCAGGCTTCAGGATGTCTTTTTACACTATATAAAGGTGGAAATTTACATTGGAAACGTTTAGTTTAGCTGTTATTAAAGTTTGTTTTTTTAGTGCTGTAAATGCATTTTCAGCTCGCGCTGTACACATTTGCTATGTGAGGCATTATCTCATAAGGGAAATACTGGACAATCAAATTAATGACTGCCCAGGCTTCAGGATGTCTTTTTACACTATATAAAGGTGGAAATTTACATTGGAAACGTTTGGTTTAGCTGTTATAAAAGTTTGGTTTTTTAGTGCTGAAAATGCATTTTCAGCTCGCACTGTACACATTTGCTATGTGAGGCATTATCTCATAAGGGAAATACTGGACAATCAAATTAATGACTTCCCAGGCTTCAGGATGCCTTTTTACACTCTATAAATGTGGAAATTTACATTGGAAACGTTTGGTTTAGCTGTTAATGAAGTTTCGTTTTTTTAGTGCTGAAAATTCATTGTCTGCTGGCGCTGTACACTTTTTCTAAGTGTTGCAATATCTCATGAAGGAAATACTGGACAATCAAATTAATGACTTTCCAGGCTTCAGGATGCCTTTCTACACTATATAAAGGTGAAAATTTACATTGGAAACGTTTGGTTTAGCTGTTATAAAAGTTTGGTTTTTTAGTGCTTAAAATGCATTTTCAGCTCGCACTGTACACATTTGCTATGTGAGGCATTATCTCATAAGGGAAATACTGGACAATCAAATTAATGACTGCCCAGGCTTCAGGATGTCTTTTTACACTATATAAAGGTGGAAATATACATTGGAAACGTTTAGTTTAGCTGTTAATGAAGTTTCGTTTTTTTAGTGCTGAAAATTCATTGTCTGCTGGCGCTGTACACTTTTTCTAAGTGTTGCAATATCTCATGAAGGAAATACTGGACAATCAAATTTATGACTTTCCAGGCTTCAGGATGCCTTTCTACACTATATAAAGGTGGAAATTTACATTGGAAACGTTTGGTTTAGCTGTTATAAAAGTTTGTTTTTTTAGTGCTGTAAATACATTTTCAGCTCGCGCTGTACACATTTGCTATGAGAGGCATTATCTCATAAGGGAAATATTGGACAATCAAATTAATGACTGCCCAGGCTTCAGGATGTCTTTTTACACTATATAAAGGTGGAAATTTACATTGGAAACGTTTGGTTTAGCTGTTATAAAAGTTTGTTTTTTTAGTGCAGTAAATGCATTTTCAGCTCGCGCTGTACACATTTGCTATGAGAGGCATTATCTCATAAGGGAAATATTGGACAATCAAATTAATGACTGCCCAGGCTTCAGGATGTCTTTTTACACTATATAAAGGTGGAAATTTACATTGGAAACGTTTAGTTTAGCTGTTATTAAAGTTTGTTTTTTTAGTGCTGTAAATGCATTTTCAGCTCGCGCTGTACACATTTGCTATGTGAGGCATTATCTCATAAGGGAAATACTGGACAATCAAATTAATGACTGCCCAGGCTTCAGGATGTCTTTTTACACTATATAAAGGTGGAAATTTACATTGGAAACGTTTGGTTTAGCTGTTATAAAAGTTTGGTTTTTTAGTGCTGAAAATGCATTTTCAGCTCGCACTGTACACATTTGCTATGTGAGGCATTATCTCATAAGGGAAATACTGGACAATCAAATTAATGACTTCCCAGGCTTCAGGATGCCTTTTTACACTCTATAAATGTGGAAATTTACATTGGAAACGTTTGGTTTAGCTGTTAATGAAGTTTCGTTTTTTTAGTGCTAAAAATTCATTGTCTGCTGGCGCTGTACACTTTTTCTAAGTGTTGCAATATCTCATGAAGGAAATACTGGACAATCAAATTAATGACTTTCCAGGCTTCAGGATGCCTTTCTACACTATATAAAGGTGGAAATTTACATTTGAAACGTTTGGTTTAGCTGTTATAAAAGTTTGGTTTTTTAGTGCTGTAAATGCATTTTCAGCTCGCACTGTACACATTTGCTATGAGAGGCATTATCTCATAAGGGAAATATTGGACAATCAAATTAATGACTGCCCAGGCTTCAGGATGTCTTTTTACACTATATAAAGGTGGAAATTTACATTGGAAACGTTTGGTTTAGCTGTTATAAAAGTTTGGTTTTTTAGTGCTTAAAATGCATTTTCAGCTCGCACTGTACACATTTGCTATGTGAGGCATTATCTCATAAGGGAAATACTGGACAATCAAATTAATGACTGCCCAGGCTTCAGGATGTCTTTTTACACTATATAAAGGTGGAAATATACATTGGAAACGTTTAGTTTAGCTGTTAATGAAGTTTCGTTTTTTTAGTGCTGAAAATTCATTGTCTGCTGGCGCTGTACACTTTTTCTAAGTGTTGCAATATCTCATGAAGGAAATACTGGACAATCAAATTTATGACTTTCCAGGCTTCAGGATGCCTTTCTACACTATATAAAGGTGGAAATTTACATTGGAAACGTTTGGTTTAGCTGTTATAAAAGTTTGTTTTTTTAGTGCTGTAAATACATTTTCAGCTCGCGCTGTACACATTTGCTATGAGAGGCATTATCTCATAAGGGAAATATTGGACAATCAAATTAATGACTGCCCAGGCTTCAGGATGTCTTTTTACACTATATAAAGGTGGAAATTTACATTGGAAACGTTTGGTTTAGCTGTTATAAAAGTTTGGTTTTTTAGTGCTTAAAATGCATTTTCAGCTCGCACTGTACACATTTGCTATGTGAGGCATTATCTCATAAGGGAAATACTGGACAATCAAATTAATGACTTCCCAGGCTTCAGGATGCCTTTTTACACTCTATAAAGGTGGAAATTTACATTGGAAACGTTTGGTTTAGCTGTTATAAAAGTTTGTTTTTTTCGTGCTGTAAATGCATTTTCAGCTCGCGCTGTACACATTTGCAATGAGAGGCATTATCTCATAAGGGAAATATTGGACAATCAAATTAATGACTGCCCAGGCTTCAGGATGTCTTTTTACACTATATAAAGGTGGAAATTTACATTGGAAACGTTTAGTTTAGCTGTTAATGAAGTTTCGTTTTTTTTAGTGCTGAAAATTCATTGTCTGCTGGCGCTGTACACTTTTTCTAAGTGTTGCAATATCTCATGAAGGAAATACTGGACAATCAAATTAATGACTTTCCAGGCTTCAGGATGCCTTTCTACACTATATAAAGGTGGAAATTTACATTGGAAACGTTTGGTTTAGCTGTTATAAAAGTTTGGTTTTTTAGTGCTGTAAATGCATTTTCAGCTCGCGCTGTACACATTTGCTATGAGAGGCATTATCTCATAAGGGAAATATTGGACAATCAAATTAATGACTGCCCAGGCTTCAGGATGTCTTTTTACACTATATAAAGGTGGAAATTTACATTGGAAACGTTTGGTTTAGCTGTTATAAAAGTTTGGTTTTTTAGTGCTGTAAATGCATTTTCAGCTCGCGCTGTACACATTTGCTATGTGAGGCATTATCTCATAAGGGAAATACTGGACAATCAAATTAATGACTGCCCAGGCTTCAGGATGTCTTTTTACACTATATAAAGGTGGAAATTTACATTGGAAACGTTTGGTTTAGCTGTTATAAAAGTTTGTTTTTTTAGTGCAGTAAATGCATTTTCAGCTCGCGCTGTACACATTTGCTATGAGAGGCATTATCTCATAAGGGAAATACTGGACAATCAAATTAATGACTGCCCAGGCTTCAGGATGCCTTTCTACACTATATAAAGGTGGAAATGTACATTGGAAACGTTTGGTTTAGCTGTTATAAAAGTTTGTTTTTTTAGTGCTGTAAATGCATTTTCAGCTCGCGCTGTACACATTTGCTATGAGAGGCATTATCTCATAAGGGAAATATTGGACAATCAAATTAATGACTGCCCAGGCTTCAGGATGTCTTTTTACACTATATAAAGGTGGAAATTTACATTGGAAACGTTTAGTTTAGCTGTTATTAAAGTTTGTTTTTTTAGTGCTGTAAATGCATTTTCAGCTCGCGCTGTACACATTTGCTATGTGAGGCATTATCTCATAAGGGAAATACTGGACAATCAAATTAATGACTGCCCAGGCTTCAGGATGTCTTTTTACACTATATAAAGGTGGAAATTTACATTGGAAACGTTTGGTTTAGCTGTTATAAAAGTTTGGTTTTTTAGTGCTGAAAATGCATTTTCAGCTCGCACTGTACACATTTGCTATGTGAGGCATTATCTCATAAGGGAAATACTGGACAATCAAATTAATGACTTCCCAGGCTTCAGGATGCCTTTTTACACTCTATAAATGTGGAAATTTACATTGGAAACGTTTGGTTTAGCTGTTAATGAAGTTTCGTTTTTTTAGTGCTGAAAATTCATTGTCTGCTGGCGCTGTACACTTTTTCTAAGTGTTGCAATATCTCATGAAGGAAATACTGGACAATCAAATTAATGACTTTCCAGGCTTCAGGATGCCTTTCTACACTATATAAAGGTGAAAATTTACATTGGAAACGTTTGGTTTAGCTGTTATAAAAGTTTGGTTTTTTAGTGCTTAAAATGCATTTTCAGCTCGCACTGTACACATTTGCTATGTGAGGCATTATCTCATAAGGGAAATACTGGACAATCAAATTAATGACTGCCCAGGCTTCAGGATGTCTTTTTACACTATATAAAGGTGGAAATATACATTGGAAACGTTTAGTTTAGCTGTTAATGAAGTTTCGTTTTTTTAGTGCTGAAAATTCATTGTCTGCTGGCGCTGTACACTTTTTCTAAGTGTTGCAATATCTCATGAAGGAAATACTGGACAATCAAATTTATGACTTTCCAGGCTTCAGGATGCCTTTCTACACTATATAAAGGTGGAAATTTACATTGGAAACGTTTGGTTTAGCTGTTATAAAAGTTTGTTTTTTTAGTGCTGTAAATACATTTTCAGCTCGCGCTGTACACATTTGCTATGAGAGGCATTATCTCATAAGGGAAATATTGGACAATCAAATTAATGACTGCCCAGGCTTCAGGATGTCTTTTTACACTATATAAAGGTGGAAATTTACATTGGAAACGTTTGGTTTAGCTGTTATAAAAGTTTGTTTTTTTAGTGCAGTAAATGCATTTTCAGCTCGCGCTGTACACATTTGCTATGAGAGGCATTATCTCATAAGGGAAATATTGGACAATCAAATTAATGACTGCCCAGGCTTCAGGATGTCTTTTTACACTATATAAAGGTGGAAATTTACATTGGAAACGTTTAGTTTAGCTGTTATTAAAGTTTGTTTTTTTAGTGCTGTAAATGCATTTTCAGCTCGCGCTGTACACATTTGCTATGTGAGGCATTATCTCATAAGGGAAATACTGGACAATCAAATTAATGACTGCCCAGGCTTCAGGATGTCTTTTTACACTATATAAAGGTGGAAATTTACATTGGAAACGTTTGGTTTAGCTGTTATAAAAGTTTGGTTTTTTAGTGCTGAAAATGCATTTTCAGCTCGCACTGTACACATTTGCTATGTGAGGCATTATCTCATAAGGGAAATACTGGACAATCAAATTAATGACTTCCCAGGCTTCAGGATGCCTTTTTACACTCTATAAATGTGGAAATTTACATTGGAAACGTTTGGTTTAGCTGTTAATGAAGTTTCGTTTTTTTAGTGCTGAAAATTCATTGTCTGCTGGCGCTGTACACTTTTTCTAAGTGTTGCAATATCTCATGAAGGAAATACTGGACAATCAAATTAATGACTTTCCAGGCTTCAGGATGCCTTTCTACACTATATAAAGGTGGAAATTTACATTTGAAACGTTTGGTTTAGCTGTTATAAAAGTTTGGTTTTTTAGTGCTGTAAATGCATTTTCAGCTCGCACTGTACACATTTGCTATGAGAGGCATTATCTCATAAGGGAAATATTGGACAATCAAATTAATGACTGCCCAGGCTTCAGGATGTCTTTTTACACTATATAAAGGTGGAAATTTACATTGGAAACGTTTGGTTTAGCTGTTATAAAAGTTTGGTTTTTTAGTGCTTAAAATGCATTTTCAGCTCGCACTGTACACATTTGCTATGTGAGGCATTATCTCATAAGGGAAATACTGGACAATCAAATTAATGACTGCCCAGGCTTCAGGATGTCTTTTTACACTATATAAAGGTGGAAATATACATTGGAAACGTTTAGTTTAGCTGTTAATGAAGTTTCGTTTTTTTAGTGCTGAAAATTCATTGTCTGCTGGCGCTGTACACTTTTTCTAAGTGTTGCAATATCTCATGAAGGAAATACTGGACAATCAAATTTATGACTTTCCAGGCTTCAGGATGCCTTTCTACACTATATAAAGGTGGAAATTTACATTGGAAACGTTTGGTTTAGCTGTTATAAAAGTTTGTTTTTTTAGTGCTGTAAATACATTTTCAGCTCGCGCTGTACACATTTGCTATGAGAGGCATTATCTCATAAGGGAAATATTGGACAATCAAATTAATGACTGCCCAGGCTTCAGGATGTCTTTTTACACTATATAAAGGTGGAAATTTACATTGGAAACGTTTGGTTTAGCTGTTATAAAAGTTTGGTTTTTTAGTGCTTAAAATGCATTTTCAGCTCGCACTGTACACATTTGCTATGTGAGGCATTATCTCATAAGGGAAATACTGGACAATCAAATTAATGACTTCCCAGGCTTCAGGATGCCTTTTTACACTCTATAAAGGTGGAAATTTACATTGGAAACGTTTGGTTTAGCTGTTATAAAAGTTTGTTTTTTTCGTGCTGTAAATGCATTTTCAGCTCGCGCTGTACACATTTGCAATGAGAGGCATTATCTCATAAGGGAAATATTGGACAATCAAATTAATGACTGCCCAGGCTTCAGGATGTCTTTTTACACTATATAAAGGTGGAAATTTACATTGGAAACGTTTAGTTTAGCTGTTAATGAAGTTTCGTTTTTTTTAGTGCTGAAAATTCATTGTCTGCTGGCGCTGTACACTTTTTCTAAGTGTTGCAATATCTCATGAAGGAAATACTGGACAATCAAATTAATGACTTTCCAGGCTTCAGGATGCCTTTCTACACTATATAAAGGTGGAAATTTACATTGGAAACGTTTGGTTTAGCTGTTATAAAAGTTTGGTTTTTTAGTGCTGTAAATGCATTTTCAGCTCGCGCTGTACACATTTGCTATGAGAGGCATTATCTCATAAGGGAAATATTGGACAATCAAATTAATGACTGCCCAGGCTTCAGGATGTCTTTTTACACTATATAAAGGTGGAAATTTACATTGGAAACGTTTGGTTTAGCTGTTATAAAAGTTTGGTTTTTTAGTGCTGTAAATGCATTTTCAGCTCGCGCTGTACACATTTGCTATGTGAGGCATTATCTCATAAGGGAAATACTGGACAATCAAATTAATGACTGCCCAGGCTTCAGGATGTCTTTTTACACTATATAAAGGTGGAAATTTACATTGGAAACGTTTGGTTTAGCTGTTATAAAAGTTTGTTTTTTTAGTGCTGAAAATGCATTTTCAGCTCGCACTGTACACATTTGCTATGTGAGGCATTATCTCATAAGGGAAATACTGGACAATCAAATTAATGACTTCGCAGGCTTCAGGATGCCTTTTTACACTCTATAAATGTGGAAATTTACATTGGAAACGTTTGGTTTAGCTGTTAATGAAGTTTCGTTTTTTTAGTGCTGAAAATTCATTGTCTGCTGGCGCTGTACACTTTTTCTAAGTGTTGCAATATCTCATGAAGGAAATACTGGACAATCAAATTAATGACTTTCCAGGCTTCAGGATGCCTTTCTACACTATATAAAGGTGGAAAATTTACATTGGAAACGTTTGGTTTAGCTGTTATAAAAGTTTGGTTTTTTAGTGCTGTAAATGCATTTTCAGCTCGCGCTGTACACATTCGCTATGAGAGGCATTATCTCATAAGGGAAATATTGGACAATCAAATTAATGACTGCCCAGGCTTCAGGATATCTTTTTACTCTATATAAAGGTGGAAATTTACATTGGAAACGTTTAGTTTAGCTGTTAATGAAGTTTCGTTTTTTTAGTGCTGAAAATTCATTGTCTGCTGGCGCTGTACACTTTTTCTAAGTGTTGCAATATCTCATGAAGGAAATACTGGACAATCAAATTAATGACTTTCCAGGCTTCAGGATGCCTTTCTACACTATATAAAGGTGGAAATTTACTTTTGAAACGTTTGGTTTAGCTGTTATAAAAGTTTGGTTTTTTAGTGCTGTAAATGCATTTTCAGCTCGCGCTGTACACATTTGCTATGAGAGGCATTATCTCATAAGGGAAATATTGGACAATCAAATTAATGACTGCCCAGGCTTCAGGATGTCTTTTTACACTATATAAAGGTGGAAATTTACATTGGAAACGTTTGGTTTAGCTGTTATAAAAGTTTGGTTTTTTAGTGCTTAAAATGCATTTTCAGCTCGCACTGTACACATTTGCTATGTGAGGCATTATCTCATAAGGGAAATACTGGACAATCAAATTAATGACTTCCCAGGCTTCAGGATGCCTTTTTACACTCTATAAAGGTGGAAATTTACATTGGAAACGTTTGGTTTAGCTGTTATAAAAGTTTGTTTTTTTCGTGCTGTAAATGCATTTTCAGCTCGCGCTGTACACATTTGCAATGAGAGGCATTATCTCATAAGGGAAATATTGGACAATCAAATTAATGGCTGCCTAGGCTTCAGGATGTCTTTTTACACTATATAAAGGTGGAAATTTACATTGGAAACTTTTAGTTTAGCTGTTAATGAAGTTTCGTTTTTTTAGTGCTGAAAATTCATTGTCTGCTGGCGCTGTACACTTTTTCTAAGTGTTGCAATATCTCATGAAGGAAATACTGGACAATCAAATTAATGACTTCCCAGGCTTCAGGATGCCTTTCTACACTATATAAAGGTGGAAATATACATTGGAAACTTTTAGTTTAGCTGTTAATGAAGTTTCGTTTTTTTAGTGCTGAAAATTCATTGTCTGCTGGCGCTGTACACTTTTTCTAAGTGTTGCAATATCTCATGAAGGAAATACTGGACAATCAAATTAATGACTGCCCAGGCTTCAGGATGTCTTTTTACACTATATAAGGGTGGAAATTTACATTGGAAACGTTTGGTTTAGCTGTTATAAAAGTTTGGTTTTTTAGTGCTGAAAATGCATTTTCAGCTCGCACTGTACACATTTGCTATGTGAGGCATTATCTCATAAGGGAAATACTGGACAATCAAATTAATGACTTTCCAGGCTTCAGGATGCCTTTCTACACTATATAAAGGTGGAAATGTACATTGGAAACGTTTGGTTTAGCTGTTATAAAAGTTTGGTTTTTTAGTGCTGTAAATGCATTTTCAGCTCGCGCTGTACACATTTACTATGAGAGGCATTATCTCATAAGGGAAATATTGGACAATCAAATTAATGACTGCCCAGGCTTCAGGATGTCTTTTTACACTATATAAAGGTGGAAATATACATTTGAAACGTTTAGTTTAGCTGTTAATGAAGTTTCGTTTTTTTAGTGCTGAAAATTCATTGTCTGCTGGCGCTGTACACTTTTTCTAAGTGTTGCAATATCTCATGAAGGAAATACTGGACAATCAAATTAATGACTTTCCAGGCTTCAGGATGCCTTTCTACACTATATAAAGGTAGAAATCTACATTGGAAACGTTTGGTTTAGCTGTTATAAAAGTTTGGTTTTTTAGTGCAGTAAATGCATTTTCAGCTCGCGCTGTACACATTTGCTATGAGAGGCATTATCTCATAAGGGAAATATTGGACAATCAAATTAATGACTGCCCAGGCTTCAGAATGTCTTTTTACACTATATAAAGGTGGAAATTTACATTGGAAACGTTTAGTTTAGCTGTTATTAAAGTTTGTTTTTTTAGTGCTGTAAATGCATTTTCAGCTCGCGCTGTACACATTTGCTATGTGAGGCATTATCTCATAAGGGAAATACTGGACAATCAAATTAATGACTGCCCAGGCTTCAGGATGTCTTTTTACACTATATAAAGGTGGAAATTTACATTGGAAACGTTTGGTTTAGCTGTTATAAAAGTTTGGTTTTTTAGTGCTGAAAATGCATTTAGCAGCTCGCACTGTACACATTTGCTATGTGAGGCATTATCTCATAAGGGAAATACTGGACAATCAAATTAATGACTTCCCAGGCTTCAGGATGCCTTTTTACACTCTATAAATGTGGAAATTTACATTGGAAACGTTTGGTTTAGCTGTTAATGAAGTTTCGTTTTTTTAGTGCTGAAAATTCATTGTCTGCTGGCGCTGTACACTTTTTCTAAGTGTTGCAATATCTCATGAAGGAAATACTGGACAATCAAATTAATGACTTTCCAGTCTTCAGGATGCCTTTCTACACTATATAAAAGTGGAAATTTACATTGGAAACGTTTGGTTTAGCTGTTATAAAAGTTTGGTTTTTTAGTGCTTAAAATGCATTTTCAGCTCGCACTGTACACATTTGCTATGTGAGGCATTATCTCATAAGGGAAATACTGGACAATCAAATTAATGACTGCCCAGGCTTCAGGATGTCTTTTTACACTATAAAAAGGTGGAAATATACATTGGAAACGTTTAGTTTAGCTGTTAATGAAGTTTCGTTTTTTTAGTGCTGAAAATTCATTGTCTGCTGGCGCTGTACACTTTTTCTAAGTGTTGCAATATCTCATGAAGGAAATACTGGACAATCAAATTTATGACTTTCCAGGCTTCAGGATGCCTTTCTACACTATATAAAGGTGGAAATTTACATTGGAAACGTTTGGTTTAGCTGTTATAAAAGTTTGTTTTTTTAGTGCTGTAAATACATTTTCAGCTCGCGCTGTACACATTTGCTATGAGAGGCATTATCTCATAAGGGAAATATTGGACAATCAAATTAATGACTGCCCAGGCTTCAGGATGTCTTTTTACACTATATAAAGGTGGAAATTTACATTGGAAACGTTTGGTTTAGCTGTTATAAAAGTTTGGTTTTTTAGTGCAGTAAATGCATTTTCAGCTCGCGCTGTACACATTTGCTATGAGAGGCATTATCTCATAAGGGAAATATTGGACAATCAAATTAATGACTGCCCAGGCTTCAGGATGTCTTTTTACACTATATAAAGGTGGAAATTTACATTGGAAACGTTTAGTTTAGCTGTTATTAAAGTTTGTTTTTTTAGTGCTGTAAATGCATTTTCAGCTCGCGCTGTACACATTTGCTATGTGAGGCATTATCTCATAAGGGAAATACTGGACAATCAAATTAATGACTGCCCAGGCTTCAGGATGTCTTTTTACACTATATAAAGGTGGAAATTTACATTGGAAACGTTTGGTTTAGCTGTTATAAAAGTTTGGTTTTTTAGTGCTGTGAAAATGCATTTTCAGCTCGCACTGTACACATTTGCTATGTGAGGCATTATCTCATAAGGGAAATACTGGACAATCAAATTAATGACTTCCCAGGCTTCAGGATGCCTTTTTACACTCTATAAATGTGGAAATTTACATTGGAAACGTTTGGTTTAGCTGTTAATGAAGTTTCGTTTTTTTAGTGCTGAAAATTCATTGTCTGCTGGCGCTGTACACTTTTTCTAAGTGTTGCAATATCTCATGAAGGAAATACTGGACAATCAAATTAATGACTTTCCAGGCTTCAGGATGCCTTTCTACACTATATAAAGGTGGAAATTTACATTTGAAACGTTTGGTTTAGCTGTTATAAAAGTTTGGTTTTTTAGTGCTGTAAATGCATTTTCAGCTCGCACTGTACACATTTGCTATGAGAGGCATTATCTCATAAGGGAAATATTGGACAATCAAATTAATGACTGCCCAGGCTTCAGGATGTCTTTTTACACTATATAAAGGTGGAAATTTACATTGGAAACGTTTGGTTTAGCTGTTATAAAAGTTTGGTTTTTTAGTGCTTAAAATGCATTTTCAGCTCGCACTGTACACATTTGCTATGTGAGGCATTATCTTATAAGGGAAATACTGGACAATCAAATTAATGACTGCCCAGGCTTCAGGATGTCTTTTACACTATATAAAGGTGGAAATATACATTGGAAACGTTTAGTTTAGCTGTTAATGAAGTTTCGTTTTTTTAGTGCTGAAAATTCATTGTCTGCTGGCGCTGTACACTTTTTCTAAGTGTTGCAATATCTCATGAAGGAAATACTGGACAATCAAATTTATGACTTTCCAGGCTTCAGGATGCCTTTCTACACTATATAAAGGTGGAAATTTACATTGGAAACGTTTGGTTTAGCTGTTATAAAAGTTTGTTTTTTTAGTGCTGTAAATACATTTTCAGCTCGCGCTGTACACATTTGCTATGAGAGGCATTATCTCATAAGGGAAATATTGGACAATCAAATTAATGACTGCCCAGGCTTCAGGATGTCTTTTTACACTATATAAAGGTGGAAATTTACATTGGAAACGTTTGGTTTAGCTGTTATAAAAGTTTGGTTTTTTAGTGCTTAAAATGCATTTTCAGCTCGCACTGTACACATTTGCTATGTGAGGCATTATCTCATAAGGGAAATACTGGACAATCAAATTAATGACTTTCCAGGCTTCAGGATGCCTTTCTACACTATATAAAGGTGGAAATTTACTTTTGAAACGTTTGGTTTAGCTGTTATAAAAGTTTGGTTTTTTAGTGCTGTAAATGCATTTTCAGCTCGCGCTGTACACATTTGCTATGAGAGGCATTATCTCATAAGGGAAATATTGGACAATCAAATTAATGACTGCCCAGGCTTCAGGATGTCTTTTTACACTATATAAAGGTGGAAATTTACATTGGAAACGTTTGGTTTAGCTGTTATAAAAGTTTGGTTTTTTAGTGCTTAAAATGCATTTTCAGCTCGCACTGTACACATTTGCTATGTGAGGCATTATCTCATAAGGGAAATACTGGACAATCAAATTAATGACTTCCCAGGCTTCAGGATGCCTTTTTACACTCTATAAAGGTGGAAATTTACATTGGAAACGTTTGGTTTAGCTGTTATAAAAGTTTGTTTTTTTCGTGCTGTAAATGCATTTTCAGCTCGCGCTGTACACATTTGCAATGAGAGGCATTATCTCATAAGGGAAATATTGGACAATCAAATTAATGACTGCCCAGGCTTCAGGATGTCTTTTTACACTATATAAAGGTGGAAATTTACATTGGAAACGTTTAGTTTAGCTTTTAATGAACTTTCGTTTTTTTAGTGCTGAAAATTCATTGTCTGCTGGCGCTGTACACTTTTTCTAAGTGTTGCAATATCTCATGAAGGAAATACTGGACAATCAAATTAATGACTTTCCAGGCCTCAGGATGTCTTTTTACACTATATAAAGGTGGAAATTTACATTGGAAACGTTTGGTTTAGCTGTTATAAAAGTTTGGTTTTTTAGTGCTGTAAATGCATTTTCAGCTCGCGCTGTACACATTTGCTATGAGAGGCATTATCTCATAAGGGAAATATTGGACAATCAAATTAATGGCTGCCTAGGCTTCAGGATGTCTTTTTACACTATATAAAGGTGGAAATTTACATTGGAAACTTTTAGTTTAGCTGTTAATGAAGTTTCGTTTTTTTAGTGCTGAAAATTCATTGTCTGCTGGCGCTGTACACTTTTTCCAAGTGTTGCAATATCTCATGAAGGAAATACTGGACAATCAAATTAATGACTTCCCAGGCTTCAGGATGCCTTTCTACACTATATAAAGGTGGAAATATACATTGGAAACTTTTAGTTTAGCTGTTAATGAAGTTTCGTTTTTTTAGTGCTGAAAATTCATTGTCTGCTGGCGCTGTACACTTTTTCTAAGTGTTGCAATATCTCATGAAGGAAATACTGGACAATCAAATTAATGACTGCCCAGGCTTCAGGATGTCTTTTTACACTATATAAGGGTGGAAATTTACATTGGAAACGTTTGGTTTAGCTGTTATAAAAGTTTGGTTTTTTAGTGCTGAAAATGCATTTTCAGCTCGCACTGTACACATTTGCTATGTGAGGCATTATCTCATAAGGGAAATACTGGACAATCAAATTAATGACTTTCCAGGCTTCAGGATGCCTTTCTACACTATATAAAGGTGGAAATGTACATTGGAAACGTTTGGTTTAGCTGTTATAAAAGTTTGGTTTTTTAGTGCTGTAAATGCATTTTCAGCTCGCGCTGTACACATTTACTATGAGAGGCATTATCTCATAAGGGAAATATTGGACAATCAAATTAATGACTGCCCAGGCTTCAGGATGTCTTTTTACACTATATAAAGGTGGAAATATACATTTGAAACGTTTAGTTTAGCTGTTAATGAAGTTTCGTTTTTTTAGTGCTGAAAATTCATTGTCTGCTGGCGCTGTACACTTTTTCTAAGTGTTGCAATATCTCATGAAGGAAATACTGGACAATCAAATTAATGACTTTCCAGGCTTCAGGATGCCTTTCTACACTATATAAAGGTAGAAATCTACATTGGAAACGTTTGGTTTAGCTGTTATAAAAGTTTGGTTTTTTAGTGCAGTAAATGCATTTTCAGCTCGCGCTGTACACATTTGCTATGAGAGGCATTATCTCATAAGGGAAATATTGGACAATCAAATTAATGACTGCCCAGGCTTCAGAATGTCTTTTTACACTATATAAAGGTGGAAATTTACATTGGAAACGTTTAGTTTAGCTGTTATTAAAGTTTGTTTTTTTAGTGCTGTAAATGCATTTTCAGCTCGCGCTGTACACATTTGCTATGTGAGGCATTATCTCATAAGGGAAATACTGGACAATCAAATTAATGACTGCCCAGGCTTCAGGATGTCTTTTTACACTATATAAAGGTGGAAATTTACATTGGAAACGTTTGGTTTAGCTGTTATAAAAGTTTGGTTTTTTAGTGCTGAAAATGCATTTTCAGCTCGCACTGTACACATTTGCTATGTGAGGCATTATCTCATAAGGGAAATACTGGACAATCAAATTAATGACTTCCCAGGCTTCAGGATGCCTTTTTACACTCTATAAATGTGGAAATTTACATTGGAAACGTTTGGTTTAGCTGTTAATGAAGTTTCGTTTTTTTAGTGCTGAAAATTCATTGTCTGCTGGCGCTGTACACTTTTTCTAAGTGTTGCAATATCTCATGAAGGAAATACTGGACAATCAAATTAATGACTTTCCAGGCTTCAGGATGCCTTTCTACACTATATAAAAGTGGAAATTTACATTGGAAACGTTTGGTTTAGCTGTTATAAAAGTTTGGTTTTTTAGTGCTTAAAATGCATTTTCAGCTCGCACTGTACACATTTGCTATGTGAGGCATTATCTCATAAGGGAAATACTGGACAATCAAATTAATGACTGCCCAGGCTTCAGGATGTCTTTTTACACTATATAAAGGTGGAAATATACATTGGAAACGTTTAGTTTAGCTGTTAATGAAGTTTCGTTTTTTTAGTGCTGAAAATTCATTGTCTGCTGGCGCTGTACACTTTTTCTAAGTGTTGCAATATCTCATGAAGGAAATACTGGACAATCAAATTTATGACTTTCCAGGCTTCAGGATGCCTTTCTACACTATATAAAGGTGGAAATTTACATTGGAAACGTTTGGTTTAGCTGTTATAAAAGTTTGTTTTTTTAGTGCTGTAAATACATTTTCAGCTCGCGCTGTACACATTTGCTATGAGAGGCATTATCTCATAAGGGAAATATTGGACAATCAAATTAATGACTGCCCAGGCTTCAGGATGTCTTTTTACACTATATAAAGGTGGAAATTTACATTGGAAACGTTTGGTTTAGCTGTTATAAAAGTTTGGTTTTTTAGTGCAGTAAATGCATTTTCAGCTCGCGCTGTACACATTTGCTATGAGAGGCATTATCTCATAAGGGAAATATTGGACAATCAAATTAATGACTGCCCAGGCTTCAGGATGTCTTTTTAAACTATATAAAGGTGGAAATTTACATTGGAAACGTTTAGTTTAGCTGTTATTAAAGTTTGTTTTTATAGTGCTGTAAATGCATTTTCAGCTCGCGCTGTACACATTTGCTATGTGAGGCATTATCTCATAAGGGAAATACTGGACAATCAAATTAATGACTGCCCAGGCTTCAGGATGTCTTTTTACACTATATAAAGGTGGAAATTTACATTGGAAACGTTTGGTTTAGCTGTTATAAAAGTTTGGTTTTTTAGTGCTGTGAAAATGCATTTTCAGCTCGCACTGTACACATTTGCTATGTGAGGCATTATCTCATAAGGGAAATACTGGACAATCAAATTAATGACTTCCCAGGCTTCAGGATGCCTTTTTACACTCTATAAATGTGGAAATTTACATTGGAAACGTTTGGTTTAGCTGTTAATGAAGTTTCGTTTTTTTAGTGCTGAAAATTCATTGTCTGCTGGCGCTGTACACTTTTTCTAAGTGTTGCAATATCTCATGAAGGAAATACTGGACAATCAAATTAATGACTTTCCAGGCTTCAGGATGCCTTTCTACACTATATAAAAGTGGAAATTTACATTGGAAACGTTTGGTTTAGCTGTTATAAAAGTTTGGTTTTTTAGTGCTTAAAATGCATTTTCAGCTCGCACTGTACACATTTGCTATGTGAGGCATTATCTCATAAGGGAAATACTGGACAATCAAATTAATGACTGCCCAGGCTTCAGGATGTCTTTTTACACTATATAAAGGTGGAAATATACATTGGAAACGTTTAGTTTAGCTGTTAATGAAGTTTCGTTTTTTTAGTGCTGAAAATTCATTGTCTGCTGGCGCTGTACACTTTTTCTAAGTGTTGCAATATCTCATGAAGGAAATACTGGACAATCAAATTTATGACTTTCCAGGCTTCAGGATGCCTTTCTACACTATATAAAGGTGGAAATTTACATTGGAAACGTTTGGTTTAGCTGTTATAAAAGTTTGTTTTTTTAGTGCTGTAAATACATTTTCAGCTCGCGCTGTACACATTTGCTATGAGAGGCATTATCTCATAAGGGAAATATTGGACAATCAAATTAATGACTGCCCAGGCTTCAGGATGTCTTTTTACACTATATAAAGGTGGAAATTTACATTGGAAACGTTTGGTTTAGCTGTTATAAAAGTTTGGTTTTTTAGTGCAGTAAATGCATTTTCAGCTCGCGCTGTACACATTTGCTATGAGAGGCATTATCTCATAAGGGAAATATTGGACAATCAAATTAATGACTGCCCAGGCTTCAGGATGTCTTTTTAAACTATATAAAGGTGGAAATTTACATTGGAAACGTTTAGTTTAGCTGTTATTAAAGTTTGTTTTTATAGTGCTGTAAATGCATTTTCAGCTCGCGCTGTACACATTTGCTATGTGAGGCATTATCTCATAAGGGAAATACTGGACAATCAAATTAATGACTGCCCAGGCTTCAGGATGTCTTTTTACACTATATAAAGGTGGAAATTTACATTGGAAACGTTTGGTTTAGCTGTTATAAAAGTTTGGTTTTTTAGTGCTGTGAAAATGCATTTTCAGCTCGCACTGTACACATTTGCTATGTGAGGCATTATCTCATAAGGGAAATACTGGACAATCAAATTAATGACTTCCCAGGCTTCAGGATGCCTTTTTACACTCTATAAATGTGGAAATTTACATTGGAAACGTTTGGTTTAGCTGTTAATGAAGTTTCGTTTTTTTAGTGCTGAAAATTCATTGTCTGCTGGCGCTGTACACTTTTTCTAAGTGTTGCAATATCTCATGAAGGAAATACTGGACAATCAAATTAATGACTTTCCAGGCTTCAGGATGCCTTTCTACACTATATAAAGGTGGAAATTTACATTTGAAACGTTTGGTTTAGCTGTTATAAAAGTTTGGTTTTTTAGTGCTGTAAATGCATTTTCAGCTCGCACTGTACACATTTGCTATGAGAGGCATTATCTCATAAGGGAAATATTGGACAATCAAATTAATGACTGCCCAGGCTTCAGGATGTCTTTTTACACTATATAAAGGTGGAAATTTACATTGGAAACGTTTGGTTTAGCTGTTATAAAAGTTTGGTTTTTTAGTGCTTAAAATGCATTTTCAGCTCGCACTGTACACATTTGCTATGTGAGGCATTATCTTATAAGGGAAATACTGGACAATCAAATTAATGACTGCCCAGGCTTCAGGATGTCTTTTACACTATATAAAGGTGGAAATATACATTGGAAACGTTTAGTTTAGCTGTTAATGAAGTTTCGTTTTTTTAGTGCTGAAAATTCATTGTCTGCTGGCGCTGTACACTTTTTCTAAGTGTTGCAATATCTCATGAAGGAAATACTGGACAATCAAATTTATGACTTTCCAGGCTTCAGGATGCCTTTCTACACTATATAAAGGTGGAAATTTACTTTTGAAACGTTTGGTTTAGCTGTTATAAAAGTTTGGTTTTTTAGTGCTGTAAATGCATTTTCAGCTCGCGCTGTACACATTTGCTATGAGAGGCATTATCTCATAAGGGAAATATTGGACAATCAAATTAATGACTGCCCAGGCTTCAGGATGTCTTTTTACACTATATAAAGGTGGAAATTTACATTGGAAACGTTTGGTTTAGCTGTTATAAAAGTTTGGTTTTTTTAGTGCTTAAAATGCATTTTCAGCTCGCACTGTACACATTTGCTATGTGAGGCATTATCTCATAAGGGAAATACTGGACAATCAAATTAATGACTTCCCAGGCTTCAGGATGCCTTTTTACACTCTATAAAGGTGGAAATTTACATTGGAAACGTTTGGTTTAGCTGTTATAAAAGTTTGTTTTTTTCGTGCTGTAAATGCATTTTCAGCTCCCGCTGTACACATTTGCAATGAGAGGCATTATCTCATAAGGGAAATATTGGACAATCAAATTAATGACTGCCCAGGCTTCAGGATGTCTTTTTACACTATATAAAGGTGGAAATTTACATTGGAAACGTTTAGTTTAGCTTTTAATGAACTTTCGTTTTTTTAGTGCTGAAAATTCATTGTCTGCTGGCGCTGTACACTTTTTCTAAGTGTTGCAATATCTCATGAAGGAAATACTGGACAATCAAATTAATGACTTTCCAGGCCTCAGGATGTCTTTTTACACTATATAAAGGTGGAAATTTACATTGGAAACGTTTGGTTTAGCTGTTATAAAAGTTTGGTTTTTTAGTGCTGTAAATGCATTTTCAGCTCGCGCTGTACACATTTGCTATGAGAGGCATTATCTCATAAGGGAAATATTGGACAATCAAATTAATGGCTGCCTAGGCTTCAGGATGTCTTTTTACACTATATAAAGGTGGAAATTTACATTGGAAACTTTTAGTTTAGCTGTTAATGAAGTTTCGTTTTTTTAGTGCTGAAAATTCATTGTCTGCTGGCGCTGTACACTTTTTCTAAGTGTTGCAATATCTCATGAAGGAAATACTGGACAATCAAATTAATGACTTCCCAGGCTTCAGGATGCCTTTCTACACTATATAAAGGTGGAAATATACATTGGAAACTTTTAGTTTAGCTGTTAATGAAGTTTCGTTTTTTTAGTGCTGAAAATTCATTGTCTGCTGGCGCTGTACACTTTTTCTAAGTGTTGCAATATCTCATGAAGGAAATACTGGACAATCAAATTAATGACTGCCCAGGCTTCAGGATGTCTTTTTACACTATATAAGGGTGGAAATTTACATTGGAAACGTTTGGTTTAGCTGTTATAAAAGTTTGGTTTTTTAGTGCTGAAAATGCATTTTCAGCTCGCACTGTACACATTTGCTATGTGAGGCATTATCTCATAAGGGAAATACAGGACAATCAAATTAATGACTTTCCAGGCTTCAGGATGCCTTTCTACACTATATAAAGGTGGAAATGTACATTGGAAACGTTTGGTTTAGCTGTTATAAAAGTTTGGTTTTTTAGTGCTGTAAATGCATTTTCAGCTCGCGCTGTACACATTTACTATGAGAGGCATTATCTCATAAGGGAAATATTGGACAATCAAATTAATGACTGCCCAGGCTTCAGGATGTCTTTTTACACTATATAAAGGTGGAAATATACATTTGAAACGTTTAGTTTAGCTGTTAATGAAGTTTCGTTTTTTTAGTGCTGAAAATTCATTGTCTGCTGGCGCTGTACACTTTTTCTAAGTGTTGCAATATCTCATGAAGGAAATACTGGACAATCAAATTAATGACTTTCCAGGCTTCAGGATGCCTTTCTACACTATATAAAGGTAGAAATCTACATTGGAAACGTTTGGTTTAGCTGTTATAAAAGTTTGGTTTTTTAGTGCAGTAAATGCATTTTCAGCTCGCGCTGTACACATTTGCTATGAGAGGCATTATCTCATAAGGGAAATATTGGACAATCAAATTAATGACTGCCCAGGCTTCAGAATGTCTTTTTACACTATATAAAGGTGGAAATTTACATTGGAAACGTTTAGTTTAGCTGTTATTAAAGTTTGTTTTTTTAGTGCTGTAAATGCATTTTCAGCTCGCGCTGTACACATTTGCTATGTGAGGCATTATCTCATAAGGGAAATACTGGACAATCAAATTAATGACTGCCCAGGCTTCAGGATGTCTTTTTACACTATATAAAGGTGGAAATTTACATTGGAAACGTTTGGTTTAGCTGTTATAAAAGTTTGGTTTTTTAGTGCTGAAAATGCATTTTCAGCTCGCACTGTACACATTTGCTATGTGAGGCATTATCTCATAAGGGAAATACTGGACAATCAAATTAATGACTTCCCAGGCTTCAGGATGCCTTTTTACACTCTATAAATGTGGAAATTTACATTGGAAACGTTTGGTTTAGCTGTTAATGAAGTTTCGTTTTTTTAGTGCTGAAAATTCATTGTCTGCTGGCGCTGTACACTTTTTCTAAGTGTTGCAATATCTCATGAAGGAAATACTGGACAATCAAATTAATGACTTTCCAGGCTTCAGGATGCCTTTCTACACTATATAAAAGTGGAAATTTACATTGGAAACGTTTGGTTTAGCTGTTATAAAAGTTTGGTTTTTTAGTGCTTAAAATGCATTTTCAGCTCGCACTGTACACATTTGCTATGTGAGGCATTATCTCATAAGGGAAATACTGGACAATCAAATTAATGACTGCCCAGGCTTCAGGATGTCTTTTTACACTATATAAAGGTGGAAATATACATTGGAAACGTTTAGTTTAGCTGTTAATGAAGTTTCGTTTTTTTAGTGCTGAAAATTCATTGTCTGCTGGCGCTGTACACTTTTTCTAAGTGTTGCAATATCTCATGAAGGAAATACTGGACAATCAAATTTATGACTTTCCAGGCTTCAGGATGCCTTTCTACACTATATAAAGGTGGAAATTTACATTGGAAACGTTTGGTTTAGCTGTTATAAAAGTTTGTTTTTTTAGTGCTGTAAATACATTTTCAGCTCGCGCTGTACACATTTGCTATGAGAGGCATTATCTCATAAGGGAAATATTGGACAATCAAATTAATGACTGCCCAGGCTTCAGGATGTCTTTTTACACTATATAAAGGTGGAAATTTACATTGGAAACGTTTGGTTTAGCTGTTATAAAAGTTTGGTTTTTTAGTGCAGTAAATGCATTTTCAGCTCGCGCTGTACACATTTGCTATGAGAGGCATTATCTCATAAGGGAAATATTGGACAATCAAATTAATGACTGCCCAGGCTTCAGGATGTCTTTTTACACTATATAAAGGTGGAAATTTACATTGGAAACGTTTAGTTTAGCTGTTATTAAAGTTTGTTTTTTTAGTGCTGTAAATGCATTTTCAGCTCGCGCTGTACACATTTGCTATGTGAGGCATTATCTCATAAGGGAAATACTGGACAATCAAATTAATGACTGCCCAGGCTTCAGGATGTCTTTTTACACTATATAAAGGTGGAAATTTACATTGGAAACGTTTGGTTTAGCTGTTATAAAAGTTTGGTTTTTTAGTGCTGTGAAAATGCATTTTCAGCTCGCACTGTACACATTTGCTATGTGAGGCATTATCTCATAAGGGAAATACTGGACAATCAAATTAATGACTTCCCAGGCTTCAGGATGCCTTTTTACACTCTATAAATGTGGAAATTTACATTGGAAACGTTTGGTTTAGCTGTTAATGAAGTTTCGTTTTTTTAGTGCTGAAAATTCATTGTCTGCTGGCGCTGTACACTTTTTCTAAGTGTTGCAATATCTCATGAAGGAAATACTGGACAATCAAATTAATGACTTTCCAGGCTTCAGGATGCCTTTCTACACTATATAAAGGTGGAAATTTACATTTGAAACGTTTGGTTTAGCTGTTATAAAAGTTTGGTTTTTTAGTGCTGTAAATGCATTTTCAGCTCGCACTGTACACATTTGCTATGAGAGGCATTATCTCATAAGGGAAATATTGGACAATCAAATTAATGACTGCCCAGGCTTCAGGATGTCTTTTTACACTATATAAAGGTGGAAATTTACATTGGAAACGTTTGGTTTAGCTGTTATAAAAGTTTGGTTTTTTAGTGCTTAAAATGCATTTTCAGCTCGCACTGTACACATTTGCTATGTGAGGCATTATCTCATAAGGGAAATACTGGACAATCAAATTAATGACTTCCCAGGCTTCAGGATGTCTTTTACACTATATAAAGGTGGAAATATACATTGGAAACGTTTAGTTTAGCTGTTAATGAAGTTTCGTTTTTTTAGTGCTGAAAATTCATTGTCTGCTGGCGCTGTACACTTTTTCTAAGTGTTGCAATATCTCATGAAGGAAATACTGGACAATCAAATTTATGACTTTCCAGGCTTCAGGATGCCTTTCTACACTATATAAAGGTGGAAATTTACATTGGAAACGTTTGGTTTAGCTGTTATAAAAGTTTGTTTTTTTAGTGCTGTAAATACATTTTCAGCTCGCGCTGTACACATTTGCTATGAGAGGCATTATCTCATAAGGGAAATATTGGACAATCAAATTAATGACTGCCCAGGCTTCAGGATGTCTTTTTACACTATATAAAGGTGGAAATTTACATTGGAAACGTTTGGTTTAGCTGTTATAAAAGTTTGGTTTTTTAGTGCTTAAAATGCATTTTCAGCTCGCACTGTACACATTTGCTATGTGAGGCATTATCTCATAAGGGAAATACTGGACAATCAAATTAATGACTTCCCAGGCTTCAGGATGCCTTTTTACACTCTATAAAGGTGGAAATTTACATTGGAAACGTTTGGTTTAGCTGTTATAAAAGTTTGTTTTTTTCGTGCTGTAAATGCATTTTCAGCTCGCGCTGTACACATTTGCAATGAGAGGCATTATCTCATAAGGGAAATATTGGACAATCAAATTAATGACTGCCCAGGCTTCAGGATGTCTTTTTACACTATATAAAGGTGGAAATTTACATTGGAAACGTTTGGTTTAGCTGTTAATGAAGTTTCGTTTTTTTATTGCTGAAAATTCATTGTCTGCTGGCGCTGTACACTTTTTCTAAGTTTTGCAATATCTCATGTAGGAAATACTGGACAATCAAATTAATGACTTTCCAGGCTTCAGGATGCCTTTCTACACTTTATAAAGGTGGAAATTTACATTGGAAACGTTTGGTTTAGCTGTTATAAAAGTTTGGTTTTTTAGTGCTGAAAATGCATTTTCAGCTCGCACTGTACACATTTGCTATGTGAGGCATTATCTCATAAGGGAAATACTGGACAATCAAATTAATGACTTTCCAGGCTTCAGGATGCCTTTCTACACTATATAAAGGTGGAAATGTACATTGGAAACGTTTGGTTTAGCTGTTATAAAAGTTTGGTTTTTTAGTGCTGTAAATGCATTTTCAGCTCGCGCTGTACACATTTACTATGAGAGGCATTATCTCATAAGGGAAATATTGGACAATCAAATGAATGACTGCCCAGGCTTCAGGATGTCTTTTTACACTATATAAAGGTGGAAATATACATTGGAAACGTTTAGTTTAGCTGTTAATGAAGTTTCGTTTTTTTAGTGCTGAAAATTCATTGTCTGCTGGCGCTGTACACTTTTTCCAAGTGTTGCAATATCTCATGAAGGAAATACTGGACAATCAAATTAATGACTTTCCAGGCTTCAGGATGCCTTTCTACACTATATAAAGGTAGAAATTTACATTGGAAACGTTTGGTTTAGCTGTTATAAAAGTTTGGTTTTTTAGTGCAGTAAATGCATTTTCAGCTCGCGCTGTACACATTTGCTATGAGAGGCATTATCTCATAAGGGAAATATTGGACAATCAAATTAATGACTGCCCAGGCTTCAGGATGTCTTTTTACACTATATAAAGGTGGAAATTTACATTGGAAACGTTTAGTTTAGCTGTTATTAAAGTTTGTTTTTTTAGTGCTGTAAATGCATTTTCAGCTCGCGCTGTACACATTTGCTATGTGAGGCATTATCTCATAAGGGAAATACTGGACAATCAAATTAATGACTGCCCAGGCTTCAGGATGTCTTTTTACACTATATAAAGGTGGAAATTTACATTGGAAACGTTTGGTTTAGCTGTTATAAAAGTTTGGTTTTTTAGTGCTGAAAATGCATTTTCAGCTCGCACTGTACACATTTGCTATGTGAGGCATTATCTCATAAGGGAAATACTGGACAATCAAATTAATGACTTCCCAGGCTTCAGGATGCCTTTTTACACTCTATAAATGTGAAAATTTACATTGGAAACGTTTGGTTTAGCTGTTAATGAAGTTTCGTTTTTTTAGTGCTGAAAATTCATTGTCTGCTGGCGCTGTTCACTTTTTCTAAGTGTTGCAATATCTCATGAAGGAAATACTGGACAATCAAATTAATGACTTTCCAGGCTTCAGGATGCCTTTCTACACTATATAAAGGTGAAAATTTACATTGGAAACGTTTGGTTTAGCTGTTATAAAAGTTTGGTTTTTTAGTGCTTAAAATGCATTTTCAGCTCGCACTGTACACATTTGCTATGTGAGGCATTATCTCATAAGGGAAATACTGGGCAATCAAATTAATGACTGCCCAGGCTTCAGGATGTCTTTTTACACTATATAAAGGTGGAAATATACATTGGAAACGTTTAGTTTAGCTGTTAATGAAGTTTCGTTTTTTTAGTGCTGAAAATTCATTGTCTGCTGGCGCTGTACACTTTTTCTAAGTGTTGCAATATCTCATGAAGGAAATACTGGACAATCAAATTTATGACTTTCCAGGCTTCAGGATGCCTTTCTACACTATATAAAGGTGGAAATTTACATTGGAAACGTTTGGTTTAGCTGTTATAAAAGTTTGTTTTTTTAGTGCTGTAAATACATTTTCAGCTCGCGCTGTACACATTTGCTATGAGAGGCATTATCTCATAAGGGAAATATTGGACAATCAAATTAATGACTGCCCAGGCTTCAGGATGTCTTTTTACACTATATAAAGGTGGAAATTTACATTGGAAACGTTTGGTTTAGCTGTTATAAAAGTTTGGTTTTTTAGTGCAGTAAATGCATTTTCAGCTCGCGCTGTACACATTTGCTATGAGAGGCATTATCTCATAAGGGAAATATTGGACAATCAAATTAATGACTGCCCAGGCTTCAGGATGTCTTTTTACACTATATAAAGGTGGAAATTTACATTGGAAACGTTTAGTTTAGCTGTTATTAAAGTTTGTTTTTTTAGTGCTGTAAATGCATTTTCAGCTCGCGCTGTACACATTTGCTATGTGAGGCATTATCTCATAAGGGAAATACTGGACAATCAAATTAATGACTGCCCAGGCTTCAGGATGTCTTTTTACACTATATAAAGGTGGAAATTTACATTGGAAACGTTTGGTTTAGCTGTTATAAAAGTTTGGTTTTTTAGTGCTGAAAATGCATTTTCAGCTCGCACTGTACACATTTGCTATGTGAGGCATTATCTCATAAGGGAAATACTGGACAATCAAATTAATGACTTCCCAGGCTTCAGGATGCCTTTTTACACTCTATAAATGTGGAAATTTACATTGGAAACGTTTGGTTTAGCTGTTAATGAAGTTTCGTTTTTTTAGTGCTGAAAATTCATTGTCTGCTGGCGCTGTACACTTTTTCTAAGTGTTGCAATATCTCATGAAGGAAATACTGGACAATCAAATTAATGACTTTCCAGGCTTCAGGATGCCTTTCTACACTATATAAAGGTGGAAATTTACATTTGAAACGTTTGGTTTAGCTGTTATAAAAGTTTGGTTTTTTAGTGCTGTAAATGCATTTTCAGCTCGCACTGTACACATTTGCTATGAGAGGCATTATCTCATAAGGGAAATATTGGACAATCAAATTAATGACTGCCCAGGCTTCAGGATGTCTTTTTACACTATATAAAGGTGGAAATTTACATTGGAAACGTTTGGTTTAGCTGTTATAAAAGTTTGGTTTTTTAGTGCTTAAAATGCATTTTCAGCTCGCACTGTACACATTTGCTATGTGAGGCATTATCTCATAAGGGAAATACTGGACAATCAAATTAATGACTGCCCAGGCTTCAGGATGTCTTTTTACACTATATAAAGGTGGAAATATACATTGGAAACGTTTAGTTTAGCTGTTAATGAAGTTTCGTTTTTTTAGTGCTGAAAATTCATTGTCTGCTGGCGCTGTACACTTTTTCTAAGTGTTGCAATATCTCATGAAGGAAATACTGGACAATCAAATTTATGACTTTCCAGGCTTCAGGATGCCTTTCTACACTATATAAAGGTGGAAATTTACATTGGAAACGTTTGGTTTAGCTGTTATAAAAGTTTGTTTTTTTAGTGCTGTAAATACATTTTCAGCTCGCGCTGTACACATTTGCTATGAGAGGCATTATCTCATAAGGGAAATATTGGACAATCAAATTAATGACTGCCCAGGCTTCAGGATGTCTTTTTACACTATATAAAGGTGGAAATTTACATTGGAAACGTTTGGTTTAGCTGTTATAAAAGTTTGGTTTTTTAGTGCTTAAAATGCATTTTCAGCTCGCACTGTACACATTTGCTATGTGAGGCATTATCTCATAAGGGAAATACTGGACAATCAAATTAATGACTTCCCAGGCTTCAGGATGCCTTTTTACACTCTATAAAGGTGGAAATTTACATTGGAAACGTTTGGTTTAGCTGTTATAAAAGTTTGTTTTTTTCGTGCTGTAAATGCATTTTCAGCTCGCGCTGTACACATTTGCAATGAGAGGCATTATCTCATAAGGGAAATATTGGACAATCAAATTAATGACTGCCCAGGCTTCAGGATGTCTTTTTACACTATATAAAGGTGGAAATTTACATTGGAAACGTTTAGTTTAGCTGTTAATGAAGTTTCGTTTTTTTTAGTGCTGAAAATTCATTGTCTGCTGGCGCTGTACACTTTTTCTAAGTGTTGCAATATCTCATGAAGGAAATACTGGACAATCAAATTAATGACTTTCCAGGCTTCAGGATGCCTTTCTACACTATATAAAGGTGGAAATTTACATTGGAAACGTTTGGTTTAGCTGTTATAAAAGTTTGGTTTTTTAGTGCTGTAAATGCATTTTCAGCTCGCGCTGTACACATTTGCTATGAGAGGCATTATCTCATAAGGGAAATATTGGACAATCAAATTAATGACTGCCCAGGCTTCAGGATGTCTTTTTACACTATATAAAGGTGGAAATTTACATTGGAAACGTTTGGTTTAGCTGTTATAAAAGTTTGGTTTTTTAGTGCTGTAAATGCATTTTCAGCTCGCGCTGTACACATTTACTATGAGAGGCATTATCTCATAAGGGAAATATTGGACAATCAAATTAATGACTGCCCAGGCGTCAGGATGTCTTTTTACACTATATAAAGGTGGAAATATACATTGGAAACGTTTAGTTTAGCTGTTAATGAAGTTACGTTTTTTTAGTGCTGAAAATTCATTGTCTGCTGGCGCTGTACACTTTTTCTAAGTGTTGCAATATCTCATGAAGGAAATACTGGACAATCAAATTAATGACTTTCCAGGCTTCAGGATGCCTTTCTACACTATATAAAGGTAGAAATTTACATTGGAAACGTTTGGTTTAGCTGTTATAAAAGTTGACTGCCCAGGCTTCAGGATGTCTTTTTACACTATATAAAGGTGGAAATTTACATTGGAAACGTTTGGTTTAGCTGTTATAAAAGTTTGGTTTTTTAGTGCTTAAAATGCATTTTCAGCTCGCACTGTACACATTTGCTATGTGAGGCATTATCTCATAAGGGAAATACTGGACAATCAAATTAATGACTGCCCAGGCTTCAGGATGTCTTTTTACACTATATAAAGGTGGAAATATACATTGGAAACGTTTAGTTTAGCTGTTAATGAAGTTTCGTTTTTTTAGTGCTGAAAATTCATTGTCTGCTGGCGCTGTACACTTTTTCTAAGTGTTGCAATATCTCATGAAGGAAATACTGGACAATCAAATTTATGACTTTCCAGGCTTCAGGATGCCTTTCTACACTATATAAAGGTGGAAATTTACATTGGAAACGTTTGGTTTAGCTGTTATAAAAGTTTGTTTTTTTAGTGCTGTAAATACATTTTCAGCTCGCGCTGTACACATTTGCTATGAGAGGCATTATCTCATAAGGGAAATATTGGACAATCAAATTAATGACTGCCCAGGCTTCAGGATGTCTTTTTACACTATATAAAGGTGGAAATTTACATTGGAAACGTTTGGTTTAGCTGTTATAAAAGTTTGGTTTTTTAGTGCTTAAAATGCATTTTCAGCTCGCACTGTACACATTTGCTATGTGAGGCATTATCTCATAAGGGAAATACTGGACAATCAAATTAATGACTTCCCAGGCTTCAGGATGCCTTTTTACACTCTATAAAGGTGGAAATTTACATTGGAAACGTTTGGTTTAGCTGTTATAAAAGTTTGTTTTTTTCGTGCTGTAAATGCATTTTCAGCTCGCGCTGTACACATTTGCAATGAGAGGCATTATCTCATAAGGAAAATATTGGACAATCAAATTAATGACTGCCCAGGCTTCAGGATGTCTTTTTACACTATATAAAGGTGGAAATTTACATTGGAAACGTTTGGTTTAGCTGTTATAAAAGTTTGGTTTTTTAGTGCTGTGAAAATGCATTTTCAGCTCGCACTGTACACATTTGCTATGTGAGGCATTATCTCATAAGGGAAATACTGGACAATCAAATTAATGACTTCCCAGGCTTCAGGATGCCTTTTTACACTCTATAAATGTGGAAATTTACATTGGAAACGTTTGGTTTAGCTGTTAATGAAGTTTCGTTTTTTTAGTGCTGAAAATTCATTGTCTGCTGGCGCTGTACACTTTTTCTAAGTGTTGCAATATCTCATGAAGGAAATACTGGACAATCAAATTAATGACTTTCCAGGCTTCAGGATGCCTTTCTACACTATATAAAGGTGGAAATTTACATTTGAAACGTTTGGTTTAGCTGTTATAAAAGTTTGGTTTTTTAGTGCTGTAAATGCATTTTCAGCTCGCACTGTACACATTTGCTATGAGAGGCATTATCTCATAAGGGAAATATTGGACAATCAAATTAATGACTGCCCAGGCTTCAGGATGTCTTTTTACACTATATAAAGGTGGAAATTTACATTGGAAACGTTTGGTTTAGCTGTTATAAAAGTTTGGTTTTTTAGTGCTTAAAATGCATTTTCAGCTCGCACTGTACACATTTGCTATGTGAGGCATTATCTTATAAGGGAAATACTGGACAATCAAATTAATGACTGCCCAGGCTTCAGGATGTCTTTTTACACTATATAAAGGTGGAAATATACATTGGAAACGTTTAGTTTAGCTGTTAATGAAGTTTCGTTTTTTTAGTGCTGAAAATTCATTGTCTGCTGGCGCTGTACACTTTTTCTAAGTGTTGCAATATCTCATGAAGGAAATACTGGACAATCAAATTTATGACTTTCCAGGCTTCAGGATGCCTTTCTACACTATATAAAGGTGGAAATTTACATTTGAAACGTTTGGTTTAGCTGTTATAAAAGTTTGTTTTTTTAGTGCTGTAAATACATTTTCAGCTCGCACTGTACACATTTGCTATGAGAGGCATTATCTCATAAGGGAAATATTGGACAATCAAATTAATGACTGCCCAGGCTTCAGGATGTCTTTTTACACTATATAAAGGTGGAAATTTACATTGGAAACGTTTGGTTTAGCTGTTATAAAAGTTTGGTTTTTTAGTGCTTAAAATGCATTTTCAGCTCGCACTGTACACATTTGCTATGTGAGGCATTATCTTATAAGGGAAATACTGGACAATCAAATTAATGACTGCCCAGGCTTCAGGATGTCTTTTTACACTATATAAAGGTGGAAATATACATTGGAAACGTTTAGTTTAGCTGTTAATGAAGTTTCGTTTTTTTAGTGCTGAAAATTCATTGTCTGCTGGCGCTGTACACTTTTTCTAAGTGTTGCAATATCTCATGAAGGAAATACTGGACAATCAAATTTATGACTTTCCAGGCTTCAGGATGCCTTTCTACACTATATAAAGGTGGAAATTTACATTGGAAACGTTTGGTTTAGCTGTTATAAAAGTTTGTTTTTTTAGTGCTGTAAATACATTTTCAGCTCGCGCTGTACACATTTGCTATGAGAGGCATTATCTCATAAGGGAAATATTGGACAATCAAATTAATGACTGCCCAGGCTTCAGGATGTCTTTTTACACTATATAAAGGTGGAAATTTACATTGGAAACGTTTGGTTTAGCTGTTATAAAAGTTTGGTTTTTTAGTGCTTAAAATGCATTTTCAGCTCGCACTGTACACATTTGCTATGTGAGGCATTATCTCATAAGGGAAATACTGGACAATCAAATTAATGACTTCCCAGGCTTCAGGATGCCTTTTTACACTCTATAAAGGTGGAAATTTACATTGGAAACGTTTGGTTTAGCTGTTATAAAAGTTTGTTTTTTTCGTGCTGTAAATGCATTTTCAGCTCGCGCTGTACACATTTGCAATGAGAGGCATTATCTCATAAGGGAAATATTGGACAATCAAATTAATGACTGCCCAGGCTTCAGGATGTCTTTTTACACTATATAAAGGTGGAAATTTACATTGGAAACGTTTGGTTTAGCTGTTAATGAAGTTTCGTTTTTTTATTGCTGAAAATTCATTGTCTGCTGGCGCTGTACACTTTTTCTAAGTTTTGCAATATCTCATGTAGGAAATACTGGACAATCAAATTAATGACTTTCCAGGCTTCAGGATGCCTTTCTACACTTTATAAAGGTGGAAATTTACATTGGAAACGTTTGGTTTAGCTGTTATAAAAGTTTGGTTTTTTAGTGCTGAAAATGCATTTCAGCTCGCACTGTACACATTTGCTATGTGAGGCATTATCTCATAAGGGAAATACTGGACAATCAAATTAATGACTTTCCAGGCTTCAGGATGCCTTTCTACACTATATAAAGGTGGAAATGTACATTGGAAACGTTTGGTTTAGCTGTTATAAAAGTTTGGTTTTTTAGTGCTGTAAATGCATTTTCAGCTCGCGCTGTACACATTTACTATGAGAGGCATTATCTCATAAGGGAAATATTGGACAATCAAATGAATGACTGCCCAGGCTTCAGGATGTCTTTTTACACTATATAAAGGTGGAAATATACATTGGAAACGTTTAGTTTAGCTGTTAATGAAGTTTCGTTTTTTTAGTGCTGAAAATTCATTGTCTGCTGGCGCTGTACACTTTTTCTAAGTGTTGCAATATCTCATGAAGGAAATACTGGACAATCAAATTAATGACTTTCCAGGCTTCAGGATGCCTTTCTACACTATATAAAGGTAGAAATTTACATTGGAAACGTTTGGTTTAGCTGTTATAAAAGTTTGGTTTTTTAGTGCAGTAAATGCATTTTCAGCTCGCGCTGTACACATTTGCTATGAGAGGCATTATCTCATAAGGGAAATATTGGACAATCAAATTAATGACTGCCCAGGCTTCAGGATGTCTTTTTACACTATATAAAGGTGGAAATATACATTGGAAACGTTTAGTTTAGCTGTTAATGAAGTTTCGTTTTTTTAGTGCTGAAAATTCATTGTCTGCTGGCGCTGTACACTTTTTCTAAGTGTTGCAATATCTCATGAAGGAAATACTGGACAATCAAATTAATGACTTTCCAGGCTTCAGGATGCCTTTCTACACTATATAAAGGTAGAAATTTACATTGGAAACGTTTGGTTTAGCTGTTATAAAAGTTTGGTTTTTTAGTGCAGTAAATGCATTTTCAGCTCGCGCTGTACACATTTGCTATGAGAGGCATTATCTCATAAGGGAAATATTGGACAATCAAATTAATGACTGCCCAGGCTTCAGGATGTCTTTTTACACTATATAAAGGTGGAAATTTACATTGGAAACGTTTAGTTTAGCTGTTATTAAAGTTTGTTTTTTTAGTGCTGTAAATGCATTTTCAGCTCGCGCTGTACACATTTGCTATGTGAGGCATTATCTCATAAGGGAAATACTGGACAATCAAATTAATGACTGCCCAGGCTTCAGGATGTCTTTTTACACTATATAAAGGTGGAAATTTACATTGGAAACGTTTGGTTTAGCTGTTATAAAAGTTTGGTTTTTTAGTGCTGAAAATGCATTTTCAGCTCGCACTGTACACATTTGCTATGTGAGGCATTATCTCATAAGGGAAATACTGGACAATCAAATTAATGACTTCCCAGGCTTCAGGATGCCTTTTTACACTCTATAAATGTGGAAATTTACATTGGAAACGTTTGGTTTAGCTGTTAATGAAGTTTCGTTTTTTTAGTGCTGAAAATTCATTGTCTGCTGGCGCTGTACACTTTTTCTAAGTGTTGCAATATCTCATGAAGGAAATACTGGAAAATCAAATTAATGACTGCCCAGGCTTCAGGATGTCTTTTTACACTATATAAAGGTGGAAATTTACATTGGAAACGTTTGGTTTAGCTGTTATAAAAGTTTGGTTTTTTAGTGCTTAAAATGCATTTTCAGCTCGCACTGTACACATTTGCTATGTGAGGCATTATCTCATAAGGGAAATACTGGACAATCAAATTAATGACTGCCCAGGCTTCAGGATGTCTTTTTACACTATATAAAGGTGGAAATATACATTGGAAACGTTTAGTTTAGCTGTTAATGAAGTTTCGTTTTTTTAGTGCTGAAAATTCATTGTCTGCTGGCGCTGTACACTTTTTCTAAGTGTTGCAATATCTCATGAAGGAAATACTGGACAATCAAATTTATGACTTTCCAGGCTTCAGGATGCCTTTCTACACTATATAAAGGTGGAAATTTACATTGGAAACGTTTGGTTTAGCTGTTATAAAAGTTTGTTTTTTTAGTGCTGTAAATACATTTTCAGCTCGCGCTGTACACATTTGCTATGAGAGGCATTATCTCATAAGGGAAATATTGGACAATCAAATTAATGACTGCCCAGGCTTCAGGATGTCTTTTTACACTATATAAAGGTGGAAATTTACATTGGAAACGTTTGGTTTAGCTGTTATAAAAGTTTGGTTTTTTAGTGCTTAAAATGCATTTTCAGCTCGCACTGTACACATTTGCTATGTGAGGCATTATCTCATAAGGGAAATACTGGACAATCAAATTAATGACTTCCCAGGCTTCAGGATGCCTTTTTACACTCTATAAAGGTGGAAATTTACATTGGAAACGTTTGGTTTAGCTGTTATAAAAGTTTGTTTTTTTCGTGCTGTAAATGCATTTTCAGCTCGCGCTGTACACATTTGCAATGAGAGGCATTATCTCATAAGGAAAATATTGGACAATCAAATTAATGACTGCCCAGGCTTCAGGATGTCTTTTTACACTATATAAAGGTGGAAATTTACATTGGAAACGTTTGGTTTAGCTGTTATAAAAGTTTGGTTTTTTAGTGCTGTGAAAATGCATTTTCAGCTCGCACTGTACACATTTGCTATGTGAGGCATTATCTCATAAGGGAAATACTGGACAATCAAATTAATGACTTCCCAGGCTTCAGGATGCCTTTTTACACTCTATAAATGTGGAAATTTACATTGGAAACGTTTGGTTTAGCTGTTAATGAAGTTTCGTTTTTTTAGTGCTGAAAATTCATTGTCTGCTGGCGCTGTACACTTTTTCTAAGTGTTGCAATATCTCATGAAGGAAATACTGGACAATCAAATTAATGACTTTCCAGGCTTCAGGATGCCTTTCTACACTATATAAAGGTGGAAATTTACATTTGAAACGTTTGGTTTAGCTGTTATAAAAGTTTGGTTTTTTAGTGCTGTAAATGCATTTTCAGCTCGCACTGTACACATTTGCTATGAGAGGCATTATCTCATAAGGGAAATATTGGACAATCAAATTAATGACTGCCCAGGCTTCAGGATGTCTTTTTACACTATATAAAGGTGGAAATTTACATTGGAAACGTTTGGTTTAGCTGTTATAAAAGTTTGGTTTTTTAGTGCTTAAAATGCATTTTCAGCTCGCACTGTACACATTTGCTATGTGAGGCATTATCTTATAAGGGAAATACTGGACAATCAAATTAATGACTGCCCAGGCTTCAGGATGTCTTTTTACACTATATAAAGGTGGAAATATACATTGGAAACGTTTAGTTTAGCTGTTAATGAAGTTTCGTTTTTTTAGTGCTGAAAATTCATTGTCTGCTGGCGCTGTACACTTTTTCTAAGTGTTGCAATATCTCATGAAGGAAATACTGGACAATCAAATTTATGACTTTCCAGGCTTCAGGATGCCTTTCTACACTATATAAAGGTGGAAATTTACATTTGAAACGTTTGGTTTAGCTGTTATAAAAGTTTGTTTTTTTAGTGCTGTAAATACATTTTCAGCTCGCACTGTACACATTTGCTATGAGAGGCATTATCTCATAAGGGAAATATTGGACAATCAAATTAATGACTGCCCAGGCTTCAGGATGTCTTTTTACACTATATAAAGGTGGAAATTTACATTGGAAACGTTTGGTTTAGCTGTTATAAAAGTTTGGTTTTTTAGTGCTTAAAATGCATTTTCAGCTCGCACTGTACACATTTGCTATGTGAGGCATTATCTTATAAGGGAAATACTGGACAATCAAATTAATGACTGCCCAGGCTTCAGGATGTCTTTTTACACTATATAAAGGTGGAAATATACATTGGAAACGTTTAGTTTAGCTGTTAATGAAGTTTCGTTTTTTTAGTGCTGAAAATTCATTGTCTGCTGGCGCTGTACACTTTTTCTAAGTGTTGCAATATCTCATGAAGGAAATACTGGACAATCAAATTTATGACTTTCCAGGCTTCAGGATGCCTTTCTACACTATATAAAGGTGGAAATTTACATTGGAAACGTTTGGTTTAGCTGTTATAAAAGTTTGTTTTTTTAGTGCTGTAAATACATTTTCAGCTCGCGCTGTACACATTTGCTATGAGAGGCATTATCTCATAAGGGAAATATTGGACAATCAAATTAATGACTGCCCAGGCTTCAGGATGTCTTTTTACACTATATAAAGGTGGAAATTTACATTGGAAACGTTTGGTTTAGCTGTTATAAAAGTTTGGTTTTTTAGTGCTTAAAATGCATTTTCAGCTCGCACTGTACACATTTGCTATGTGAGGCATTATCTCATAAGGGAAATACTGGACAATCAAATTAATGACTTCCCAGGCTTCAGGATGCCTTTTTACACTCTATAAAGGTGGAAATTTACATTGGAAACGTTTGGTTTAGCTGTTATAAAAGTTTGTTTTTTTCGTGCTGTAAATGCATTTTCAGCTCGCGCTGTACACATTTGCAATGAGAGGCATTATCTCATAAGGGAAATATTGGACAATCAAATTAATGACTGCCCAGGCTTCAGGATGTCTTTTTACACTATATAAAGGTGGAAATTTACATTGGAAACGTTTGGTTTAGCTGTTAATGAAGTTTCGTTTTTTTATTGCTGAAAATTCATTGTCTGCTGGCGCTGTACACTTTTTCTAAGTTTTGCAATATCTCATGTAGGAAATACTGGACAATCAAATTAATGACTTTCCAGGCTTCAGGATGCCTTTCTACACTTTATAAAGGTGGAAATTTACATTGGAAACGTTTGGTTTAGCTGTTATAAAAGTTTGGTTTTTTAGTGCTGAAAATGCATTTCAGCTCGCACTGTACACATTTGCTATGTGAGGCATTATCTCATAAGGGAAATACTGGACAATCAAATTAATGACTTTCCAGGCTTCAGGATGCCTTTCTACACTATATAAAGGTGGAAATGTACATTGGAAACGTTTGGTTTAGCTGTTATAAAAGTTTGGTTTTTTAGTGCTGTAAATGCATTTTCAGCTCGCGCTGTACACATTTACTATGAGAGGCATTATCTCATAAGGGAAATATTGGACAATCAAATGAATGACTGCCCAGGCTTCAGGATGTCTTTTTACACTATATAAAGGTGGAAATATACATTGGAAACGTTTAGTTTAGCTGTTAATGAAGTTTCGTTTTTTTAGTGCTGAAAATTCATTGTCTGCTGGCGCTGTACACTTTTTCTAAGTGTTGCAATATCTCATGAAGGAAATACTGGACAATCAAATTAATGACTTTCCAGGCTTCAGGATGCCTTTCTACACTATATAAAGGTAGAAATTTACATTGGAAACGTTTGGTTTAGCTGTTATAAAAGTTTGGTTTTTTAGTGCAGTAAATGCATTTTCAGCTCGCGCTGTACACATTTGCTATGAGAGGCATTATCTCATAAGGGAAATATTGGACAATCAAATTAATGACTGCCCAGGCTTCAGGATGTCTTTTTACACTATATAAAGGTGGAAATTTACATTGGAAACGTTTAGTTTAGCTGTTATTAAAGTTTGTTTTTTTAGTGCTGTAAATGCATTTTCAGCTCGCGCTGTACACATTTGCTATGTGAGGCATTATCTCATAAGGGAAATACTGGACAATCAAATTAATGACTGCCCAGGCTTCAGGATGTCTTTTTACACTATATAAAGGTGGAAATTTACATTGGAAACGTTTGGTTTAGCTGTTATAAAAGTTTGGTTTTTTAGTGCTGAAAATGCATTTTCAGCTCGCACTGTACACATTTGCTATGTGAGGCATTATCTCATAAGGGAAATACTGGACAATCAAATTAATGACTTCCCAGGCTTCAGGATGCCTTTTTACACTCTATAAATGTGGAAATTTACATTGGAAACGTTTGGTTTAGCTGTTAATGAAGTTTCGTTTTTTTAGTGCTGAAAATTCATTGTCTGCTGGCGCTGTACACTTTTTCTAAGTGTTGCAATATCTCATGAAGGAAATACTGGACAATCAAATTAATGACTTTCCAGGCTTCAGGATGCCTTTCTACACTATATAAAGGTGAAAATTTACATTGGAAACGTTTGGTTTAGCTGTTATAAAAGTTTGGTTTTTTAGTGCTTAAAATGCATTTTCAGCTCGCACTGTACACATTTGCTATGTGAGGCATTATCTCATAAGGGAAATACTGGACAATCAAATTAATGACTGCCCAGGCTTCAGGATGTCTTTTTACACTATATAAAGGTGGAAATATACATTGGAAACGTTTAGTTTAGCTGTTAATGAAGTTTCGTTTTTTTAGTGCTGAAAATTCATTGTCTGCTGGCGCTGTACACTTTTTCTAAGTGTTGCAATATCTCATGAAGGAAATACTGGACAATCAAATTTATGACTTTCCAGGCTTCAGGATGCCTTTCTACACTATATAAAGGTGGAAATTTACATTGGAAACGTTTGGTTTAGCTGTTATAAAAGTTTGTTTTTTTAGTGCTGTAAATACATTTTCAGCTCGCGCTGTACACATTTGCTATGAGAGGCATTATCTCATAAGGGAAATATTGGACAATCAAATTAATGACTGCCCAGGCTTCAGGATGTCTTTTTACACTATATAAAGGTGGAAATTTACATTGGAAACGTTTGGTTTAGCTGTTATAAAAGTTTGGTTTTTTAGTGCAGTAAATGCATTTTCAGCTCGCGCTGTACACATTTGCTATGAGAGGCATTATCTCATAAGGGAAATATTGGACAATCAAATTAATGACTGCCCAGGCTTCAGGATGTCTTTTTACACTATATAAAGGTGGAAATTTACATTGGAAACGTTTAGTTTAGCTGTTATTAAAGTTTGTTTTTTTAGTGCTGTAAATGCATTTTCAGCTCGCGCTGTACACATTTGCTATGTGAGGCATTATCTCATAAGGGAAATACTGGACAATCAAATTAATGACTGCCCAGGCTTCAGGATGTCTTTTTACACTATATAAAGGTGGAAATTTACATTGGAAACGTTTGGTTTAGCTGTTATAAAAGTTTGGTTTTTTAGTGCTGAAAATGCATTTTCAGCTCGCACTGTACACATTTGCTATGTGAGGCATTATCTCATAAGGGAAATACTGGACAATCAAATTAATGACTTCCCAGGCTTCAGGATGCCTTTTTACACTCTATAAATGTGGAAATTTACATTGGAAACGTTTGGTTTAGCTGTTAATGAAGTTTCGTTTTTTTAGTGCTGAAAATTCATTGTCTGCTGGCGCTGTACACTTTTTCTAAGTGTTGCAATATCTCATGAAGGAAATACTGGACAATCAAATTAATGACTTTCCAGGCTTCAGGATGCCTTTCTACACTATATAAAGGTGGAAATTTACATTTGAAACGTTTGGTTTAGCTGTTATAAAAGTTTGGTTTTTTAGTGCTGTAAATGCATTTTCAGCTCGCACTGTACACATTTGCTATGAGAGGCATTATCTCATAAGGGAAATATTGGACAATCAAATTAATGACTGCCCAGGCTTCAGGATGTCTTTTTACACTATATAAAGGTGGAAATTTACATTGGAAACGTTTGGTTTAGCTGTTATAAAAGTTTGGTTTTTTAGTGCTTAAAATGCATTTTCAGCTCGCACTGTACACATTTGCTATGTGAGGCATTATCTCATAAGGGAAATACTGGACAATCAAATTAATGACTGCCCAGGCTTCAGGATGTCTTTTTACACTATATAAAGGTGGAAATATACATTGGAAACGTTTAGTTTAGCTGTTAATGAAGTTTCGTTTTTTTAGTGCTGAAAATTCATTGTCTGCTGGCGCTGTACACTTTTTCTAAGTGTTGCAATATCTCATGAAGGAAATACTGGACAATCAAATTTATGACTTTCCAGGCTTCAGGATGCCTTTCTACACTATATAAAGGTGGAAATTTACATTGGAAACGTTTGGTTTAGCTGTTATAAAAGTTTGTTTTTTTAGTGCTGTAAATACATTTTCAGCTCGCGCTGTACACATTTGCTATGAGAGGCATTATCTCATAAGGGAAATATTGGACAATCAAATTAATGACTGCCCAGGCTTCAGGATGTCTTTTTACACTATATAAAGGTGGAAATTTACATTGGAAACGTTTGGTTTAGCTGTTATAAAAGTTTGGTTTTTTAGTGCTTAAAATGCATTTTCAGCTCGCACTGTACACATTTGCTATGTGAGGCATTATCTCATAAGGGAAATACTGGACAATCAAATTAATGACTTCCCAGGCTTCAGGATGCCTTTTTACACTCTATAAAGGTGGAAATTTACATTGGAAACGTTTGGTTTAGCTGTTATAAAAGTTTGTTTTTTTCGTGCTGTAAATGCATTTTCAGCTCGCGCTGTACACATTTGCAATGAGAGGCATTATCTCATAAGGGAAATATTGGACAATCAAATTAATGACTGCCCAGGCTTCAGGATGTCTTTTTACACTATATAAAGGTGGAAATTTACATTGGAAACGTTTAGTTTAGCTGTTAATGAAGTTTCGTTTTTTTTAGTGCTGAAAATTCATTGTCTGCTGGCGCTGTACACTTTTTCTAAGTGTTGCAATATCTCATGAAGGAAATACTGGACAATCAAATTAATGACTTTCCAGGCTTCAGGATGCCTTTCTACACTATATAAAGGTGGAAATTTACATTGGAAACGTTTGGTTTAGCTGTTATAAAAGTTTGGTTTTTTAGTGCTGTAAATGCATTTTCAGCTCGCGCTGTACACATTTACTATGAGAGGCATTATCTCATAAGGGAAATATTGGACAATCAAATTAATGACTGCCCAGGCTTCAGGATGTCTTTTTACACTATATAAAGGTGGAAATATACATTGGAAACGTTTAGTTTAGCTGTTAATGAAGTTTCGTTTTTTTAGTGCTGAAAATTCATTGTCTGCTGGCGCTGTACACTTTTTCTAAGTGTTGCAATATCTCATGAAGGAAATACTGGACAATCAAATTAATGACTTTCCAGGCTTCAGGATGCCTTTCTACACTATATAAAGGTAGAAATTTACATTGGAAACGTTTGGTTTAGCTGTTATAAAAGTTTGGTTTTTTAGTGCAGTAAATGCATTTTCAGCTCGCGCTGTACACATTTGCTATGAGAGGCATTATCTCATAAGGGAAATATTGGACAATCAAATTAATGACTGCCCAGGCTTCAGGATGTCTTTTTACACTATATAAAGGTGGAAATTTACATTGGAAACGTTTAGTTTAGCTGTTATTAAAGTTTGTTTTTTTAGTGCTGTAA
Organism: Idiotropiscis lumnitzeri; assembly: GCF_059441095.1. Classification (NCBI taxonomy): domain Eukaryota; kingdom Metazoa; phylum Chordata; class Actinopteri; order Syngnathiformes; family Syngnathidae; genus Idiotropiscis; species Idiotropiscis lumnitzeri. The sequence continues at coordinate 269,388 of NW_028283661.1, read as the reverse complement.
ATGCATTTTCAGCTCGCGCTGTACACATTTGCTATGTGAGGCATTATCTCATAAGGGAAATACTGGACAATCAAATTAATGACTGCCCAGGCTTCAGGATGTCTTTTTACACTATATAAAGGTGGAAATTTACATTGGAAACGTTTGGTTTAGCTGTTATAAAAGTTTGGTTTTTTAGTGCTGAAAATGCATTTTCAGCTCGCACTGTACACATTTGCTATGTGAGGCATTATCTCATAAGGGAAATACTGGACAATCAAATTAATGACTGCCCAGGCTTCAGGATGTCTTTTTACACTATATAAAGGTGGAAATATACATTGGAAACGTTTAGTTTAGCTGTTAATGAAGTTTCGTTTTTTTAGTGCTGAAAATTCATTGTCTGCTGGCGCTGTACACTTTTTCTAAGTGTTGCAATATCTCATGAAGGAAATACTGGACAATCAAATTTATGACTTTCCAGGCTTCAGGATGCCTTTCTACACTATATAAAGGTGGAAATTTACATTGGAAACGTTTGGTTTAGCTGTTATAAAAGTTTGTTTTTTTAGTGCTGTAAATACATTTTCAGCTCGCGCTGTACACATTTGCTATGAGAGGCATTATCTCATAAGGGAAATATTGGACAATCAAATTAATGACTGCCCAGGCTTCAGGATGTCTTTTTACACTATATAAAGGTGGAAATTTACATTGGAAACGTTTGGTTTAGCTGTTATAAAAGTTTGTTTTTTTAGTGCTTAAAATGCATTTTCAGCTCGCACTGTACACATTTGCTATGTGAGGCATTATCTCATAAGGGAAATACTGGACAATCAAATTAATGACTTCCCAGGCTTCAGGATGCCTTTTTACACTCTATAAAGGTGGAAATTTACATTGGAAACGTTTGGTTTAGCTGTTATAAAAGTTTGTTTTTTTCGTGCTGTAAATGCATTTTCAGCTCGCGCTGTACACATTTGCAATGAGAGGCATTATCTCATAAGGGAAATATTGGACAATCAAATTAATGACTGCCCAGGCTTCAGGATGTCTTTTTACACTATATAAAGGTGGAAATTTACATTGGAAACGTTTAGTTTAGCTGTTAATGAAGTTTCGTTTTTTTTAGTGCTGAAAATTCATTGTCTGCTGGCGCTGTACACTTTTTCTAAGTGTTGCAATATCTCATGAAGGAAATACTGGACAATCAAATTTATGACTTTCCAGGCTTCAGGATGCCTTTCTACACTATATAAAGGTGGAAATTTACATTGGAAACGTTTGGTTTAGCTGTTATAAAAGTTTGTTTTTTTAGTGCTGTAAATACATTTTCAGCTCGCGCTGTACACATTTGCTATGAGAGGCATTATCTCATAAGGGAAATATTGGACAATCAAATTAATGACTGCCCAGGCTTCAGGATGTCTTTTTACACTATATAAAGGTGGAAATTTACATTGGAAACGTTTGGTTTAGCTGTTATAAAAGTTTGTTTTTTTAGTGCTTAAAATGCATTTTCAGCTCGCACTGTACACATTTGCTATGTGAGGCATTATCTCATAAGGGAAATACTGGACAATCAAATTAATGACTTCCCAGGCTTCAGGATGCCTTTTTACACTCTATAAAGGTGGAAATTTACATTGGAAACGTTTGGTTTAGCTGTTATAAAAGTTTGTTTTTTTCGTGCTGTAAATGCATTTTCAGCTCGCGCTGTACACATTTGCAATGAGAGGCATTATCTCATAAGGGAAATATTGGACAATCAAATTAATGACTGCCCAGGCTTCAGGATGTCTTTTTACACTATATAAAGGTGGAAATTTACATTGGAAACGTTTGGTTTAGCTGTTATAAAAGTTTGGTTTTTTAGTGCTTAAAATGCATTTTCAGCTCGCACTGTACACATTTGCTATGTGAGGCATTATCTCATAAGGGAAATACTGGACAATCAAATTAATGACTGCCCAGGCTTCAGGATGTCTTTTTACACTATATAAAGGTGGAAATATACATTGGAAACGTTTAGTTTAGCTGTTAATGAAGTTTCGTTTTTTTAGTGCTGAAAATTCATTGTCTGCTGGCGCTGTACACTTTTTCTAAGTGTTGCAATATCTCATGAAGGAAATACTGGACAATCAAATTTATGACTTTCCAGGCTTCAGGATGCCTTTCTACACTATATAAAGGTGGAAATTTACATTGGAAACGTTTGGTTTAGCTGTTATAAAAGTTTGTTTTTTTAGTGCTGTAAATACATTTTCAGCTCGCGCTGTACACATTTGCTATGAGAGGCATTATCTCATAAGGGAAATATTGGACAATCAAATTAATGACTGCCCAGGCTTCAGGATGTCTTTTTACACTATATAAAGGTGGAAATTTACATTGGAAACGTTTGGTTTAGCTGTTATAAAAGTTTGGTTTTTTAGTGCTTAAAATGCATTTTCAGCTCGCACTGTACACATTTGCTATGTGAGGCATTATCTCATAAGGGAAATACTGGACAATCAAATTAATGACTTCCCAGGCTTCAGGATGCCTTTTTACACTCTATAAAGGTGGAAATTTACATTGGAAACGTTTGGTTTAGCTGTTATAAAAGTTTGTTTTTTTCGTGCTGTAAATGCATTTTCAGCTCGCGCTGTACACATTTGCAATGAGAGGCATTATCTCATAAGGGAAATATTGGACAATCAAATTAATGACTGCCCAGGCTTCAGGATGTCTTTTTACACTATATAAAGGTGGAAATTTACATTGGAAACGTTTAGTTTAGCTGTTAATGAAGTTTCGTTTTTTTTAGTGCTGAAAATTCATTGTCTGCTGGCGCTGTACACTTTTTCTAAGTGTTGCAATATCTCATGAAGGAAATACTGGACAATCAAATTAATGACTTTCCAGGCTTCAGGATGCCTTTCTACACTATATAAAGGTGGAAATTTACATTGGAAACGTTTGGTTTAGCTGTTATAAAAGTTTGGTTTTTTAGTGCTGTAAATGCATTTTCAGCTCGCGCTGTACACATTTACTATGAGAGGCATTATCTCATAAGGGAAATATTGGACAATCAAATTAATGACTGCCCAGGCTTCAGGATGTCTTTTTACACTATATAAAGGTGGAAATATACATTGGAAACGTTTAGTTTAGCTGTTAATGAAGTTTCGTTTTTTTAGTGCTGAAAATTCATTGTCTGCTGGCGCTGTACACTTTTTCTAAGTGTTGCAATATCTCATGAAGGAAATACTGGACAATCAAATTAATGACTTTCCAGGCTTCAGGATGCCTTTCTACACTATATAAAGGTAGAAATTTACATTGGAAACGTTTGGTTTAGCTGTTATAAAAGTTTGGTTTTTTAGTGCAGTAAATGCATTTTCAGCTCGCGCTGTACACATTTGCTATGAGAGGCATTATCTCATAAGGGAAATATTGGACAATCAAATTAATGACTGCCCAGGCTTCAGGATGTCTTTTTACACTATATAAAGGTGGAAATTTACATTGGAAACGTTTAGTTTAGCTGTTATTAAAGTTTGTTTTTTTAGTGCTGTAAATGCATTTTCAGCTCGCGCTGTACACATTTGCTATGTGAGGCATTATCTCATAAGGGAAATACTGGACAATCAAATTAATGACTGCCCAGGCTTCAGGATGTCTTTTTACACTATATAAAGGTGGAAATTTACATTGGAAACGTTTGGTTTAGCTGTTATAAAAGTTTGGTTTTTTAGTGCTGAAAATGCATTTTCAGCTCGCACTGTACACATTTGCTATGTGAGGCATTATCTCATAAGGGAAATACTGGACAATCAAATTAATGACTGCCCAGGCTTCAGGATGTCTTTTTACACTATATAAAGGTGGAAATATACATTGGAAACGTTTAGTTTAGCTGTTAATGAAGTTTCGTTTTTTTAGTGCTGAAAATTCATTGTCTGCTGGCGCTGTACACTTTTTCTAAGTGTTGCAATATCTCATGAAGGAAATACTGGACAATCAAATTTATGACTTTCCAGGCTTCAGGATGCCTTTCTACACTATATAAAGGTGGAAATTTACATTGGAAACGTTTGGTTTAGCTGTTATAAAAGTTTGTTTTTTTAGTGCTGTAAATACATTTTCAGCTCGCGCTGTACACATTTGCTATGAGAGGCATTATCTCATAAGGGAAATATTGGACAATCAAATTAATGACTGCCCAGGCTTCAGGATGTCTTTTTACACTATATAAAGGTGGAAATTTACATTGGAAACGTTTGGTTTAGCTGTTATAAAAGTTTGTTTTTTTAGTGCTTAAAATGCATTTTCAGCTCGCACTGTACACATTTGCTATGTGAGGCATTATCTCATAAGGGAAATACTGGACAATCAAATTAATGACTTCCCAGGCTTCAGGATGCCTTTTTACACTCTATAAAGGTGGAAATTTACATTGGAAACGTTTGGTTTAGCTGTTATAAAAGTTTGTTTTTTTCGTGCTGTAAATGCATTTTCAGCTCGCGCTGTACACATTTGCAATGAGAGGCATTATCTCATAAGGGAAATATTGGACAATCAAATTAATGACTGCCCAGGCTTCAGGATGTCTTTTTACACTATATAAAGGTGGAAATTTACATTGGAAACGTTTAGTTTAGCTGTTAATGAAGTTTCGTTTTTTTTAGTGCTGAAAATTCATTGTCTGCTGGCGCTGTACACTTTTTCTAAGTGTTGCAATATCTCATGAAGGAAATACTGGACAATCAAATTAATGACTTTCCAGGCTTCAGGATGCCTTTCTACACTATATAAAGGTGGAAATTTACATTGGAAACGTTTGGTTTAGCTGTTATAAAAGTTTGGTTTTTTAGTGCTGTAAATGCATTTTCAGCTCGCGCTGTACACATTTGCTATGAGAGGCATTATCTCATAAGGGAAATATTGGACAATCAAATTAATGACTGCCCAGGCTTCAGGATGTCTTTTTACACTATATAAAGGTGGAAATTTACATTGGAAACGTTTGGTTTAGCTGTTATAAAAGTTTGGTTTTTTAGTGCTGTAAATGCATTTTCAGCTCGCGCTGTACACATTTACTATGAGAGGCATTATCTCATAAGGGAAATATTGGACAATCAAATTAATGACTGCCCAGGCTTCAGGATGTCTTTTTACACTATATAAAGGTGGAAATATACATTGGAAACGTTTAGTTTAGCTGTTAATGAAGTTTCGTTTTTTTAGTGCTGAAAATTCATTGTCTGCTGGCGCTGTACACTTTTTCTAAGTGTTGCAATATCTCATGAAGGAAATACTGGACAATCAAATTAATGACTTTCCAGGCTTCAGGATGCCTTTCTACACTATATAAAGGTAGAAATTTACATTGGAAACGTTTGGTTTAGCTGTTATAAAAGTTTGGTTTTTTAGTGCAGTAAATGCATTTTCAGCTCGCGCTGTACACATTTGCTATGAGAGGCATTATCTCATAAGGGAAATATTGGACAATCAAATTAATGACTGCCCAGGCTTCAGGATGTCTTTTTACACTATATAAAGGTGGAAATTTACATTGGAAACGTTTAGTTTAGCTGTTATTAAAGTTTGTTTTTTAGTGCTGTAAATGCATTTTCAGCTCGCGCTGTACACATTTGCTATGTGAGGCATTATCTCATAAGGGAAATACTGGACAATCAAATTAATGACTGCCCAGGCTTCAGGATGTCTTTTTACACTATATAAAGGTGGAAATTTACATTGGAAACGTTTGGTTTAGCTGTTATAAAAGTTTGGTTTTTTAGTGCTGAAAATGCATTTTCAGCTCGCACTGTACACATTTGCTATGTGAGGCATTATCTCATAAGGGAAATACTGGACAATCAAATCAATGACTTCCCAGGCTTCAGGATGCCTTTTTACACTCTATAAATGTGGAAATTTACATTGGAAACGTTTGGTTTAGCTGTTAATGAAGTTTCGTTTTTTTAGTGCTGAAAATTCATTGTCTGCTGGCGCTGTACACTTTTTCTAAGTGTTGCAATATCTCATGAAGGAAATACTGGACAATCAAATTAATGACTTTCCAGGCTTCAGGATGCCTTTCTACACTATATAAAGGTGAAAATTTACATTGGAAACGTTTGGTTTAGCTGTTAATGAAGTTTCGTTTTTTTAGTGCTGAAAATTCATTGTCTGCTGGCGCTGTACACTTTTTCTAAGTGTTGCAATATCTCATGAAGGAAATACTGGACAATCAAATTAATGACTTTCCAGGCTTCAGGATGCCTTTCTACACTATATAAAGGTGGAAATTTACATTTGAAACGTTTGGTTTAGCTGTTATAAAAGTTTGTTTTTTTAGTGCTGTAAATGCATTTTCAGCTCGCACTGTACACATTTGCTATGAGAGGCATTATCTCATAAGGGAAATATTGGACAATCAAATTAATGACTGCCCAGGCTTCAGGATGTCTTTTTACACTATATAAAGGTGGAAATTTACATTGGAAACGTTTGGTTTAGCTGTTATAAAAGTTTGGTTTTTTAGTGCTTAAAATGCATTTTTAGCTCGCACTGTACACATTTGCTATGTGAGGCATTATCTCATAAGGGAAATACTGGACAATCAAATTAATGACTTCCCAGGCTTCAGGATGCCTTTTTACACTCTATAAAGGTGGAAATTTACATTGGAAACGTTTGGTTTAGCTGTTATAAAAGTTTGTTTTTTTAGTGCTTAAAATGCATTTTCAGCTCGCACTGTACACATTTGCTATGTGAGGCATTATCTCATAAGGGAAATACTGGACAATCAAATTAATGACTGCCCAGGCTTCAGGATGTCTTTTTACACTATATAAAGGTGGAAATATACATTGGAAACGTTTAGTTTAGCTGTTAATGAAGTTTCGTTTTTTTAGTGCTGAAAATTCATTGTCTGCTGGCGCTGTACACTTTTTCTAAGTGTTGCAATATCTCATGAAGGAAATACTGGACAATCAAATTTATGACTTTCCAGGCTTCAGGATGCCTTTTTACACTATATAAAGGTGGAAATTTACATTGGAAACGTTTGGTTTAGCTGTTATAAAAGTTTGGTTTTTTAGTGCAGTAAATGCATTTTCAGCTCGCGCTGTACACATTTGCTATGAGAGGCATTATCTCATAAGGGAAATATTGGACAATCAAATTAATGACTGCCCAGGCTTCAGGGTGTCTTTTTACACTATATAAAGGTGGAAATTTACATTGGAAACGTTTAGTTTAGCTGTTATTAAAGTTTGTTTTTTTAGTGCTGTAAATGCATTTTCAGCTCGCGCTGTACACATTTGCTATGTGAGGCATTATCTCATAAGGGAAATACTGGACAATCAAATTAATGACTGCCCATGCTTCAGGATGTCTTTTTACACTATATAAAGGTGGAAATTTACATTGGAAACGTTTGGTTTAGCTGTTATAAAAGTTTGGTTTTTTAGTGCTGAAAATGCATTTTCAGCTCGCACTGTACACATTTGCTATGTGAGGCATTATCTCATAAGGGAAATACTGGACAATCAAATTAATGACTTCCCAGGCTTCAGGATGCCTTTTTACACTCTATAAATGTGGAAATTTACATTGGAAACGTTTGGTTTAGCTGTTAATGAAGTTTCGTTTTTTTAGTGCTGAAAATTCATTGTCTGCTGGCGCTGTACACTTTTTCTAAGTGTTGCAATATCTCATGAAGGAAATACTGGACAATCAAATTAATGACTTTCCAGGCTTCAGGATGCCTTTCTACACTATATAAAGGTGGAAATTTACATTTGAAACGTTTGGTTTAGCTGTTATAAAAGTTTGGTTTTTTAGTGCTGTAAATGCATTTTCAGCTCGCGCTGTACACATTTGCTATGAGAGGCATTATCTCATAAGGGAAATATTGGACAATCAAATTAATGACTGCCCAGGCTTCAGGATGTCTTTTTACACTATATAAAGGTGGAAATTTACATTGGAAACGTTTGGTTTAGCTGTTATAAAAGTTTGGTTTTTTAGTGCTTAAAATGCATTTTCAGCTCGCACTGTACACATTTGCTATGTGAGGCATTATCTCATAAGGGAAATACTGGACAATCAAATTAATGACTTCCCAGGCTTCAGGATGCCTTTTTACACTCTATAAAGGTGGAAATTTACATTGGAAACGTTTGGTTTAGCTGTTATAAAAGTTTGTTTTTTTCGTGCTGTAAATGCATTTTCAGCTCGCGCTGTACACATTTGCAATGAGAGGCATTATCTCATAAGGGAAATATTGGACAATCAAATTAATGACTGCCCAGGCTTCAGGATGTCTTTTTACACTATATAAAGGTGGAAATTTACATTGGAAACGTTTAGTTTAGCTGTTAATGAAGTTTCGTTTTTTTTAGTGCTGAAAATTCATTGTCTGCTGGCGCTGTACACTTTTTCTAAGTGTTGCAATATCTCATGAAGGAAATACTGGACAATCAAATTAATGACTTTCCAGGCTTCAGGATGCCTTTCTACACTATATAAAGGTGGAAATTTACATTGGAAACGTTTGGTTTAGCTGTTATAAAAGTTTGGTTTTTTAGTGCTGTAAATGCATTTTCAGCTCGCGCTGTACACATTTGCTATGAGAGGCATTATCTCATAAGGGAAATATTGGACAATCAAATTAATGACTGCCCAGGCTTCAGGATGTCTTTTTACACTATATAAAGGTGGAAATTTACATTGGAAACGTTTGGTTTAGCTGTTATAAAAGTTTGGTTTTTTAGTGCTGTAAATGCATTTTCAGCTCGCGCTGTACACATTTGCTATGTGAGGCATTATCTCATAAGGGAAATACTGGACAATCAAATTAATGACTGCCCAGGCTTCAGGATGTCTTTTTACACTATATAAAGGTGGAAATTTACATTGGAAACGTTTGGTTTAGCTGTTATAAAAGTTTGTTTTTTTAGTGCTGAAAATGCATTTTCAGCTCGCACTGTACACATTTGCTATGTGAGGCATTATCTCATAAGGGAAATACTGGACAATCAAATTAATGACTTCGCAGGCTTCAGGATGCCTTTTTACACTCTATAAATGTGGAAATTTACATTGGAAACGTTTGGTTTAGCTGTTAATGAAGTTTCGTTTTTTTAGTGCTGAAAATTCATTGTCTGCTGGCGCTGTACACTTTTTCTAAGTGTTGCAATATCTCATGAAGGAAATACTGGACAATCAAATTAATGACTTTCCAGGCTTCAGGATGCCTTTCTACACTATATAAAGGTGGAAAATTTAGATTGGAAACGTTTGGTTTAGCTGTTATAAAAGTTTGGTTTTTTAGTGCTGTAAATGCATTTTCAGCTCGCGCTGTACACATTTGCTATGAGAGGCATTATCTCATAAGGGAAATATTGGACAATCAAATTAATGACTGCCCAGGCTCCAGGATGTCTTTTTACACTATATAAAGGTGGAAATTTACATTGGAAACGTTTGGTTTAGCTGTTATAAAAGTTTGGTTTTTTAGTGCTGTAAATGCATTTTCAGCTCGCGCTGTACACATTTTCTATGAGAGGCATTATCTCATAAGGGAAATATTGGACAATCAAATTAATGACTGCCCAGGCTTCAGGATGTCTTTTTACTCTATATAAAGGTGGAAATTTACATTGGAAACGTTTGGTTTAGCTGTTAATGAAGTTTCGTTTTTTTAGTGCTGAAAATTCATTGTCTGCTGGCGCTGTACACTTTTTCTAAGTGTTGCAATATCTCATGAAGGAAATACTGGACAATCAAATTAATGACTTTCCAGGCCTCAGGATGTCTTTTTACACTATATAAAGGTGGAAATTTACATTGGAAACGTTTGGTTTAGCTGTTATAAAAGTTTGGTTTTTTAGTGCTGTAAATGCATTTTCAGCTCGCGCTGTACACATTTGCTATGAGAGGCATTATCTCATAAGGGAAATATTGGACAATCAAATTAATGGCTGCCTAGGCTTCAGGATGTCTTTTTACACTATATAAAGGTGGAAATTTACATTGGAAACTTTTAGTTTAGCTGTTAATGAAGTTTCGTTTTTTTAGTGCTGAAAATTCATTGTCTGCTGGCGCTGTACACTTTTTCTAAGTGTTGCAATATCTCATGAAGGAAATACTGGACAATCAAATTAATGACTTTCCAGGCCTCAGGATGTCTTTTTACACTATATAAAGGTGGAAATTTACATTGGAAACGTTTGGTTTAGCTGTTATAAAAGTTTGGTTTTTTAGTGCTGTAAATGCATTTTCAGCTCGCGCTGTACACATTTGCTATGAGAGGCATTATCTCATAAGGGAAATATTGGACAATCAAATTAATGACTGCCCAGGCTTCAGGATGTCTTTTTACACTATATAAAGGTGGAAATTTACATTGGAAACGTTTGGTTTAGCTGTTATAAAAGTTTGGTTTTTTAGTGCTTAAAATGCATTTTCAGCTCGCACTGTACACATTTGCTATGTGAGGCATTATCTCATAAGGGAAATACTGGACAATCAAATTAATGACTTCCCAGGCTTCAGGATGCCTTTTTACACTCTATAAAGGTGGAAATTTACATTGGAAACGTTTGGTTTAGCTGTTATAAAAGTTTGTTTTTTTCGTGCTGTAAATGCATTTTCAGCTCGCGCTGTACACATTTGCAATGAGAGGCATTATCTCATAAGGGAAATATTGGACAATCAAATTAATGACTGCCCAGGCTTCAGGATGTCTTTTTACACTATATAAAGGTGGAAATTTACATTGGAAACGTTTAGTTTAGCTGTTAATGAAGTTTCGTTTTTTTTAGTGCTGAAAATTCATTGTCTGCTGGCGCTGTACACTTTTTCTAAGTGTTGCAATATCTCATGAAGGAAATACTGGACAATCAAATTAATGACTTTCCAGGCTTCAGGATGCCTTTCTACACTATATAAAGGTGGAAATTTACATTGGAAACGTTTGGTTTAGCTGTTATAAAAGTTTGGTTTTTTAGTGCTGTAAATGCATTTTCAGCTCGCGCTGTACACATTTGCTATGAGAGGCATTATCTCATAAGGGAAATATTGGACAATCAAATTAATGACTGCCCAGGCTTCAGGATGTCTTTTTACACTATATAAAGGTGGAAATTTACATTGGAAACGTTTGGTTTAGCTGTTATAAAAGTTTGGTTTTTTAGTGCTGTAAATGCATTTTCAGCTCGCGCTGTACACATTTGCTATGTGAGGCATTATCTCATAAGGGAAATACTGGACAATCAAATTAATGACTGCCCAGGCTTCAGGATGTCTTTTTACACTATATAAAGGTGGAAATTTACATTGGAAACGTTTGGTTTAGCTGTTATAAAAGTTTGTTTTTTTAGTGCTGAAAATGCATTTTCAGCTCGCACTGTACACATTTGCTATGTGAGGCATTATCTCATAAGGGAAATACTGGACAATCAAATTAATGACTTCGCAGGCTTCAGGATGCCTTTTTACACTCTATAAATGTGGAAATTTACATTGGAAACGTTTGGTTTAGCTGTTAATGAAGTTTCGTTTTTTTAGTGCTGAAAATTCATTGTCTGCTGGCGCTGTACACTTTTTCTAAGTGTTGCAATATCTCATGAAGGAAATACTGGACAATCAAATTAATGACTTTCCAGGCTTCAGGATGCCTTTCTACACTATATAAAGGTGGAAAATTTAGATTGGAAACGTTTGGTTTAGCTGTTATAAAAGTTTGGTTTTTTAGTGCTGTAAATGCATTTTCAGCTCGCGCTGTACACATTTGCTATGAGAGGCATTATCTCATAAGGGAAATATTGGACAATCAAATTAATGACTGCCCAGGCTCCAGGATGTCTTTTTACACTATATAAAGGTGGAAATTTACATTGGAAACGTTTGGTTTAGCTGTTATAAAAGTTTGGTTTTTTAGTGCTGTAAATGCATTTTCAGCTCGCGCTGTACACATTTTCTATGAGAGGCATTATCTCATAAGGGAAATATTGGACAATCAAATTAATGACTGCCCAGGCTTCAGGATGTCTTTTTACTCTATATAAAGGTGGAAATTTACATTGGAAACGTTTGGTTTAGCTGTTAATGAAGTTTCGTTTTTTTAGTGCTGAAAATTCATTGTCTGCTGGCGCTGTACACTTTTTCTAAGTGTTGCAATATCTCATGAAGGAAATACTGGACAATCAAATTAATGACTTTCCAGGCCTCAGGATGTCTTTTTACACTATATAAAGGTGGAAATTTACATTGGAAACGTTTGGTTTAGCTGTTATAAAAGTTTGGTTTTTTAGTGCTGTAAATGCATTTTCAGCTCGCGCTGTACACATTTGCTATGAGAGGCATTATCTCATAAGGGAAATATTGGACAATCAAATTAATGGCTGCCTAGGCTTCAGGATGTCTTTTTACACTATATAAAGGTGGAAATTTACATTGGAAACTTTTAGTTTAGCTGTTAATGAAGTTTCGTTTTTTTAGTGCTGAAAATTCATTGTCTGCTGGCGCTGTACACTTTTTCTAAGTGTTGCAATATCTCATGAAGGAAATACTGGACAATCAAATTAATGACTTCCCAGGCTTCAGGATGCCTTTCTACACTATATAAAGGTGGAAATATACATTGGAAACTTTTAGTTTAGCTGTTAATGAAGTTTCGTTTTTTTAGTGCTGAAAATTCATTGTCTGCTGGCGCTGTACACTTTTTCTAAGTGTTGCAATATCTCATGAAGGAAATACTGGACAATCAAATTAATGACTGCCCAGGCTTCAGGATGTCTTTTTACACTATATAAGGGTGGAAATTTACATTGGAAACGTTTGGTTTAGCTGTTATAAAAGTTTGGTTTTTTAGTGCTGAAAATGCATTTTCAGCTCGCACTGTACACATTTGCTATGTGAGGCATTATCTCATAAGGGAAATACTGGACAATCAAATTAATGACTTTCCAGGCTTCAGGATGCCTTTCTACACTATATAAAGGTGGAAATGTACATTGGAAACGTTTGGTTTAGCTGTTATAAAAGTTTGGTTTTTTAGTGCTGTAAATGCATTTTCAGCTCGCGCTGTACACATTTACTATGAGAGGCATTATCTCATAAGGGAAATATTGGACAATCAAATTAATGACTGCCCAGGCTTCAGGATGTCTTTTTACACTATATAAAGGTGGAAATATACATTGGAAACGTTTAGTTTAGCTGTTAATGAAGTTTCGTTTTTTTAGTGCTGAAAATTCATTGTCTGCTGGCGCTGTACACTTTTTCTAAGTGTTGCAATATCTCATGAAGGAAATACTGGACAATCAAATTAATGACTTTCCAGGCTTCAGGATGCCTTTCTACACTATATAAAGGTAGAAATTTACATTGGAAACGTTTGGTTTAGCTGTTATAAAAGTTTGGTTTTTTAGTGCAGTAAATGCATTTTCAGCTCGCGCTGTACACATTTGCTATGAGAGGCATTATCTCATAAGGGAAATATTGGACAATCAAATTAATGACTGCCCAGGCTTCAGGATGTCTTTTTACACTATATAAAGGTGGAAATTTACATTGGAAACGTTTAGTTTAGCTGTTAATAAAGTTTGGTTTTTTAGTGCTGAAAATGCATTTTCAGCTCGCACTGTACACATTTGCTATGTGAGGCATTATCTCATAAGGGAAATACTGGACAATCAAATTAATGACTTCCCAGGCTTCAGGATGCCTTTTTACACTCTATAAATGTGGAAATTTACATTGGAAACGTTTGGTTTAGCTGTTAATGAAGTTTCGTTTTTTTAGTGCTGAAAATTCATTGTCTGCTGGCGCTGTACACTTTTTCTAAGTGTTGCAATATCTCATGAAGGAAATACTGGACAATCAAATTAATGACTTTCCAGGCTTCAGGATGCCTTTCTACACTATATAAAGGTGGAAATTTACATTGGAAACGTTTGGTTTAGCTGTTATAAAAGTTTGGTTTTTTAGTGCTTAAAATGCATTTTCAGCTCGCACTGTACACATTTGCTATGTGAGGCATTATCTCATAAGGGAAATACTGGACAATCAAATTAATGACTGCCCAGGCTTCAGGATGTCTTTTTACACTATATAAAGGTGGAAATATACATTGGAAACGTTTAGTTTAGCTGTTAATGAAGTTTCGTTTTTTTAGTGCTGAAAATTCATTGTCTGCTGGCGCTGTACACTTTTTCTAAGTGTTGCAATATCTCATGAAGGAAATACTGGACAATCAAATTTATGACTTTCCAGGCTTCAGGATGCCTTTCTACACTATATAAAGGTAGAAATTTACATTGGAAACGTTTGGTTTAGCTGTTATAAAAGTTTGTTTTTTAGTGCTGTAAATACATTTTCAGCTCGCGCTGTACACATTTGCTATGAGAGGCATTATCTCATAAGGGAAATATTGGACAATCAAATTAATGACTGCCCAGGCTTCAGGATGTCATTTTACACTATATAAAGGTGGAAATTTACATTGGAAACGTTTGGTTTAGCTGTTATAAAAGTTTGGTTTTTTAGTGCAGTAAATGCATTTTCAGCTCGCGCTGTACACATTTGCTATGAGAGGCATTATCTCATAAGGGAAATATTGGACAATCAAATTAATGACTGCCCAGGCTTCAGGATGTCTTTTTACACTATATAAAGGTGGAAATTTACATTGGAAACGTTTAGTTTAGCTGTTATTAAAGTTTGTTTTTTTAGTGCTGTAAATGCATTTTCAGCTCGCGCTGTACACATTTGCTATGTGAGGCATTATCTCATAAGGGAAATACTGGACAATCAAATTAATGACTGCCCAGGCTTCAGGATGTCTTTTTACACTATATAAAGGTGGAAATTTACATTGGAAACGTTTGGTTTAGCTGTTATAAAAGTTTGGTTTTTTAGTGCTGAAAATGCATTTTCAGCTCGCACTGTACACATTTGCTATGTGAGGCATTATCTCATAAGGGAAATACTGGACAATCAAATTAATGACTTCCCAGGCTTCAGGATGCCTTTTTACACTCTATAAATGTGGAAATTTACATTGGAAACGTTTGGTTTAGCTGTTAATGAAGTTTCGTTTTTTTAGTGCTGAAAATTCATTGTCTGCTGGCGCTGTACACTTTTTCTAAGTGTTGCAATATCTCATGAAGGAAATACTGGACAATCAAATTAATGACTTTCCAGGCTTCAGGATGCCTTTCTACACTATATAAAGGTGGAAATTTACATTTGAAACGTTTGGTTTAGCTGTTATAAAAGTTTGGTTTTTTAGTGCTGTAAATGCATTTTCAGCTCGCACTGTACACATTTGCTATGAGAGGCATTATCTCATAAGGGAAATATTGGACAATCAAATTAATGACTGCCCAGGCTTCAGGATGTCTTTTTACACTATATAAAGGTGGAAATTTACATTGGAAACGTTTGGTTTAGCTGTTATAAAAGTTTGGTTTTTTAGTGCTTAAAATGCATTTTCAGCTCGCACTGTACACATTTGCTATGTGAGGCATTATCTCATAAGGGAAATACTGGACAATCAAATTAATGACTGCCCAGGCTTCAGGATGTCTTTTTACACTATATAAAGGTGGAAATATACATTGGAAACGTTTAGTTTAGCTGTTAATGAAGTTTCGTTTTTTTAGTGCTGAAAATTCATTGTCTGCTGGCGCTGTACACTTTTTCTAAGTGTTGCAATATCTCATGAAGGAAATACTGGACAATCAAATTTATGACTTTCCAGGCTTCAGGATGCCTTTCTACACTATATAAAGGTGGAAATTTACATTGGAAACGTTTGGTTTAGCTGTTATAAAAGTTTGTTTTTTTAGTGCTGTAAATACATTTTCAGCTCGCGCTGTACACATTTGCTATGAGAGGCATTATCTCATAAGGGAAATATTGGACAATCAAATTAATGACTGCCCAGGCTTCAGGATGTCTTTTTACACTATATAAAGGTGGAAATTTACATTGGAAACGTTTGGTTTAGCTGTTATAAAAGTTTGGTTTTTTAGTGCTTAAAATGCATTTTCAGCTCGCACTGTACACATTTGCTATGTGAGGCATTATCTCATAAGGGAAATACTGGACAATCAAATTAATGACTTCCCAGGCTTCAGGATGCCTTTTTACACTCTATAAAGGTGGAAATTTACATTGGAAACGTTTGGTTTAGCTGTTATAAAAGTTTGTTTTTTTCGTGCTGTAAATGCATTTTCAGCTCGCGCTGTACACATTTGCAATGAGAGGCATTATCTCATAAGGGAAATATTGGACAATCAAATTAATGACTGCCCAGGCTTCAGGATGTCTTTTTACACTATATAAAGGTGGAAATTTACATTGGAAACGTTTGGTTTAGCTGTTAATGAAGTTTCGTTTTTTTATTGCTGAAAATTCATTGTCTGCTGGCGCTGTACACTTTTTCTAAGTTTTGCAATATCTCATGTAGGAAATACTGGACAATCAAATTAATGACTTTCCAGGCTTCAGGATGCCTTTCTACACTTTATAAAGGTGGAAATTTACATTGGAAACGTTTGGTTTAGCTGTTATAAAAGTTTGGTTTTTTAGTGCTGAAAATGCATTTTCAGCTCGCACTGTACACATTTGCTATGTGAGGCATTATCTCATAAGGGAAATACTGGACAATCAAATTAATGACTTTCCAGGCTTCAGGATGCCTTTCTACACTATATAAAGGTGGAAATGTACATTGGAAACGTTTGGTTTAGCTGTTATAAAAGTTTGGTTTTTTAGTGCTGTAAATGCATTTTCAGCTCGCGCTGTACACATTTACTATGAGAGGCATTATCTCATAAGGGAAATATTGGACAATCAAATTAATGACTGCCCAGGCTTCAGGATGTCTTTTTACACTATATAAAGGTGGAAATATACATTGGAAACGTTTAGTTTAGCTGTTAATGAAGTTTCGTTTTTTTAGTGCTGAAAATTCATTGTCTGCTGGCGCTGTACACTTTTTCTAAGTGTTGCAATATCTCATGAAGGAAATACTGGACAATCAAATTAATGACTTTCCAGGCTTCAGGATGCCTTTCTACACTATATAAAGGTAGAAATTTACATTGGAAACGTTTGGTTTAGCTGTTATAAAAGTTTGGTTTTTTAGTGCAGTTAATGCATTTTCAGCTCGCGCTGTACACATTTGCTATGAGAGGCATTATCTCATAAGGGAAATATTGGACAATCAAATTAATGACTGCCCAGGCTTCAGGATGTCTTTTTACACTATATAAAGGTGGAAATTTACATTGGAAACGTTTAGTTTAGCTGTTATTAAAGTTTGTTTTTTTAGTGCTGTAAATGCATTTTCAGCTCGCGCTGTACACATTTGCTATGTGAGGCACTATCTCATAAGGGAAATACTGGACAATCAAATTAATGACTGCCCAGGCTTCAGGATGTCTTTTTACACTATATAAAGGTGGAAATTTACATTGGAAACGTTTTGTTTAGCTGTTATAAAAGTTTGGTTTTTTAGTGCTGAAAATGCATTTTCAGCTCGCACTGTACACATTTGCTATGTGAGGCATTATCTCATAAGGGAAATACTGGACAATCAAATTAATGACTTCCCAGGCTTCAGGATGCCTTTTTACACTCTATAAATGTGGAAATTTACATTGGAAACGTTTGGTTTAGCTGTTAATGAAGTTTCGTTTTTTTAGTGCTGAAAATTCATTGTCTGCTGGCGCTGTACACTTTTTCTAAGTGTTGCAATATCTCATGAAGGAAATACTGGACAATCAAATTAATGACTTTCCAGGCTTCAGGATGCCTTTCTACACTATATAAAGGTGGAAATTTACATTGGAAACGTTTGGTTTAGCTGTTATAAAAGTTTGGTTTTTTAGTGCTTAAAATGCATTTTCAGCTCGCACTGTACACATTTGCTATGTGAGGCATTATCTCATAAGGGAAATACTGGACAATCAAATTAATGACTGCCCAGGCTTCAGGATGTCTTTTTACACTATATAAAGGTGGAAATATACATTGGAAACGTTTAGTTTAGCTGTTAATGAAGTTTCGTTTTTTTAGTGCTGAAAATTCATTGTCTGCTGGCGCTGTACACTTTTTCTAAGTGTTGCAATATCTCATGAAGGAAATACTGGACAATCAAATTTATGACTTTCCAGGCTTCAGGATGCCTTTCTACACTATATAAAGGTGGAAATTTACATTGGAAACGTTTGGTTTAGCTGTTATAAAAGTTTGTTTTTTTAGTGCTGTAAATACATTTTCAGCTCGCGCTGTACACATTTGCTATGAGAGGCATTATCTCATAAGGGAAATATTGGACAATCAAATTAATGACTGCCCAGGCTTCAGGATGTCTTTTTACACTATATAAAGGTGGAAAATTACATTGGAAACGTTTGGTTTAGCTGTTATAAAAGTTTGGTTTTTTAGTGCTTAAAATGCATTTTCAGCTCGCACTGTACACATTTGCTATGTGAGGCATTATCTCATAAGGGAAATACTGGACAATCAAATTAATGACTTCCCAGGCTTCAGGATGCCTTTTTACACTCTATAAAGGTGGAAATTTACATTGGAAACGTTTGGTTTAGCTGTTATAAAAGTTTGTTTTTTTCGTGCTGTAAATGCATTTTCAGCTCGCGCTGTACACATTTGCAATGAGAGGCATTATCTCATAAGGGAAATATTGGACAATCAAATTAATGACTGCCCAGGCTTCAGGATGTCTTTTTACACTATATAAAGGTGGAAATTTACATTGGAAACGTTTAGTTTAGCTGTTAATGAAGTTTCGTTTTTTTTAGTGCTGAAAATTCATTGTCTGCTGGCGCTGTACACTTTTTCTAAGTGTTGCAATATCTCATGAAGGAAATACTGGACAATCAAATTAATGACTTTCCAGGCTTCAGGATGCCTTTCTACACTATATAAAGGTGGAAATTTACATTGGAAACGTTTGGTTTAGCTGTTATAAAAGTTTGGTTTTTTAGTGCTGTAAATGCATTTTCAGCTCGCGCTGTACACATTTGCTATGAGAGGCATTATCTCATAAGGGAAATATTGGACAATCAAATTAATGACTGCCCAGGCTTCAGGATGTCTTTTTACACTATATAAAGGTGGAAATTTACATTGGAAACGTTTGGTTTAGCTGTTATAAAAGTTTGGTTTTTTAGTGCTGTAAATGCATTTTCAGCTCGCGCTGTACACATTTGCTATGTGAGGCATTATCTCATAAGGGAAATACTGGACAATCAAATTAATGACTGCCCAGGCTTCAGGATGTCTTTTTACACTATATAAAGGTGGAAATTTACATTGGAAACGTTTGGTTTAGCTGTTATAAAAGTTTGTTTTTTTAGTGCTGAAAATGCATTTTCAGCTCGCACTGTACACATTTGCTATGTGAGGCATTATCTCATAAGGGAAATACTGGACAATCAAATTAATGACTTCGCAGGCTTCAGGATGCCTTTTTACACTCTATAAATGTGGAAATTTACATTGGAAACGTTTGGTTTAGCTGTTAATGAAGTTTCGTTTTTTTAGTGCTGAAAATTCATTGTCTGCTGGCGCTGTACACTTTTTCTAAGTGTTGCAATATCTCATGAAGGAAATACTGGACAATCAAATTAATGACTTTCCAGGCTTCAGGATGCCTTTCTACACTATATAAAGGTGGAAAATTTACATTGGAAACGTTTGGTTTAGCTGTTATAAAAGTTTGGTTTTTTAGTGCTGTAAATGCATTTTCAGCTCGCGCTGTACACATTTGCTATGAGAGGCATTATCTCATAAGGGAAATATTGGACAATCAAATTAATGACTGCCCAGGCTTCAGGATGTCTTTTTACACTATATAAAGGTGGAAATTTACATTGGAAACGTTTGGTTTAGCTGTTATAAAAGTTTGGTTTTTTAGTGCTGTAAATGCATTTTCAGCTCGCGCTGTACACATTTTCTATGAGAGGCATTATCTCATAAGGGAAATATTGGACAATCAAATTAATGACTGCCCAGGCTTCAGGATGTCTTTTTACTCTATATAAAGGTGGAAATTTACATTGGAAACGTTTGGTTTAGCTGTTAATGAAGTTTCGTTTTTTTAGTGCTGAAAATTCATTGTCTGCTGGCGCTGTACACTTTTTCTAAGTGTTGCAATATCTCATGAAGGAAATACTGGACAATCAAATTAATGACTTTCCAGGCTTCAGGATGCCTTTCTACACTATATAAAGGTGGAAATTTACTTTTGAAACGTTTGGTTTAGCTGTTATAAAAGTTTGATTTTTTAGTGCTGTAAATGCATTTTCAGCTCGCGCTGTACACATTTGCTATGAGAGGCATTATCTCATAAGGGAAATATTGGACAATCAAATTAATGACTGCCCAGGCTTCAGGATGTCTTTTTACACTATATAAAGGTGGAAATTTACATTGGAAACGTTTGGTTTAGCTGTTATAAAAGTTTGGTTTTTTAGTGCTTAAAATGCATTTTCAGCTCGCACTGTACACATTTGCTATGTGAGGCATTATCTCATAAGGGAAATACTGGACAATCAAATTAATGACTTCCCAGGCTTCAGGATGCCTTTTTACACTCTATAAAGGTGGAAATTTACATTGGAAACGTTTGGTTTAGCTGTTATAAAAGTTTGTTTTTTTCGTACTGTAAATGCATTTTCAGCTCGCGCTGTACACATTTGCAATGAGAGGCATTATCTCATAAGGGAAATATTGGACAATCAAATTAATGACTGCCCAGGCTTCAGGATGTCTTTTTACACTATATAAAGGTGGAAATTTACATTGGAAACGTTTAGTTTAGCTTTTAATGAACTTTCGTTTTTTTAGTGCTGAAAATTCATTGTCTGCTGGCGCTGTACACTTTTTCTAAGTGTTGCAATATCTCATGAAGGAAATACTGGACAATCAAATTAATGACTTTCCAGGCCTCAGGATGTCTTTTTACACTATATAAAGGTGGAAATTTACATTGGAAACGTTTGGTTTAGCTGTTATAAAAGTTTGGTTTTTTAGTGCTGTAAATGCATTTTCAGCTCGCGCTGTACACATTTGCTATGAGAGGCATTATCTCATAAGGGAAATATTGGACAATCAAATTAATGGCTGCCTAGGCTTCAGGATTTCTTTTTACACTATATAAAGGTGGAAATTTACATTGGAAACTTTTAGTTTAGCTGTTAATGAAGTTTCGTTTTTTTAGTGCTGAAAATTCATTGTCTGCTGGCGCTGTACACTTTTTCTAAGTGTTGCAATATCTCATGAAGGAAATACTGGACAATCAAATTAATGACTTTCCAGGCCTCAGGATGTCTTTTTACACTATATAAAGGTGGAAATATACATTGGAAACTTTTAGTTTAGCTGTTAATGAAGTTTCGTTTTTTTAGTGCTGAAAATTCATTGTCTGCTGGCGCTGTACACTTTTTCTAAGTGTTGCAATATCTCATGAAGGAAATACTGGACAATCAAATTAATGACTTTCCAGGCTTCAGGATGCCTTTCTACACTATATAAAGGTGGAAATGTACATTGGAAACGTTTGGTTTAGCTGTTATAAAAGTTTGGTTTTTTAGTGCTGTAAATGCATTTTCAGCTCGCGCTGTACACATTTACTATGAGAGGCATTATCTCATAAGGGAAATATTGGACAATCAAATTAATGACTGCCCAGGCTTCAGGATGTCTTTTTACACTATATAAAGGTGGAAATATACATTGGAAACGTTTAGTTTAGCTGTTAATGAAGTTTCGTTTTTTTAGTGCTGAAAATTCATTGTCTGCTGGCGCTGTACACTTTTTCTAAGTGTTGCAATATCTCATGAAGGAAATACTGGACAATCAAATTAATGACTTTCCAGGCTTCAGGATGCCTTTCTACACTATATAAAGGTGGAAATGTACATTGGAAACGTTTGGTTTAGCTGTTATAAAAGTTTGGTTTTTTAGTGCTGTAAATGCATTTTCAGCTCGCGCTGTACACATTTGCTATGAGAGTCATTATCTCATAAGGGAAATATTGGACAATCAAATTAATGACTGCCCAGGCTTCAGGATGTCTTTTTACACTATATAAAGGTGGAAATTTACATTGGAAACGTTTAGTTTAGCTGTTATTAAAGTTTGTTTTTTTAGTGCTGTAAATGCATTTTCAGCTCGCGCTGTACACATTTGCTATGTGAGGCATTATCTCATAAGGGAAATACTGGACAATCAAATTAATGACTGCCCAGGCTTCAGGATGTCTTTTTACACTATATAAAGGTGGAAATTTACATTGGAAACGTTTGGTTTAGCTGTTATAAAAGTTTGGTTTTTTAGTGCTGAAAATGCATTTTCAGCTCGCACTGTACACATTTGCTATGTGAGGCATTATCTCATAAGGGAAATACTGGACAATCAAATTAATGACTTCCCAGGCTTCAGGATGCCTTTTTACACTCTATAAATGTGGAAATTTACATTGGAAACGTTTGGTTTAGCTGTTAATGAAGTTTCGTTTTTTTAGTGCTGAAAATTCATTGTCTGCTGGCGCTGTACACTTTTTCTAAGTGTTGCAATATCTCATGAAGGAAATACTGGACAATCAAATTAATGACTTTCCAGGCTTCAGGATGCCTTTCTACACTATATAAAGGTGTAAATTTACATTTGAAACGTTTGGTTTAGCTGTTATAAAAGTTTGGTTTTTTAGTGCTGTAAATGCATTTTCAGCTCGCACTGTACACATTTGCTATGAGAGGCATTATCTCATAAGGGAAATATTGGACAATCAAATTAATGACTGCCCAGGCTTCAGGATGTCTTTTTACACTATATAAAGGTGGAAATTTACATTGGAAACGTTTGGTTTAGCTGTTATAAAAGTTTGGTTTTTTAGTGCTTAAAATGCATTTTCAGCTCGCACTGTACACATTTGCTATGTGAGGCATTATCTCATAAGGGAAATACTGGACAATCAAATTAATGACTTCCCAGGCTTCAGGATGCCTTTTTACACTCTATAAAGGTGGAAATTTACATTGGAAACGTTTGGTTTAGCTGTTATAAAAGTTTTTTTTTTTCGTGCTGTAAATGCATTTTCAGCTCGCGCTGTACACATTTGCAATGAGAGGCATTATCTCATAAGGGAAATATTGGACAATCAAATTAATGACTGCCCAGGCTTCAGGATGTCTTTTTACACTATATAAAGGTGGAAATTTACATTGGAAACGTTTAGTTTAGCTGTTATTAAAGTTTGTTTTTTTAGTGCTGTAAATGCATTTTCAGCTCGCGCTGTACACATTTGCTATGTGAGGCATTATCTCATAAGGGAAATACTGGACAATCAAATTAATGACTGCCCAGGCTTCAGGATGTCTTTTTACACTATATAAAGGTGGAAATTTACATTGGAAACGTTTGGTTTAGCTGTTATAAAAGTTTGGTTTTTTAGTGCTGAAAATGCATTTTCAGCTCGCACTGTACACATTTGCTATGTGAGGCATTATCTCATAAGGGAAATACTGGACAATCAAATTAATGACTTCCC
Source organism: Idiotropiscis lumnitzeri (assembly GCF_059441095.1). NCBI lineage: Eukaryota > Metazoa > Chordata > Actinopteri > Syngnathiformes > Syngnathidae > Idiotropiscis > Idiotropiscis lumnitzeri. Next base: position 245,819 of record NW_028283661.1, on the reverse strand, counting down.
AGGCTTCAGGATGCCTTTTTACACTCTATAAATGTGGAAATTTACATTGGAAACGTTTGGTTTAGCTGTTAATGAAGTTTCGTTTTTTTAGTGCTGAAAATTCATTGTCTGCTGGCGCTGTACACTTTTTCTAAGTGTTGCAATATCTCATGAAGGAAATACTGGACAATCAAATTAATGACTTTCCAGGCTTCAGGATGCCTTTCTACACTATATAAAGGTGGAAATTTACATTTGAAACGTTTGGTTTAGCTGTTATAAAAGTTTGGTTTTTTAGTGCTGTAAATGCATTTTCAGCTCGCACTGTACACATTTGCTATGAGAGGCATTATCTCATAAGGGAAATATTGGACAATCAAATTAATGACTGCCCAGGCTTCAGGATGTCTTTTTACACTATATAAAGGTGGAAATTTACATTGGAAACGTTTGGTTTAGCTGTTATAAAAGTTTGGTTTTTTAGTGCTTAAAATGCATTTTCAGCTCGCACTGTACACATTTGCTATGTGAGGCATTATCTCATAAGGGAAATACTGGACAATCAAATTAATGACTTCCCAGGCTTCAGGATGCCTTTTTACACTCTATAAAGGTGGAAATTTACATTGGAAACGTTTGGTTTAGCTGTTATAAAAGTTTTTTTTTTTCGTGCTGTAAATGCATTTTCAGCTCGCGCTGTACACATTTGCAATGAGAGGCATTATCTCATAAGGGAAATATTGGACAATCAAATTAATGACTGCCCAGGCTTCAGGATGTCTTTTTACACTATATAAAGGTGGAAATTTACATTGGAAACATTTAGTTTAGCTTTTAATGAACTTTCGTTTTTTTAGTGCTGAAAATTCATTGTCTGCTGGCGCTGTACACTTTTTCTAAGTGTTGCAATATCTCATGAAGGAAATACTGGACAATCAAATTAATGACTTTCCAGGCCTCAGGATGTCTTTTTACACTATATAAAGGTGGAAATTTACATTGGAAACGTTTGGTTTAGCTGTTATAAAAGTTTGGTTTTTTAGTGCTGTAAATGCATTTTCAGCTCGCGCTGTACACATTTGCTATGAGAGTCATTATCTCATAAGGGAAATATTGGACAATCAAATTAATGACTGCCCAGGCTTCAGGATGTCTTTTTACACTATATAAAGGTGGAAATTTACATTGGAAACGTTTAGTTTAGCTTTTAATGAACTTTCGTTTTTTTAGTGCTGAAAATTCATTGTCTGCTGGCGCTGTACACTTTTTCTAAGTGTTGCAATATCTCATGAAGGAAATACTGGACAATCAAATTAATGACTTTCCAGGCTTCAGGATGCCTTTCTACACTATATAAAGGTGGAAATTTACTTTTGAAACGTTTGGTTTAGCTGTTATAAAAGTTTGGTTTTTTAGTGCTGTAAATGCATTTTCAGCTCGCGCTGTACACATTTGCTATGAGAGGCATTATCTCATAAGGGAAATATTGGACAATCAAATTAATGACTGCCCAGGCTTCAGGATGTCTTTTTACACTATATAAAGGTGGAAATTTACATTGGAAACGTTTGGTTTAGCTGTTATAAAAGTTTGGTTTTTTAGTGCTTAAAATGCATTTTCAGCTCGCACTGTACACATTTGCTATGTGAGGCATTATCTCATAAGGGAAATACTGGACAATCAAATTAATGACTTCCCAGGCTTCAGGATGCCTTTTTACACTCTATAAAGGTGGAAATTTACATTGGAAACGTTTGGTTTAGCTGTTATAAAAGTTTGTTTTTTTCGTGCTGTAAATGCATTTTCAGCTCGCGCTGTACACATTTGCAATGAGAGGCATTATCTCATAAGGGAAATATTGGACAATCAAATTAATGACTGCCCAGGCTTCAGGATGTCTTTTTACACTATATAAAGGTGGAAATTTACATTGGAAACGTTTAGTTTAGCTTTTAATGAACTTTCGTTTTTTTAGTGCTGAAAATTCATTGTCTGCTGGCGCTGTACACTTTTTCTAAGTGTTGCAATATCTCATGAAGGAAATACTGGACAATCAAATTAATGACTTTCCAGGCCTCAGGATGTCTTTTTACACTATATAAAGGTGGAAATTTACATTGGAAACGTTTGGTTTAGCTGTTATAAAAGTTTGGTTTTTTAGTGCTGTAAATGCATTTTCAGCTCGCGCTGTACACATTTGCTATGAGAGGCCTTATCTCATAAGGGAAATATTGGACAATCAAATTAATGGCTGCCTAGGCTTCAGGATGTCTTTTTACACTATATAAAGGTGGAAATTTACATTGGAAACTTTTAGTTTAGCTGTTAATGAAGTTTCGTTTTTTTAGTGCTGAAAATTCATTGTCTGCTGGCGCTGTACACTTTTTCTAAGTGTTGCAATATCTCATGAAGGAAATACTGGACAATCAAATTAATGACTTTCCAGGCCTCAGGATGTCTTTTTACACTATATAAAGGTGGAAATATACATTGGAAACTTTTAGTTTAGCTGTTAATGAAGTTTCGTTTTTTTAGTGCTGAAAATTCATTGTCTGCTGGCGCTGTACACTTTTTCTAAGTGTTGCAATATCTCATGAAGGAAATACTGGACAATCAAATTAATGACTTTCCAGGCTTCAGGATGCCTTTCTACACTATATAAAGGTGGAAATGTACATTGGAAACGTTTGGTTTAGCTGTTATAAAAGTTTGGTTTTTTAGTGCTGTAAATGCATTTTCAGCTCGCGCTGTACACATTTACTATGAGAGGCATTATCTCATAAGGGAAATATTGGACAATCAAATTAATGACTGCCCAGGCTTCAGGATGTCTTTTTACACTATATAAAGGTGGAAATATACATTGGAAACGTTTAGTTTAGCTGTTAATGAAGTTTCGTTTTTTTAGTGCTGAAAATTCATTGTCTGCTGGCGCTGTACACTTTTTCTAAGTGTTGCAATATCTCATGAAGGAAATACTGGACAATCAAATTAATGACTTTCCAGGCTTCAGGATGCCTTTCTACACTATATAAAGGTGGAAATGTACATTGGAAACGTTTGGTTTAGCTGTTATAAAAGTTTGGTTTTTTAGTGCTGTAAATGCATTTTCAGCTCGCGCTGTACACATTTGCTATGAGAGTCATTATCTCATAAGGGAAATATTGGACAATCAAATTAATGACTGCCCAGGCTTCAGGATGTCTTTTTACACTATATAAAGGTGGAAATTTACATTGGAAACGTTTAGTTTAGCTGTTATTAAAGTTTGTTTTTTTAGTGCTGTAAATGCATTTTCAGCTCGCGCTGTACACATTTGCTATGTGAGGCATTATCTCATGAAGGAAATACTGGACAATCAAATTAATGACTTTCCAGGCCTCAGGATGTCTTTTTACACTATATAAAGGTGGAAATTTACATTGGAAACGTTTGGTTTAGCTGTTATAAAAGTTTGGTTTTTTAGTGCTGTAAATGCATTTTCAGCTCGTGCTGTACACATTTGCTATGAGAGGCATTATCTCATAAGGGAAATATTGGACAATCAAATTAATGGCTGCCTAGGCTTCAGGATATCTTTTTACACTATATAAAGGTGGAAATATACATTGGAAACGTTTAGTTTAGCTGTTAATGAAGTTTCGTTTTTTTAGTGCTGAAAATTCATTGTCTGCTGGCGCTGTACACTTTTTCTAAGTGTTGCAATATCTCATGAAGGAAATACTGGACAATCAAATTAATGACTTTCCAGGCTTCAGGATGCTTTTCTACACTATATAAAGGTGGAAATGTACATTGGAAACGTTTGGTTTAGCTGTTATAAAAGTTTGGTTTTTTAGTGCTGTAAATGCATTTTCAGCTCGCGCTGTACACATTTGCTATGAGAGTCATTATCTCATAAGGGAAATATTGGACAATCAAATTAATGACTGCCCAGGCTTCAGGATGTCTTTTTACACTATATAAAGGTGGAAATTTACATTGGAAACGTTTAGTTTAGCTGTTATTAAAGTTTGTTTTTTTAGTGCTGTAAATGCATTTTCAGCTCGCGCTGTACACATTTGCTATGTGAGGCATTATCTCATAAGGGAAATACTGGACAATCAAATTAATGACTGCCCAGGCTTCAGGATGTCTTTTTACACTATATAAAGGTGGAAATTTACATTGGAAACGTTTGGTTTAGCTGTTATAAAAGTTTGGTTTTTTAGTGCTGAAAATGCATTTTCAGCTCGCACTGTACACATTTGCTATGTGAGGCATTATCTCATAAGGGAAATACTGGACAATCAAATTAATGACTTCCCAGGCTTCAGGATGCCTTTTTACACTCTATAAATGTGGAAATTTACATTGGAAACGTTTGGTTTAGCTGTTAATGAAGTTTCGTTTTTTTAGTGCTGAAAATTCATTGTCTGCTGGCGCTGTACACTTTTTCTAAGTGTTGCAATATCTCATGAAGGAAATACTGGACAATCAAATTAATGACTTTCCAGGCTTCAGGATGCCTTTCTACACTATATAAAGGTGGAAATTTACATTTGAAACGTTTGGTTTAGCTGTTATAAAAGTTTGGTTTTTTAGTGCTGTAAATGCATTTTCAGCTCGCACTGTACACATTTGCTATGAGAGGCATTATCTCATAAGGGAAATATTGGACAATCAAATTAATGACTGCCCAGGCTTCAGGATGTCTTTTTACACTATATAAAGGTGGAAATTTACATTGGAAACGTTTGGTTTAGCTGTTATAAAAGTTTGGTTTTTTAGTGCTTAAAATGCATTTTCAGCTCGCACTGTACACATTTGCTATGTGAGGCATTATCTCATAAGGGAAATACTGGACAATCAAATTAATGACTTCCCAGGCTTCAGGATGCCTTTTTACACTCTATAAAGGTGGAAATTTACATTGGAAACGTTTGGTTTAGCTGTTATAAAAGTTTTTTTTTTTCGTGCTGTAAATGCATTTTCAGCTCGCGCTGTACACATTTGCAATGAGAGGCATTATCTCATAAGGGAAATATTGGACAATCAAATTAATGACTGCCCAGGCTTCAGGATGTCTTTTTACACTATATAAAGGTGGAAATTTACATTGGAAACGTTTAGTTTAGCTGTTATTAAAGTTTGTTTTTTTAGTGCTGTAAATGCATTTTCAGCTCGCGCTGTACACATTTGCTATGTGAGGCATTATCTCATAAGGGAAATACTGGACAATCAAATTAATGACTGCCCAGGCTTCAGGATGTCTTTTTACACTATATAAAGGTGGAAATTTACATTGGAAACGTTTGGTTTAGCTGTTATAAAAGTTTGGTTTTTTAGTGCTGAAAATGCATTTTCAGCTCGCACTGTACACATTTGCTATGTGAGGCATTATCTCATAAGGGAAATACTGGACAATCAAATTAATGACTTCCCAGGCTTCAGGATGCCTTTTTACACTCTATAAATGTGGAAATTTACATTGGAAACGTTTGGTTTAGCTGTTAATGAAGTTTCGTTTTTTTAGTGCTGAAAATTCATTGTCTGCTGGCGCTGTACACTTTTTCTAAGTGTTGCAATATCTCATGAAGGAAATACTGGACAATCAAATTAATGACTTTCCAGGCTTCAGGATGCCTTTCTACACTATATAAAGGTGGAAATTTACATTTGAAACGTTTGGTTTAGCTGTTATAAAAGTTTGGTTTTTTAGTGCTGTAAATGCATTTTCAGCTCGCACTGTACACATTTGCTATGAGAGGCATTATCTCATAAGGGAAATATTGGACAATCAAATTAATGACTGCCCAGGCTTCAGGATGTCTTTTTACACTATATAAAGGTGGAAATTTACATTGGAAACGTTTGGTTTAGCTGTTATAAAAGTTTGGTTTTTTAGTGCTTAAAATGCATTTTCAGCTCGCACTGTACACATTTGCTATGTGAGGCATTATCTCATAAGGGAAATACTGGACAATCAAATTAATGACTTCCCAGGCTTCAGGATGCCTTTTTACACTCTATAAAGGTGGAAATTTACATTGGAAACGTTTGGTTTAGCTGTTATAAAAGTTTTTTTTTTTCGTGCTGTAAATGCATTTTCAGCTCGCGCTGTACACATTTGCAATGAGAGGCATTATCTCATAAGGGAAATATTGGACAATCAAATTAATGACTGCCCAGGCTTCAGGATGTCTTTTTACACTATATAAAGGTGGAAATTTACATTGGAAACATTTAGTTTAGCTTTTAATGAACTTTCGTTTTTTTAGTGCTGAAAATTCATTGTCTGCTGGCGCTGTACACTTTTTCTAAGTGTTGCAATATCTCATGAAGGAAATACTGGACAATCAAATTAATGACTTTCCAGGCCTCAGGATGTCTTTTTACACTATATAAAGGTGGAAATTTACATTGGAAACGTTTGGTTTAGCTGTTATAAAAGTTTGGTTTTTTAGTGCTGTAAATGCATTTTCAGCTCGCGCTGTACACATTTGCTATGAGAGTCATTATCTCATAAGGGAAATATTGGACAATCAAATTAATGACTGCCCAGGCTTCAGGATGTCTTTTTACACTATATAAAGGTGGAAATTTACATTGGAAACGTTTAGTTTAGCTTTTAATGAACTTTCGTTTTTTTAGTGCTGAAAATTCATTGTCTGCTGGCGCTGTACACTTTTTCTAAGTGTTGCAATATCTCATGAAGGAAATACTGGACAATCAAATTAATGACTTTCCAGGCTTCAGGATGCCTTTCTACACTATATAAAGGTGGAAATTTACTTTTGAAACGTTTGGTTTAGCTGTTATAAAAGTTTGGTTTTTTAGTGCTGTAAATGCATTTTCAGCTCGCGCTGTACACATTTGCTATGAGAGGCATTATCTCATAAGGGAAATATTGGACAATCAAATTAATGACTGCCCAGGCTTCAGGATGTCTTTTTACACTATATAAATGTGGAAATTTACATTGGAAACGTTTGGTTTAGCTGTTATAAAAGTTTGGTTTTTTAGTGCTTAAAATGCATTTTCAGCTCGCACTGTACACATTTGCTATGTGAGGCATTATCTCATAAGGGAAATACTGGACAATCAAATTAATGACTTCCCAGGCTTCAGGATGCCTTTTTACACTCTATAAAGGTGGAAATTTACATTGGAAACGTTTGGTTTAGCTGTTATAAAAGTTTGTTTTTTTCGTGCTGTAAATGCATTTTCAGCTCGCGCTGTACACATTTGCAATGAGAGGCATTATCTCATAAGGGAAATATTGGACAATCAAATTAATGACTGCCCAGGCTTCAGGATGTCTTTTTACACTATATAAAGGTGGAAATTTACATTGGAAACGTTTAGTTTAGCTTTTAATGAACTTTCGTTTTTTTAGTGCTGAAAATTCATTGTCTGCTGGCGCTGTACACTTTTTCTAAGTGTTGCAATATCTCATGAAGGAAATACTGGACAATCAAATTAATGACTTTCCAGGCCTCAGGATGTCTTTTTACACTATATAAAGGTGGAAATTTACATTGGAAACGTTTGGTTTAGCTGTTATAAAAGTTTGGTTTTTTAGTGCTGTAAATGCATTTTCAGCTCGCGCTGTACACATTTGCTATGAGAGGCATTATCTCATAAGGGAAATATTGGACAATCAAATTAATGGCTGCCTAGGCTTCAGGATGTCTTTTTACACTATATAAAGGTGGAAATTTACATTGGAAACTTTTAGTTTAGCTGTTAATGAAGTTTCGTTTTTTTAGTGCTGAAAATTCATTGTCTGCTGGCGCTGTACACTTTTTCTAAGTGTTGCAATATCTCATGAAGGAAATACTGGACAATCAAATTAATGACTTTCCAGGCCTCAGGATGTCTTTTTACACTATATAAAGGTGGAAATATACATTGGAAACTTTTAGTTTAGCTGTTAATGAAGTTTCGTTTTTTTAGTGCTGAAAATTCATTGTCTGCTGGCGCTGTACACTTTTTCTAAGTGTTGCAATATCTCATGAAGGAAATACTGGACAATCAAATTAATGACTTTCCAGGCTTCAGGATGCCTTTCTACACTATATAAAGGTGGAAATGTACATTGGAAACGTTTGGTTTAGCTGTTATAAAAGTTTGGTTTTTTAGTGCTGTAAATGCATTTTCAGCTCGCGCTGTACACATTTACTATGAGAGGCATTATCTCATAAGGGAAATATTGGACAATCAAATTAATGACTGCCCAGGCTTCAGGATGTCTTTTTACACTATATAAAGGTGGAAATATACATTGGAAACGTTTAGTTTAGCTGTTAATGAAGTTTCGTTTTTTTAGTGCTGAAAATTCATTGTCTGCTGGCGCTGTACACTTTTTCTAAGTGTTGCAATATCTCATGAAGGAAATACTGGACAATCAAATTAATGACTTTCCAGGCTTCAGGATGCCTTTCTACACTATATAAAGGTGGAAATGTACATTGGAAACGTTTGGTTTAGCTGTTATAAAAGTTTGGTTTTTTAGTGCTGTAAATGCATTTTCAGCTCGCGCTGTACACATTTGCTATGAGAGTCATTATCTCATAAGGGAAATATTGGACAATCAAATTAATGACTGCCCAGGCTTCAGGATGTCTTTTTACACTATATAAAGGTGGAAATTTACATTGGAAACGTTTAGTTTAGCTGTTATTAAAGTTTGTTTTTTTAGTGCTGTAAATGCATTTTCAGCTCGCGCTGTACACATTTGCTATGTGAGGCATTATCTCATAAGGGAAATACTGGACAATCAAATTAATGACTGCCCAGGCTTCAGGATGTCTTTTTACACTATATAAAGGTGGAAATTTACATTGGAAACGTTTGGTTTAGCTGTTATAAAAGTTTGGTTTTTTAGTGCTGAAAATGCATTTTCAGCTCGCACTGTACACATTTGCTATGTGAGGCATTATCTCATAAGGGAAATACTGGACAATCAAATTAATGACTTCCCAGGCTTCAGGATGCCTTTTTACACTCTATAAATGTGGAAATTTACATTGGAAACGTTTGGTTTAGCTGTTAATGAAGTTTCGTTTTTTTAGTGCTGAAAATTCATTGTCTGCTGGCGCTGTACACTTTTTCTAAGTGTTGCAATATCTCATGAAGGAAATACTGGACAATCAAATTAATGACTTTCCAGGCTTCAGGATGCCTTTCTACACTATATAAAGGTGGAAATTTACATTTGAAACGTTTGGTTTAGCTGTTATAAAAGTTTGGTTTTTTAGTGCTGTAAATGCATTTTCAGCTCGCACTGTACACATTTGCTATGAGAGGCATTATCTCATAAGGGAAATATTGGACAATCAAATTAATGACTGCCCAGGCTTCAGGATGTCTTTTTACACTATATAAAGGTGGAAATTTACATTGGAAACGTTTGGTTTAGCTGTTATAAAAGTTTGGTTTTTTAGTGCTTAAAATGCATTTTCAGCTCGCACTGTACACATTTGCTATGTGAGGCATTATCTCATAAGGGAAATACTGGACAATCAAATTAATGACTTCCCAGGCTTCAGGATGCCTTTTTACACTCTATAAAGGTGGAAATTTACATTGGAAACGTTTGGTTTAGCTGTTATAAAAGTTTTTTTTTTTCGTGCTGTAAATGCATTTTCAGCTCGCGCTGTACACATTTGCAATGAGAGGCATTATCTCATAAGGGAAATATTGGACAATCAAATTAATGACTGCCCAGGCTTCAGGATGTCTTTTTACACTATATAAAGGTGGAAATTTACATTGGAAACGTTTAGTTTAGCTTTTAATGAACTTTCGTTTTTTTAGTGCTGAAAATTCATTGTCTGCTGGCGCTGTACACTTTTTCTAAGTGTTGCAATATCTCATGAAGGAAATACTGGACAATCAAATTAATGACTTTCCAGGCCTCAGGATGTCTTTTTACACTATATAAAGGTGGAAATTTACATTGGAAACGTTTGGTTTAGCTGTTATAAAAGTTTGGTTTTTTAGTGCTGTAAATGCATTTTCAGCTCGCGCTGTACACATTTGCTATGAGAGGCATTATCTCATAAGGGAAATATTGGACAATCAAATTAATGGCTGCCTAGGCTTCAGGATATCTTTTTACACTATATAAAGGTGGAAATTTACATTGGAAACTTTTAGTTTAGCTGTTAATGAAGTTTCGTTTTTTTTAGTGCTGAAAATTCATTGTCTGCTGGCGCTGTACACTTTTTCTAAGTGTTGCAATATCTCATGAAGGAAATACTGGACAATCAAATTAATGACTTTCCAGGCTTCAGGATGCCTTTCTACACTATATAAAGGTGGAAATGTACATTGGAAACGTTTGGTTTAGCTGTTATAAAAGTTTGGTTTTTTAGTGCTGTAAATGCATTTTCAGCTCGCGCTGTACACATTTGCTATGAGAGGCATTATCTCATAAGGGAAATATTGGACAATCAAATTAATGACTGCCCAGGCTTCAGGATGTCTTTTTACACTATATAAGGGTGGAAATTTACATTGGAAACGTTTAGTTTAGCTGTTAATGAAGTTTCGTTTTTTTAGTGCTGAAAATTCATTGTCTGCTGGCGCTGTACACTTTTTCTAAGTGTTGCAATATCTCATGAAGGAAATACTGGACAATCAAATTAATGACTTTCCAGGCTTCAGGATGCCTTTCTACACTATATAAAGGTGGAAATGTACATTGGAAACGTTTGGTTTAGCTGTTATAAAAGTTTGGTTTTTTAGTGCTGTAAATGCATTTTCAGCTCGCGCTGTACACATTTGCTATGAGAGGCATTATCTCATAAGGGAAATATTGGACAATCAAATTAATGACTGCCCAGGCTTCAGGATGTCTTTTTACACTATATAAGGGTGGAAATTTACATTGGAAACGTTTAGTTTAGCTGTTAATGAAGTTTCGTTTTTTTAGTGCTGAAAATTCATTGTCTGCTGGCGCTGTACACTTTTTCTAAGTGTTGCAATATCTCATGAAGGAAATACTGGACAATCAAATTTATGACTTTCCAGGCTTCAGGATGCCTTTCTACACTATATAAAGGTTGAAATTTACATTGGAAACGTTTGGTTTAGCTGTTATAAAAGTTTGTTTTTTTAGTGCTGTAAATACATTTTCAGCTCGCGCTGTACACATTTGCTATGAGAGGCATTATCTCATAAGGGAAATATTGGACAATCAAATTAATGACTGCCCAGGCTTCAGGATGTCTTTTTACACTATATAAAGGTGGAAATTTACATTGGAAACGTTTGGTTTAGCTGTTATAAAAGTTTGGTTTTTTAGTGCTTAAAATGCATTTTCAGCTCGCACTGTACACATTTGCTATGTGAGGCATTATCTCATAAGGGAAATACTGGACAATCAAATTAATGACTTCCCAGGCTTCAGGATGCCTTTTTACACCCTATAAAGGTGGAAATTTACATTGGAAACGTTTGGTTTAGCTGTTATAAAAGTTTGTTTTTTTCGTGCTGTAAATGCATTTTCAGCTCGCGCTGTACACATTTGCAATGAGAGGCATTATCTCATAAGGGAAATATTGGACAATCAAATTAATGACTGCCCAGGCTTCAGGATGTCTTTTTACACTATATAAAGGTGGAAATTTACATTGGAAACGTTTAGTTTAGCTGTTAATGAAGTTTCGTTTTTTTTAGTGCTGAAAATTCATTGTCTGCTGGCGCTGTACACTTTTTCTAAGTGTTGCAATATCTCATGAAGGAAATACTGGACAATCAAATTAATGACTTTCCAGGCTTCAGGATGCCTTTCTACACTATATAAAGGTGGAAATTTACATTGGAAACGTTTGGTTTAGCTGTTATAAAAGTTTGGTTTTTTAGTGCTGTAAATGCATTTTCAGCTCGCGCTGTACACATTTGCTATGAGAGGCATTATCTCATAAGGGAAATATTGGACAATCAAATTAATGACTGCCCAGGCTTCAGGATGTCTTTTTACACTATATAAAGGTGGAAATTTACATTGGAAACGTTTGGTTTAGCTGTTATAAAAGTTTGGTTTTTTAGTGCTGTAAATGCATTTTCAGCTCGCGCTGTACACATTTGCTATGTGAGGCATTATCTCATAAGGGAAATACTGGACAATCAAATTAATGACTGCCCAGGCTTCAGGATGTCTTTTTACACTATATAAAGGTGGAAATTTACATTGGAAACGTTTGGTTTAGCTGTTATAAAAGTTTGTTTTTTTAGTGCTGTGAAAATGCATTTTCAGCTCGCACTGTACACATTTGCTATGTGAGGCATTATCTCATAAGGGAAATACTGGACAATCAAATTAATGACTTCGCAGGCTTCAGGATGCCTTTTTACACTCTATAAATGTGGAAATTTACATTGGAAACGTTTGGTTTAGCTGTTAATGAAGTTTCGTTTTTTTAGTGCTGAAAATTCATTGTCTGCTGGCGCTGTACACTTTTTCTAAGTGTTGCAATATCTCATGAAGGAAATACTGGACAATCAAATTAATGACTTTCCAGGCTTCAGGATGCCTTTCTACACTATATAAAGGTGGAAAATTTACATTGGAAACGTTTGGTTTAGCTGTTATAAAAGTTTGGTTTTTTAGTGCTGTAAATGCATTTTCAGCTCGCGCTGTACACATTTGCTATGAGAGGCATTATCTCATAAGGGAAATATTGGACAATCAAATTAATGACTGCCCAGGCTTCAGGATGTCTTTTTACACTATATAAAGGTGGAAATTTACATTGGAAACGTTTGGTTTAGCTGTTATAAAAGTTTGGTTTTTTAGTGCTGTAAATGCATTTTCAGCTCGCGCTGTACACATTTGCTATGAGAGGCATTATCTCATAAGGGAAATATTGGACAATCAAATTAATGACTGCCCAGGCTTCAGGATGTCTTTTTACTCTATATAAAGGTGGAAATTTACATTGGAAACGTTTAGTTTAGCTGTTAATGAAGTTTCGTTTTTTTAGTGCTGAAAATTCATTGTCTGCTGGCGCTGTACACTTTTTCTAAGTGTTGCAATATCTCATGAAGGAAATACTGGACAATCAAATTAATGACTTTCCAGGCTTCAGGATGCCTTTCTACACTATATAAAGGTGGAAATGTACATTGGAAACGTTTGGTTTAGCTGTTATAAAAGTTTGTTTTTTTAGTGCTGTAAATGCATTTTCAGCTCGCGCTGTACACATTTTCTATGAGAGGCATTATCTCATAAGGGAAATATTGGACAATCAAATTAATGACTGCCCAGGCTTCAGGATGTCTTTTTACACTATATAAAGGTGGAAATTTACATTGGAAACGTTTGGTTTAGCTGTTATAAAAGTTTGGTTTTTTTAGTGCTGAAAATGCATTTTCAGCTCGCACTGTACACATTTGCTATGTGAGGCATTATCTCATAAGGGAAATACTGGACAATCAAATTAATGACTGCCCAGGCTTCAGGATGTCTTTTTACACTATATAAAGGTGGAAATTTACATTGGAAACGTTTGGTTTAGCTGTTATAAAAGTTTGGTTTTTTAGTGCTGAAAATGCATTTTCAGCTCGCACTGTACACATTTGCTATGTGAGGCAATATCTCATAAGGGAAATACTGGACAATCAAATTAATGACTTCCCAGGCTTCAGGATGCCTTTTTACACTCTATAAATGTGGAAATTTACATTGGAAACGTTTGGTTTAGCTGTTAATGAAGTTTCGTTTTTTTAGTGCTGAGAATTCATTGTCTGCTGGCGCTGTACACTTTTTCTAAGTGTTGCAATATCTCATGAAGGAAATACTGGACAATCAAATTAATGACTTTCCAGGCTTCATGATGCCTTTCTACACTATATAAAGGTGGGAATTTACATTGGAAACGTTTGGTTTAGCTGTTATAAAAGTTTGGTTTTTTAGTGCTGTAAATGCATTTTCAGCTCGCGCTGTACACATTTGCTATGAGAGGCATTATCTCATAAGGGAAATATTGGACAATCAAATTAATGACTGCCCAGGCTTCAGGATGTCTTTTTACACTATATAAAGGTCGAAATTTACATTGGAAACGTTTAGTTTAGCTGTTATAAAAGTTTGTTTTTTTAGTGCTGTAAATGCATTTTCAGCTCGCGCTGTACACATTTGCTATGTGAGGCATTATCTCATAAGGGAAATACTGGACAATCAAATTAATGACTTTCCAGGCTTCAGGATGCCTTTCTACACTATATAAAGGTGGAAATTTACATTGGAAACGTTTGGTTTAGCTGTTATAAAAGTTTGTTTTTTTAGTGCTGAAAATGCATTTTCAGCTCGCACTGTACACATTTGCTATGTGAGGCATTATCTCATAAGGGAAATACTGGACAATCAAATTAATGACTTCCCAGGCTTCAGGATGCCTTTTTACACTCTATAAATGTGGAAATTTACATTGGAAACGTTTGGTTTAGCTGTTAATGAAGTTTCGTTTTTTTAGTGCTGAAAATTCATTGTCTGCTGGCGCTGTACACTTTTTCTAAGTGTTGCAATATCTCATGAAGGAAATACTGGACAATCAAATTAATGACTTTCCAGGCTTCAGGATGCCTTTCTACACTATATAAAGGTGGAAATTTACATTTGAAACGTTTGGTTTAGCTGTTATAAAAGTTTGGTTTTTTAGTGCTGTAAATGCATTTTCAGCTCGCGCTGTACACATTTGCTATGAGAGGCATTATCTCATAAGGGAAATATTGGACAATCAAATTAATGACTGCCCAGGCTTCAGGATGTCTTTTTACACTATATAAAGGTGGAAATTTACATTGGAAACGTTTGGTTTAGCTGTTATAAAAGTTTGGTTTTTTAGTGCTTAAAATGCATTTTCAGCTCGCACTGTACACATTTGCTATGTGAGGCATTATCTCATAAGGGAAATACTGGACAATCAAATTAATGACTTCCCAGGCTTCAGGATGCCTTTTTACACTCTATAAAGGTGGAAATTTACATTGGAAACGTTTGGTTCAGCTGTTATAAAAGTTTGTTTTTTTCGTGCTGTAAATGCATTTTCAGCTCGCGCTGTACACATTTGCAATGAGAGGCATTATCTCATAAGGGAAATATTGGACAATCAAATTAATGACTGCCCAGGCTTCAGGATGTATTTTTACACTATATAAAGGTGGAAATTTACATTGGAAACGTTTAGTTTAGCTTTTAATGAACTTTCGTTTTTTTAGTGCTGAAAATTCATTGTCTGCTGGCGCTGTACACTTTTTCTAAGTGTTGCAATATCTCATGAAGGAAATACTGGACAATCAAATTAATGACTTTCCAGGCCTCAGGATGTCTTTTTACACTATATAAAGGTGGAAATTTACATTGGAAACGTTTGGTTTAGCTGTTATAAAAGTTTGGTTTTTTAGTGCTTGTAAATGCATTTTCAGCTCGCGCTGTACACATTTGCTATGAGAGGCATTATCTCATAAGGGAAATATTGGACAATCAAATTAATGGCTGCCTAGGCTTCAGGATGTCTTTTTACACTATATAAAGGTGGAAATTTACATTGGAAACTTTTAGTTTAGCTGTTAATGAAGTTTCGTTTTTTTAGTGCTGAAAATTCATTGTCTGCTGGCGCTGTACACTTTTTCTAAGTGTTGCAATATCTCATGAAGGAAATACTGGACAATCAAATTAATGACTTTCCAGGCCTCAGGATGTCTTTTTACACTATATAAAGGTGGAAATATACATTGGAAACTTTTAGTTTAGCTGTTAATGAAGTTTCGTTTTTTTAGTGCTGAAAATTCATTGTCTGCTGGCGCTATACACTTTTTCTAAGTGTTGCAATATCTCATGAAGGAAATACTGGACAATCAAATTAATGACTGCCCAGGCTTCAGGATGTCTTTTTACACTATATAAAGGTGGAAATATACATTGGAAACTTTTAGTTTAGCTGTTAATGTAGTTTCGTTTTTTTAGTGCTGAAAATTCATTGTCTGCTGGCGCTGTACACTTTTTCTAAGTGTTGCAATATCTCATGAAGGAAATACTGGACAATCAAATTAATGACTTTCCAGGCTTCAGGATGCCTTTCTACACTATATAAAGGTGGAAATGTACATTGGAAACGTTTGGTTTAGCTGTTATAAAAGTTTGGTTTTTTAGTGCTGTAAATGCATTTTCAGCTCGCGCTGTACACATTTGCTATGAGAGGCATTATCTCATAAGGGAAATATTGGACAATCAAATTAATGACTGCCCAGGCTTCAGGATGTCTTTTTACACTTATAAGGGTGGAAATTTACATTGGAAACGTTTGGTTTAGCTGTTATAAAAGTTTGGTTTTTTAGTGCTGAAAATGCATTTTCAGCTCGCACTGTACACATTTGCTATGTGAGGCATTATCTCATAAGGGAAATACTGGACAATCAAATTAATGACTTTCCAGGCTTCAGGATGCCTTTCTACACTATATGAAGGTGGAAATATACATTGGAAACGTTTAGTTTAGCTGTTAATGAAGTTTCGTTTTTTTAGTGCTGAAAATTCATTGTCTGCTGGCGCTGTACACTTTTTCTAAGTGTTGCAATATCTCATGAAGGAAATACTGGACAATCAAATTAATGACTTTCCAGGCTTCAGGATGCCTTTCTACACTATATAAAGGTAGAAATTTACATTGGAAACGTTTGGTTTAGCTGTTATAAAAGTTTGGTTTTTTAGTGCAGTAAATGCATTTTCAGCTCGCGCTGTACACATTTGCTATGAGAGGCATTATCTCATAAGGGAAATATTGGACAATCAAATTAATGACTGCCCAGGCTTCAGGATGTCTTTTTACACTATATAAAGGTGGAAATTTACATTGGAAACGTTTAGTTTAGCTGTTATTAAAGTTTGTTTTTTTAGTGCTGTAAATGCATTTTCAGCTCGCGCTGTACACATTTGCTATGTGAGGCATTCTCTCATAAGGGAAATACTGGACAATCAAATTAATGACTGCCCAGGCTTCAGGATGTCTTTTTACACTATATAAAGGTGGAAATTTACATTGGAAACGTTTGGTTTAGCTGTTATAAAAGTTTGGTTTTTTAGTGCTGAAAATGCATTTTCAGCTCGCACTGTACACATTTGCTATGTGAGGAATTATCTCATAAGGGAAATACTGGACAATCAAATTAATGACTTCCCAGGCTTCAGGATGCCTTTTTACACTCTATAAATGTGGAAATTTACATTGGAAACGTTTGGTTTAGCTGTTAATGAAGTTTCGTTTTTTTAGTGCTGAAAATTCATTGTCTGCTGGCGCTGTACACTTTTTCTAAGTGTTGCAATATCTCATGAAGGAAATACTGGACAATCAAATTAATGACTTTCCAGGCTTCAGGATGCCTTTCTACACTATATAAAGGTGGAAATTTACATTTGAAACGTTTGGTTTAGCTGTTATAAAAGTTTGGTTTTTTAGTGCTGTAAATGCATTTTCAGCTCGCACTGTACACATTTGCTATGAGAGGCATTATCTCATAAGGGAAATATTGGACAATCAAATTAATGACTGCCCAGGCTTCAGGATGTCTTTTTACACTATATAAAGGTGGAAATTTACATTGGAAACGTTTGGTTTAGCTGTTATAAAAGTTTGGTTTTTTAGTGCTTAAAATGCATTTTCAGCTCGCACTGTACACATTTGCTATGTGAGGCATTATCTCATAAGGGAAATACTGGACAATCAAATTAATGACTTCCCAGGCTTCAGGATGCCTTTTTACACTCTATAAAGGTGGAAATTTACATTGGAAACGTTTGGTTTAGCTGTTATAAAAGTTTGTTTTTTTCGTGCTGTAAATGCATTTTCAGCTCGCGCTGTACACATTTGCAATGAGAGGCATTATCTCATAAGGGAAATATTGGACAATCAAATTAATGACTGCCCAGGCTTCAGGATGTCTTTTTACACTATATAAAGGTGGAAATTTACATTGGAAACGTTTAGTTTAGCTTTTAATGAACTTTCGTTTTTTTAGTGCTGAAAATTCATTGTCTGCTGGCGCTGTACACTTTTTCTAAGTGTTGCAATATCTCATGAAGGAAATACTGGACAATCAAATTAATGACTTTCCAGGCCTCAGGATGTCTTTTTACACTATATAAAGGTGGAAATTTACATTGGAAACGTTTGGTTTAGCTGTTATAAAAGTTTGGTTTTTTAGTGCTGTAAATGCATTTTCAGCTCGCGCTGTACACATTTGCTATGAGAGGCATTATCTCATAAGGGAAATATTGGACAATCAAATTAATGGCTGCCTAGGCTTCAGGATGTCTTTTTACACTATATAAAGGTGGAAATTTACATTGGAAACTTTTAGTTTAGCTGTTAATGAAGTTTCGTTTTTTTAGTGCTGAAAATTCATTGTCTGCTGGCGCTGTACACTTTTTCTAAGTGTTGCAATATCTCATGAAGGAAATACTGGACAATCAAATTAATGACTTTCCAGGCTTCAGGATGCCTTTCTACACTATATAAAGGTGGAAATGTACATTGGAAACGTTTGGTTTAGCTGTTATAAAAGTTTGTTTTTTTAGTGCTGTAAATGCATTTTCAGCTCGCGCTGTACACATTTGCTATGAGAGGCATTATCTCATAAGGGAAATATTGGACAATCAAATTAATGACTGCCCAGGCTTCAGGATGTCTTTTTACACTATATAAGGGTGGAAATTTACATTGGAAACGTTTAGTTTAGCTGTTAATGAAGTTTCGTTTTTTTAGTGCTGAAAATTCATTGTCTGCTGGCGCTGTACACTTTTTCTAAGTGTTGCAATATCTCATGAAGGAAATACTGGACAATCAAATTAATGACTTTCCAGGCTTCAGGATGCCTTTCTACACTATATAAAGGTGGAAATTTACATTGGAAACGTTTGGTTTAGCTTTTATAAAAGTTTGTTTTTTTAGTGCTGTAAATACATTTTCAGCTCGCGCTGTACACATTTGCTATGAGAGGCATTATCTCATAAGGGAAATATTGGACAATCAAATTAATGACTGCCCAGGCTTCAGGATGTCTTTTTACACTATATAAAGGTGGAAATTTACATTGGAAACGTTTGGTTTAGCTGTTATAAAAGTTTGGTTTTTTAGTGCTTAAAATGCATTTTCAGCTCGCACTGTACACATTTGCTATGTGAGGCATTATCTCATAAGGGAAATACTGGACAATCAAATTAATGACTTCCCAGGCTTCAGGATGCCTTTTTACACTCTATAAAGGTGGAAATTTACATTGGAAACGTTTGGTTTAGCTGTTATAAAAGTTTGTTTTTTTCGTGCTGTAAATGCATTTTCAGCTCGCGCTGTACACATTTGCAATGAGAGGCATTATCTCATAAGGGAAATATTGGACAATCAAATTAATGACTGCCCAGGCTTCAGGATGTCTTTTTACACTATATAAAGGTGGAAATTTACATTGGAAACGTTTAGTTTAGCTGTTAATGAAGTTTCGTTTTTTTTAGTGCTGAAAATTCATTGTCTGCTGGCGCTGTACACTTTTTCTAAGTGTTGCAATATCTCATGAAGGAAATACTGGACAATCAAATTAATGACTTTCCAGGCTTCAGGATGCCTTTCTACACTATATAAAGGTGGAAAATTTACATTGGAAACGTTTGGTTTAGCTGTTATAAAAGTTTGGTTTTTTAGTGCTGTAAATGCATTTTCAGCTCGCGCTGTACACATTTGCTATGAGAGGCATTATCTCATAAGGGAAATATTGGACAATCAAATTAATGACTGCCCAGGCTTCAGGATGTCTTTTTACACTATATAAAGGTGGAAATTTACATTGGAAACGTTTGGTTTAGCTGTTATAAAAGTTTGGTTTTTTAGTGCTGTAAATGCATTTTCAGCTCGCGCTGTACACATTTGCTATGAGAGGCATTATCTCATAAGGGAAATATTGGACAATCAAATTAATGACTGCCCAGGCTTCAGGATGTCTTTTTACTCTATATAAAGGTGGAAATTTACATTGGAAACGTTTAGTTTAGCTGTTAATGAAGTTTCGTTTTTTTAGTGCTGAAAATTCATTGTCTGCTGGCGCTGTACACTTTTTCTAAGTGTTGCAATATCTCATGAAGGAAATACTGGACAATCAAATCAATGACTTTCCAGGCTTCAGGATGCCTTTCTACACTAGATAAAGGTGGAAATTTACATTGGAAACGTTTGGTTTAGCAGTTATAAAAGTTTGGTTTTTTAGTGCTGTAAATGCATTTTCAGCTCGCACTGTACACATTTGCTATGTGAGGCATTATCTCATAAGGGAAATACTGGACAATCAAATTAATGACTTCCCAGGCTTCAGGATGCCTTTTTACACTCTATAAATGTGGAAATTTACATTGGAAACGTTTGGTTTAGCTGTTAATGAAGTTTCGTTTTTTTAGTGCTGAAAATTCATTGTCTGCTGGCGCTGTACACTTTTTCTAAGTGTTGCAATATCTCATGAAGGAAATACTGGACAATCAAATTAATGACTTTCCAGGCTTCAGGATGCCTTTCTACACTATATAAAGGTGGAAATGTACATTGGAAACGTTTGGTTTAGCTGTTATAAAAGTTTGTTTTTTTAGTGCTGTAAATGCATTTTCAGCTCGCGCTGTACACATTTTCTATGAGAGGCATTATCTCATAAGGGAAATATTGGACAATCAAATTAATGACTGCCCAGGCTTCAGGATGTCTTTTTACACTATATAAAGGTGGAAATTTACATTGGAAACGTTTGGTTTAGCTGTTATAAAAGTTTGGTTTTTTTAGTGCTGAAAATGCATTTTCAGCTCGCACTGTACACATTTGCTATGTGAGGCATTATCTCATAAGGGAAATACTGGACAATCAAATTAATGACTGCCCAGGCTTCAGGATGTCTTTTTACACTATATAAAGGTGGAAATTTACATTGGAAACGTTTGGTTTAGCTGTTATAAAAGTTTGGTTTTTTAGTGCTGAAAATGCATTTTCAGCTCGCACTGTACACATTTGCTATGTGAGGCAATATCTCATAAGGGAAATACTGGACAATCAAATTAATGACTTCCCAGGCTTCAGGATGCCTTTTTACACTCTATAAATGTGGAAATTTACATTGGAAACGTTTGGTTTAGCTGTTAATGAAGTTTCGTTTTTTTAGTGCTGAGAATTCATTGTCTGCTGGCGCTGTACACTTTTTCTAAGTGTTGCAATATCTCATGAAGGAAATACTGGACAATCAAATTAATGACTTTCCAGGCTTCATGATGCCTTTCTACACTATATAAAGGTGGGAATTTACATTGGAAACGTTTGGTTTAGCTGTTATAAAAGTTTGGTTTTTTAGTGCTGTAAATGCATTTTCAGCTCGCACTGTACACATTTGCTATGAGAGGCATTATCTCATAAGGGAAATATTGGACAATCAAATTAATGACTGCCCAGGCTTCAGGATGTCTTTTTACACTATATAAAGGTGGAAATTTACATTGGAAACGTTTGGTTTAGCTGTTATAAAAGTTTGGTTTTTTAGTGCTTAAAATGCATTTTCAGCTCGCACTGTACACATTTGCTATGTGAGGCATTATCTCATAAGGGAAATACTGGACAATCAAATTAATGACTTCCCAGGCTTCAGGATGCCTTTTTACACTCTATAAAGGTGGAAATTTACATTGGAAACGTTTGGTTTAGCTGTTATAAAAGTTTGTTTTTTTCGTGCTGTAAATGCATTTTCAGCTCGCGCTGTACACATTTGCAATGAGAGGCATTATCTCATAAGGGAAATATTGGACAATCAAATTAATGACTGCCCAGGCTTCAGGATGTCTTTTTACACTATATAAAGGTGGAAATTTACATTGGAAACGTTTAGTTTAGCTTTTAATGAACTTTCGTTTTTTTAGTGCTGAAAATTCATTGTCTGCTGGCGCTGTACACTTTTTCTAAGTGTTGCAATATCTCATGAAGGAAATACTGGACAATCAAATTAATGACTTTCCAGGCCTCAGGATGTCTTTTTACACTATATAAAGGTGGAAATTTACATTGGAAACGTTTGGTTTAGCTGTTATAAAAGTTTGGTTTTTTAGTGCTGTAAATGCATTTTCAGCTCGCGCTGTACACATTTGCTATGAGAGGCATTATCTCATAAGGGAAATATTGGACAATCAAATTAATGGCTGCCTAGGCTTCAGGATGTCTTTTTACACTATATAAAGGTGGAAATTTACATTGGAAACTTTTAGTTTAGCTGTTAATGAAGTTTCGTTTTTTTAGTGCTGAAAATTCATTGTCTGCTGGCGCTGTACACTTTTTCTAAGTGTTGCAATATCTCATGAAGGAAATACTGGACAATCAAATTAATGACTTTCCAGGCTTCAGGATGCCTTTCTACACTATATAAAGGTGGAAATGTACATTGGAAACGTTTGGTTTAGCTGTTATAAAAGTTTGTTTTTTTAGTGCTGTAAATGCATTTTCAGCTCGCGCTGTACACATTTGCTATGAGAGGCATTATCTCATAAGGGAAATATTGGACAATCAAATTAATGACTGCCCAGGCTTCAGGATGTCTTTTTACACTATATAAGGGTGGAAATTTACATTGGAAACGTTTAGTTTAGCTGTTAATGAAGTTTCGTTTTTTTAGTGCTGAAAATTCATTGTCTGCTGGCGCTGTACACTTTTTCTAAGTGTTGCAATATCTCATGAAGGAAATACTGGACAATCAAATTAATGACTTTCCAGGCTTCAGGATGCCTTTCTACACTATATAAAGGTGGAAATTTACATTGGAAACGTTTGGTTTAGCTTTTATAAAAGTTTGTTTTTTTAGTGCTGTAAATACATTTTCAGCTCGCGCTGTACACATTTGCTATGAGAGGCATTATCTCATAAGGGAAATATTGGACAATCAAATTAATGACTGCCCAGGCTTCAGGATGTCTTTTTACACTATATAAAGGTGGAAATTTACATTGGAAACGTTTGGTTTAGCTGTTATAAAAGTTTGGTTTTTTAGTGCTTAAAATGCATTTTCAGCTCGCACTGTACACATTTGCTATGTGAGGCATTATCTCATAAGGGAAATACTGGACAATCAAATTAATGACTTCCCAGGCTTCAGGATGCCTTTTTACACTCTATAAAGGTGGAAATTTACATTGGAAACGTTTGGTTTAGCTGTTATAAAAGTTTGTTTTTTTCGTGCTGTAAATGCATTTTCAGCTCGCGCTGTACACATTTGCAATGAGAGGCATTATCTCATAAGGGAAATATTGGACAATCAAATTAATGACTGCCCAGGCTTCAGGATGTCTTTTTACACTATATAAAGGTGGAAATTTACATTGGAAACGTTTAGTTTAGCTGTTAATGAAGTTTCGTTTTTTTTAGTGCTGAAAATTCATTGTCTGCTGGCGCTGTACACTTTTTCTAAGTGTTGCAATATCTCATGAAGGAAATACTGGACAATCAAATTAATGACTTTCCAGGCTTCAGGATGCCTTTCTACACTATATAAAGGTGGAAAATTTACATTGGAAACGTTTGGTTTAGCTGTTATAAAAGTTTGGTTTTTTAGTGCTGTAAATGCATTTTCAGCTCGCGCTGTACACATTTGCTATGAGAGGCATTATCTCATAAGGGAAATATTGGACAATCAAATTAATGACTGCCCAGGCTTCAGGATGTCTTTTTACACTATATAAAGGTGGAAATTTACATTGGAAACGTTTGGTTTAGCTGTTATAAAAGTTTGGTTTTTTAGTGCTGTAAATGCATTTTCAGCTCGCGCTGTACACATTTGCTATGAGAGGCATTATCTCATAAGGGAAATATTGGACAATCAAATTAATGACTGCCCAGGCTTCAGGATGTCTTTTTACTCTATATAAAGGTGGAAATTTACATTGGAAACGTTTAGTTTAGCTGTTAATGAAGTTTCGTTTTTTTAGTGCTGAAAATTCATTGTCTGCTGGCGCTGTACACTTTTTCTAAGTGTTGCAATATCTCATGAAGGAAATACTGGACAATCAAATCAATGACTTTCCAGGCTTCAGGATGCCTTTCTACACTAGATAAAGGTGGAAATTTACATTGGAAACGTTTGGTTTAGCAGTTATAAAAGTTTGGTTTTTTAGTGCTGTAAATGCATTTTCAGCTCGCACTGTACACATTTGCTATGTGAGGCATTATCTCATAAGGGAAATACTGGACAATCAAATTAATGACTTCCCAGGCTTCAGGATGCCTTTTTACACTCTATAAATGTGGAAATTTACATTGGAAACGTTTGGTTTAGCTGTTAATGAAGTTTCGTTTTTTTAGTGCTGAAAATTCATTGTCTGCTGGCGCTGTACACTTTTTCTAAGTGTTGCAATATCTCATGAAGGAAATACTGGACAATCAAATTAATGACTTTCCAGGCTTCAGGATGCCTTTCTACACTATATAAAGGTGGAAATGTACATTGGAAACGTTTGGTTTAGCTGTTATAAAAGTTTGTTTTTTTAGTGCTGTAAATGCATTTTCAGCTCGCGCTGTACACATTTTCTATGAGAGGCATTATCTCATAAGGGAAATATTGGACAATCAAATTAATGACTGCCCAGGCTTCAGGATGTCTTTTTACACTATATAAAGGTGGAAATTTACATTGGAAACGTTTGGTTTAGCTGTTATAAAAGTTTGGTTTTTTTAGTGCTGAAAATGCATTTTCAGCTCGCACTGTACACATTTGCTATGTGAGGCATTATCTCATAAGGGAAATACTGGACAATCAAATTAATGACTGCCCAGGCTTCAGGATGTCTTTTTACACTATATAAAGGTGGAAATTTACATTGGAAACGTTTGGTTTAGCTGTTATAAAAGTTTGGTTTTTTAGTGCTGAAAATGCATTTTCAGCTCGCACTGTACACATTTGCTATGTGAGGCAATATCTCATAAGGGAAATACTGGACAATCAAATTAATGACTTCCCAGGCTTCAGGATGCCTTTTTACACTCTATAAATGTGGAAATTTACATTGGAAACGTTTGGTTTAGCTGTTAATGAAGTTTCGTTTTTTTAGTGCTGAGAATTCATTGTCTGCTGGCGCTGTACACTTTTTCTAAGTGTTGCAATATCTCATGAAGGAAATACTGGACAATCAAATTAATGACTTTCCAGGCTTCATGATGCCTTTCTACACTATATAAAGGTGGGAATTTACATTGGAAACGTTTGGTTTAGCTGTTATAAAAGTTTGGTTTTTTAGTGCTGTAAATGCATTTTCAGCTCGCGCTGTACACATTTGCTATGAGAGGCATTATCTCATAAGGGAAATATTGGACAATCAAATTAATGACTGCCCAGGCTTCAGGATGTCTTTTTACACTATATAAAGGTCGAAATTTACATTGGAAACGTTTAGTTTAGCTGTTATAAAAGTTTGTTTTTTTAGTGCTGTAAATGCATTTTCAGCTCGCGCTGTACACATTTGCTATGTGAGGCATTATCTCATAAGGGAAATACTGGACAATCAAATTAATGACTTTCCAGGCTTCAGGATGCCTTTCTACACTATATAAAGGTGGAAATTTACATTGGAAACGTTTGGTTTAGCTGTTATAAAAGTTTGTTTTTTTAGTGCTGAAAATGCATTTTCAGCTCGCACTGTACACATTTGCTATGTGAGGCATTATCTCATAAGGGAAATACTGGACAATCAAATTAATGACTTCCCAGGCTTCAGGATGCCTTTTTACACTCTATAAATGTGGAAATTTACATTGGAAACGTTTGGTTTAGCTGTTAATGAAGTTTCGTTTTTTTAGTGCTGAAAATTCATTGTCTGCTGGCGCTGTACACTTTTTCTAAGTGTTGCAATATCTCATGAAGGAAATACTGGACAATCAAATTAATGACTTTCCAGGCTTCAGGATGCCTTTCTACACTATATAAAGGTGGAAATTTACATTTGAAACGTTTGGTTTAGCTGTTATAAAAGTTTGGTTTTTTAGTGCTGTAAATGCATTTTCAGCTCGCGCTGTACACATTTGCTATGAGAGGCATTATCTCATAAGGGAAATATTGGACAATCAAATTAATGACTGCCCAGGCTTCAGGATGTCTTTTTACACTATATAAAGGTGGAAATTTACATTGGAAACGTTTGGTTTAGCTGTTATAAAAGTTTGGTTTTTTAGTGCTTAAAATGCATTTTCAGCTCGCACTGTACACATTTGCTATGTGAGGCATTATCTCATAAGGGAAATACTGGACAATCAAATTAATGACTTCCCAGGCTTCAGGATGCCTTTTTACACTCTATAAAGGTGGAAATTTACATTGGAAACGTTTGGTTTAGCTGTTATAAAAGTTTGTTTTTTTCGTGCTGTAAATGCATTTTCAGCTCGCGCTGTACACATTTGCAATGAGAGGCATTATCTCATAAGGGAAATATTGGACAATCAAATTAATGACTGCCCAGGCTTCAGGATGTATTTTTACACTATATAAAGGTGGAAATTTACATTGGAAACGTTTAGTTTAGCTTTTAATGAACTTTCGTTTTTTTAGTGCTGAAAATTCATTGTCTGCTGGCGCTGTACACTTTTTCTAAGTGTTGCAATATCTCATGAAGGAAATACTGGACAATCAAATTAATGACTTTCCAGGCCTCAGGATGTCTTTTTACACTATATAAAGGTGGAAATTTACATTGGAAACGTTTGGTTTAGCTGTTATAAAAGTTTGGTTTTTTAGTGCTGTAAATGCATTTTCAGCTCGCGCTGTACACATTTGCTATGAGAGGCATTATCTCATAAGGGAAATATTGGACAATCAAATTAATGGCTGCCTAGGCTTCAGGATGTCTTTTTACACTATATAAAGGTGGAAATTTACATTGGAAACTTTTAGTTTAGCTGTTAATGAAGTTTCGTTTTTTTAGTGCTGAAAATTCATTGTCTGCTGGCGCTGTACACTTTTTCTAAGTGTTGCAATATCTCATGAAGGAAATACTGGACAATCAAATTAATGACTTTCCAGGCCTCAGGATGTCTTTTTACACTATATAAAGGTGGAAATATACATTGGAAACTTTTAGTTTAGCTGTTAATGAAGTTTCGTTTTTTTAGTGCTGAAAATTCATTGTCTGCTGGCGCTATACACTTTTTCTAAGTGTTGCAATATCTCATGAAGGAAATACTGGACAATCAAATTAATGACTGCCCAGGCTTCAGGATGTCTTTTTACACTATATAAAGGTGGAAATATACATTGGAAACTTTTAGTTTAGCTGTTAATGAAGTTTCGTTTTTTTAGTGCTGAAAATTCATTGTCTGCTGGCGCTGTACACTTTTTCTAAGTGTTGCAATATCTCATGAAGGAAATACTGGACAATCAAATTAATGACTTTCCAGGCTTCAGGATGCCTTTCTACACTATATAAAGGTGGAAATGTACATTGGAAACGTTTGGTTTAGCTGTTATAAAAGTTTGGTTTTTTAGTGCTGTAAATGCATTTTCAGCTCGCGCTGTACACATTTGCTATGAGAGGCATTATCTCATAAGGGAAATATTGGACAATCAAATTAATGACTGCCCAGGCTTCAGGATGTCTTTTTACACTTATAAGGGTGGAAATTTACATTGGAAACGTTTGGTTTAGCTGTTATAAAAGTTTGGTTTTTTAGTGCTGAAAATGCATTTTCAGCTCGCACTGTACACATTTGCTATGTGAGGCATTATCTCATAAGGGAAATACTGGACAATCAAATTAATGACTTTCCAGGCTTCAGGATGCCTTTCTACACTATATGAAGGTGGAAATATACATTGGAAACGTTTAGTTTAGCTGTTAATGAAGTTTCGTTTTTTTAGTGCTGAAAATTCATTGTCTGCTGGCGCTGTACACTTTTTCTAAGTGTTGCAATATCTCATGAAGGAAATACTGGACAATCAAATTAATGACTTTCCAGGCTTCAGGATGCCTTTCTACACTATATAAAGGTAGAAATTTACATTGGAAACGTTTGGTTTAGCTGTTATAAAAGTTTGGTTTTTTAGTGCAGTAAATGCATTTTCAGCTCGCGCTGTACACATTTGCTATGAGAGGCATTATCTCATAAGGGAAATATTGGACAATCAAATTAATGACTGCCCAGGCTTCAGGATGTCTTTTTACACTATATAAAGGTGGAAATTTACATTGGAAACGTTTAGTTTAGCTGTTATTAAAGTTTGTTTTTTTAGTGCTGTAAATGCATTTTCAGCTCGCGCTGTACACATTTGCTATGTGAGGCATTCTCTCATAAGGGAAATACTGGACAATCAAATTAATGACTGCCCAGGCTTCAGGATGTCTTTTTACACTATATAAAGGTGGAAATTTACATTGGAAACGTTTGGTTTAGCTGTTATAAAAGTTTGGTTTTTTAGTGCTGAAAATGCATTTTCAGCTCGCACTGTACACATTTGCTATGTGAGGAATTATCTCATAAGGGAAATACTGGACAATCAAATTAATGACTTCCCAGGCTTCAGGATGCCTTTTTACACTCTATAAATGTGGAAATTTACATTGGAAACGTTTGGTTTAGCTGTTAATGAAGTTTCGTTTTTTTAGTGCTGAAAATTCATTGTCTGCTGGCGCTGTACACTTTTTCTAAGTGTTGCAATATCTCATGAAGGAAATACTGGACAATCAAATTAATGACTTTCCAGGCTTCAGGATGCCTTTCTACACTATATAAAGGTGGAAATTTACATTTGAAACGTTTGGTTTAGCTGTTATAAAAGTTTGGTTTTTTAGTGCTGTAAATGCATTTTCAGCTCGCACTGTACACATTTGCTATGAGAGGCATTATCTCATAAGGGAAATATTGGACAATCAAATTAATGACTGCCCAGGCTTCAGGATGTCTTTTTACACTATATAAAGGTGGAAATTTACATTGGAAACGTTTGGTTTAGCTGTTATAAAAGTTTGGTTTTTTAGTGCTTAAAATGCATTTTCAGCTCGCACTGTACACATTTGCTATGTGAGGCATTATCTCATAAGGGAAATACTGGACAATCAAATTAATGACTTCCCAGGCTTCAGGATGCCTTTTTACACTCTATAAAGGTGGAAATTTACATTGGAAACGTTTGGTTTAGCTGTTATAAAAGTTTGGTTTTTTAGTGCTGTAAATGCATTTTCAGCTCGCGCTGTACACATTTGCTATGAGAGGCATTATCTCATAAGGGAAATATTGGACAATCAAATTAATGGCTGCCTAGGCTTCAGGATGTCTTTTTACACTATATAAAGGTGGAAATTTACATTGGAAACTTTTAGTTTAGCTGTTAATGAAGTTTCGTTTTTTTAGTGCTGAAAATTCATTGTCTGCTGGCGCTGTACACTTTTTCTAAGTGTTGCAATATCTCATGAAGGAAATACTGGACAATCAAATTAATGACTTTCCAGGCTTCAGGATGCCTTTCTACACTATATAAAGGTGGAAATGTACATTGGAAACGTTTGGTTTAGCTGTTATAAAAGTTTGTTTTTTTAGTGCTGTAAATGCATTTTCAGCTCGCGCTGTACACATTTGCTATGAGAGGCATTATCTCATAAGGGAAATATTGGACAATCAAATTAATGACTGCCCAGGCTTCAGGATGTCTTTTTACACTATATAAGGGTGGAAATTTACATTGGAAACGTTTAGTTTAGCTGTTAATGAAGTTTCGTTTTTTTAGTGCTGAAAATTCATTGTCTGCTGGCGCTGTACACTTTTTCTAAGTGTTGCAATATCTCATGAAGGAAATACTGGACAATCAAATTAATGACTTTCCAGGCTTCAGGATGCCTTTCTACACTATATAAAGGTGGAAATTTACATTGGAAACGTTTGGTTTAGCTTTTATAAAAGTTTGTTTTTTTAGTGCTGTAAATACATTTTCAGCTCGCGCTGTACACATTTGCTATGAGAGGCATTATCTCATAAGGGAAATATTGGACAATCAAATTAATGACTGCCCAGGCTTCAGGATGTCTTTTTACACTATATAAAGGTGGAAATTTACATTGGAAACGTTTGGTTTAGCTGTTATAAAAGTTTGGTTTTTTAGTGCTTAAAATGCATTTTCAGCTCGCACTGTACACATTTGCTATGTGAGGCATTATCTCATAAGGGAAATACTGGACAATCAAATTAATGACTTCCCAGGCTTCAGGATGCCTTTTTACACTCTATAAAGGTGGAAATTTACATTGGAAACGTTTGGTTTAGCTGTTATAAAAGTTTGTTTTTTTCGTGCTGTAAATGCATTTTCAGCTCGCGCTGTACACATTTGCAATGAGAGGCATTATCTCATAAGGGAAATATTGGACAATCAAATTAATGACTGCCCAGGCTTCAGGATGTCTTTTTACACTATATAAAGGTGGAAATTTACATTGGAAACGTTTAGTTTAGCTGTTAATGAAGTTTCGTTTTTTTTAGTGCTGAAAATTCATTGTCTGCTGGCGCTGTACACTTTTTCTAAGTGTTGCAATATCTCATGAAGGAAATACTGGACAATCAAATTAATGACTTTCCAGGCTTCAGGATGCCTTTCTACACTATATAAAGGTGGAAATTTACATTGGAAACGTTTGGTTTAGCTGTTATAAAAGTTTGGTTTTTTAGTGCTGTAAATGCATTTTCAGCTCGCGCTGTACACATTTGCTATGAGAGGCATTATCTCATAAGGGAAATATTGGACAATCAAATTAATGACTGCCCAGGCTTCAGGATGTCTTTTTACACTATATAAAGGTGGAAATTTACATTGGAAACGTTTGGTTTAGCTGTTATAAAAGTTTGGTTTTTTAGTGCTGTAAATGCATTTTCAGCTCGCGCTGTACACATTTGCTATGTGAGGCATTATCTCATAAGGGAAATACTGGACAATCAAATTAATGACTGCCCAGGCTTCAGGATGTCTTTTTACACTATATAAAGGTGGAAATTTACATTGGAAACGTTTGGTTTAGCTGTTATAAAAGTTTGGTTTTTTAGTGCTGAAAATGCATTTTCAGCTCGCACTGTACACATTTGCTATGTGAGGAATTATCTCATAAGGGAAATACTGGACAATCAAATTAATGACTTCCCAGGCTTCAGGATGCCTTTTTACACTCTATAAATGTGGAAATTTACATTGGAAACGTTTGGTTTAGCTGTTAATGAAGTTTCGTTTTTTTAGTGCTGAAAATTCATTGTCTGCTGGCGCTGTACACTTTTTCTAAGTGTTGCAATATCTCATGAAGGAAATACTGGACAATCAAATTAATGACTTTCCAGGCTTCAGGATGCCTTTCTACACTATATAAAGGTGGAAATTTACATTTGAAACGTTTGGTTTAGCTGTTATAAAAGTTTGGTTTTTTAGTGCTGTAAATGCATTTTCAGCTCGCACTGTACACATTTGCTATGAGAGGCATTATCTCATAAGGGAAATATTGGACAATCAAATTAATGACTGCCCAGGCTTCAGGATGTCTTTTTACACTATATAAAGGTGGAAATTTACATTGGAAACGTTTGGTTTAGCTGTTATAAAAGTTTGGTTTTTTAGTGCTTAAAATGCATTTTCAGCTCGCACTGTACACATTTGCTATGTGAGGCATTATCTCATAAGGGAAATACTGGACAATCAAATTAATGACTTCCCAGGCTTCAGGATGCCTTTTTACACTCTATAAAGGTGGAAATTTACATTGGAAACGTTTGGTTTAGCTGTTATAAAAGTTTGTTTTTTTCGTGCTGTAAATGCATTTTCAGCTCGCGCTGTACACATTTGCAATGAGAGGCATTATCTCATAAGGGAAATATTGGACAATCAAATTAATGACTGCCCAGGCTTCAGGATGTCTTTTTACACTATATAAAGGTGGAAATTTACATTGGAAACGTTTAGTTTAGCTTTTAATGAACTTTCGTTTTTTTAGTGCTGAAAATTCATTGTCTGCTGGCGCTGTACACTTTTTCTAAGTGTTGCAATATCTCATGAAGGAAATACTGGACAATCAAATTAATGACTTTCCAGGCCTCAGGATGTCTTTTTACACTATATAAAGGTGGAAATTTACATTGGAAACGTTTGGTTTAGCTGTTATAAAAGTTTGGTTTTTTAGTGCTGTAAATGCATTTTCAGCTCGCGCTGTACACATTTGCTATGAGAGGCATTATCTCATAAGGGAAATATTGGACAATCAAATTAATGGCTGCCTAGGCTTCAGGATGTCTTTTTACACTATATAAAGGTGGAAATTTACATTGGAAACTTTTAGTTTAGCTGTTAATGAAGTTTCGTTTTTTTAGTGCTGAAAATTCATTGTCTGCTGGCGCTGTACACTTTTTCTAAGTGTTGCAATATCTCATGAAGGAAATACTGGACAATCAAATTAATGACTTTCCAGGCTTCAGGATGCCTTTCTACACTATATAAAGGTGGAAATGTACATTGGAAACGTTTGGTTTAGCTGTTATAAAAGTTTGTTTTTTTAGTGCTGTAAATGCATTTTCAGCTCGCGCTGTACACATTTGCTATGAGAGGCATTATCTCATAAGGGAAATATTGGACAATCAAATTAATGACTGCCCAGGCTTCAGGATGTCTTTTTACACTATATAAGGGTGGAAATTTACATTGGAAACGTTTAGTTTAGCTGTTAATGAAGTTTCGTTTTTTTAGTGCTGAAAATTCATTGTCTGCTGGCGCTGTACACTTTTTCTAAGTGTTGCAATATCTCATGAAGGAAATACTGGACAATCAAATTAATGACTTTCCAGGCTTCAGGATGCCTTTCTACACTATATAAAGGTGGAAATTTACATTGGAAACGTTTGGTTTAGCTTTTATAAAAGTTTGTTTTTTTAGTGCTGTAAATACATTTTCAGCTCGCGCTGTACACATTTGCTATGAGAGGCATTATCTCATAAGGGAAATATTGGACAATCAAATTAATGACTGCCCAGGCTTCAGGATGTCTTTTTACACTATATAAAGGTGGAAATTTACATTGGAAACGTTTGGTTTAGCTGTTATAAAAGTTTGGTTTTTTAGTGCTTAAAATGCATTTTCAGCTCGCACTGTACACATTTGCTATGTGAGGCATTATCTCATAAGGGAAATACTGGACAATCAAATTAATGACTTCCCAGGCTTCAGGATGCCTTTTTACACTCTATAAAGGTGGAAATTTACATTGGAAACGTTTGGTTTAGCTGTTATAAAAGTTTGTTTTTTTCGTGCTGTAAATGCATTTTCAGCTCGCGCTGTACACATTTGCAATGAGAGGCATTATCTCATAAGGGAAATATTGGACAATCAAATTAATGACTGCCCAGGCTTCAGGATGTCTTTTTACACTATATAAAGGTGGAAATTTACATTGGAAACGTTTAGTTTAGCTGTTAATGAAGTTTCGTTTTTTTTAGTGCTGAAAATTCATTGTCTGCTGGCGCTGTACACTTTTTCTAAGTGTTGCAATATCTCATGAAGGAAATACTGGACAATCAAATTAATGACTTTCCAGGCTTCAGGATGCCTTTCTACACTATATAAAGGTGGAAATTTACATTGGAAACGTTTGGTTTAGCTGTTATAAAAGTTTGGTTTTTTAGTGCTGTAAATGCATTTTCAGCTCGCGCTGTACACATTTGCTATGAGAGGCATTATCTCATAAGGGAAATATTGGACAATCAAATTAATGACTGCCCAGGCTTCAGGATGTCTTTTTACACTATATAAAGGTGGAAATTTACATTGGAAACGTTTGGTTTAGCTGTTATAAAAGTTTGGTTTTTTAGTGCTGTAAATGCATTTTCAGCTCGCGCTGTACACATTTGCTATGTGAGGCATTATCTCATAAGGGAAATACTGGACAATCAAATTAATGACTGCCCAGGCTTCAGGATGTCTTTTTACACTATATAAAGGTGGAAATTTACATTGGAAACGTTTGGTTTAGCTGTTATAAAAGTTTGTTTTTTTAGTGCTGAAAATGCATTTTCAGCTCGCACTGTACACATTTGCTATGTGAGGCATTATCTCATAAGGGAAATACTGGACAATCAAATTAATGACTTCGCAGGCTTCAGGATGCCTTTTTACACTCTATAAATGTGGAAATTTACATTGGAAACGTTTGGTTTAGCTGTTAATGAAGTTTCGTTTTTTTAGTGCTGAAAATTCATTGTCTGCTGGCGCTGTACACTTTTTCTAAGTGTTGCAATATCTCATGAAGGAAATACTGGACAATCAAATTAATGACTTTCCAGGCTTCAGGATGCCTTTCTACACTATATAAAGGTGGAAATTTACATTGGAAACGTTTGGTTTAGCTGTTATAAAAGTTTGGTTTTTTAGTGCTGTAAATGCATTTTCAGCTCGCGCTGTACACATTTGCTATGAGAGGCATTATCTCATAAGGGAAATATTGGACAATCAAATTAATGACTGCCCAGGCTTCAGGATGTCTTTTTACTCTATATAAAGGTGGAAATTTACATTGGAAACGTTTAGTTTAGCTGTTAATGAAGTTTCGTTTTTTTAGTGCTGAAAATTCATTGTCTGCTGGCGCTGTACACTTTTTCTAAGTGTTGCAATATCTCATGAAGGAAATACTGGACAATCAAATCAATGACTTTCCAGGCTTCAGGATGCCTTTCTACACTAGATAAAGGTGGAAATTTACATTGGAAACGTTTGGTTTAGCAGTTATAAAAGTTTGGTTTTTTAGTGCTGTAAATGCATTTTCAGCTCGCACTGTACACATTTGCTATGTGAGGCATTATCTCATAAGGGAAATACTGGACAATCAAATTAATGACTTCCCAGGCTTCAGGATGCCTTTTTACACTCTATAAATGTGGAAATTTTCATTGGAAACGTTTGGTTTAGCTGTTAATGAAGTTTCGTTTTTTTAGTGCTGAAAATTCATTGTCTGCTGGCGCTGTACACTTTTTCTAAGTGTTGCAATATCTCATGAAGGAAATACTGGACAATCAAATTAATGACTTTCCAGGCTTCAGGATGCCTTTCTACACTATATAAAGGTGGAAATGTACATTGGAAACGTTTGGTTTAGCTGTTATAAAAGTTTGGTTTTTTAGTGCTGTAAATGCATTTTCTGCTCGCGCTGTACACATTTGCTATGAGAGGCATTATCTCATAAGGGAAATATTGGACAATCAAATTAATGGCTGCCTAGGCTTCAGGATGTCTTTTTACACTATATAAAGGTGGAAATTTACATTGGAAACTTTTAGTTTAGCTGTTAATGAAGTTTCGTTTTTTTAGTGCTGAAAATTCATTGTCTGCTGGCGCTGTACACTTTTTCTAAGTGTTGCAATATCTCATGAAGGAAATACTGGACAATCAAATTAATGACTTTCCAGGCTTCAGGATGCCTTTCTACACTATATAAAGGTGGAAATGTACATTGGAAACGTTTGGTTTAGCTGTTATAAAAGTTTGGTTTTTTAGTGCTGTAAATGCATTTTCAGCTCGCGCTGTACACATTTACTATGAGAGGCATTATCTCATAAGGGAAATATTGGACAATCAAATTAATGGCTGCCTAGGCTTCAGGATGTCTTTTTACACTATATAAAGGTGGAAATTTACATTGGAAACTTTTAGTTTAGCTGTTAATGAAGTTTCGTTTTTTTAGTGCTGAAAATTCATTGTCTGCTGGCGCTGTACACTTTTTCTAAGTGTTGCAATATCTCATGAAGGAAATACTGGACAATCAAATTAATGACTTTCCAGGCTTCAGGATGCCTTTCTACACTATATAAAGGTGGAAATGTACATTGGAAACGTTTGGTTTAGCTGTTATAAAAGTTTGGTTTTTTAGTGCTGTAAATGCATTTTCAGCTCGCGCTGTACACATTTGCTATGAGAGGCATTATCTCATAAGGGAAATATTGGACAATCAAATTAATGACTGCCCAGGCTTCAGGATGTCTTTTTACACTATATAAAGGTGGAAATATACATTGGAAACGTTTAGTTTAGCTGTTAATGAAGTTTCGTTTTTTTA
This sequence comes from Idiotropiscis lumnitzeri, assembly GCF_059441095.1. Classification (NCBI taxonomy): domain Eukaryota; kingdom Metazoa; phylum Chordata; class Actinopteri; order Syngnathiformes; family Syngnathidae; genus Idiotropiscis; species Idiotropiscis lumnitzeri. Next base: position 209,752 of record NW_028283661.1, on the reverse strand, counting down.
GTGCTGAAAATTCATTGTCTGCTGGCGCTGTACACTTTTTCTAAGTGTTGCAATATCTCATGAAGGAAATACTGGACAATCAAATTAATGACTTTCCAGGCTTCAGGATGCCTTTCTACACTATATAAAGGTGGAAATTTACATTGGAAACGTTTGGTTTAGCTGTTATAAAAGTTTGGTTTTTTAGTGCTGTAAATGCATTTTCAGCTCGCGCTGTACACATTTGCTATGAGAGGCATTATCTCATAAGGGAAATATTGGACAATCAAATTAATGACTGCCCAGGCTTCAGGATGTCTTTTTACTCTATATAAAGGTGGAAATTTACATTGGAAACGTTTAGTTTAGCTGTTAATGAAGTTTCGTTTTTTTAGTGCTGAAAATTCATTGTCTGCTGGCGCTGTACACTTTTTCTAAGTGTTGCAATATCTCATGAAGGAAATACTGGACAATCAAATCAATGACTTTCCAGGCTTCAGGATGCCTTTCTACACTAGATAAAGGTGGAAATTTACATTGGAAACGTTTGGTTTAGCAGTTATAAAAGTTTGGTTTTTTAGTGCTGTAAATGCATTTTCAGCTCGCACTGTACACATTTGCTATGAGAGGCATTATCTCATAAGGGAAATATTGGACAATCAAATTAATGACTGCCCAGGCTTCAGGATGTCTTTTTACACTATATAAAGGTGGAAATATACATTGGAAACGTTTAGTTTAGCTGTTAATGAAGTTTCGTTTTTTTAGTGCTGAAAATTCATTGTCTGCTGGCGCTGTACACTTTTTCTAAGTGTTGCAATATCTCATGAAGGAAATACTGGACAATCAAATTTATGACTTTCCAGGCTTCAGGATGCCTTTCTACACTATATAAAGGTGGAAATTTACATTGGAAACGTTTGGTTTAGCTGTTATAAAAGTTTGTTTTTTTAGTGCTGTAAATACATTTTCAGCTCGCGCTGTACACATTTGCTATGAGAGGCACTATCTCATAAGGGAAATATTGGACAATCAAATTAATGACTGCCCAGGCTTCAGGATGTCTTTTTACACTATATAAAGGTGGAAATTTACATTGGAAACGTTTGGTTTAGCTGTTATAAAAGTTTGGTTTTTTAGTGCTTAAAATGCATTTTCAGCTCGCACTGTACACATTTGCTATGTGAGGCATTATCTCATAAGGGAAATACTGGACAATCAAATTAATGACTTCCCAGGCTTCAGGATGCCTTTTTACACTCTATAAAGGTGGAAATTTACATTGGAAACGTTTGGTTTAGCTGTTATAAAAGTTTGTTTTTTTCGTGCTGTAAATGCATTTTCAGCTCGCGCTGTACACATTTGCAATGAGAGGCATTATCTCATAAGGGAAATATTGGACAATCAAATTAATGACTGCCCAGGCTTCAGGATGTCTTTTTACACTATATAAAGGTGGAAATTTACATTGGAAACGTTTAGTTTAGCTGTTAATGAAGTTTCGTTTTTTTTAGTGCTGAAAATTCATTGTCTGCTGGCGCTGTACACTTTTTCTAAGTGTTGCAATATCTCATGAAGGAAATACTGGACAATCAAATTAATGACTTTCCAGGCTTCAGGATGCCTTTCTACACTATATAAAGGTGGAAATTTACATTGGAAACGTTTGGTTTAGCTGTTATAAAAGTTTGGTTTTTTAGTGCTGTAAATGCATTTTCAGCTCGCGCTGTACACATTTGCTATGAGAGGCATTATCTCATAAGGGAAATATTGGACAATCAAATTAATGACTGCCCAGGCTTCAGGATGTCTTTTTACACTATATAAAGGTGGAAATTTACATTGGAAACGTTTGGTTTAGCTGTTATAAAAGTTTGGTTTTTTAGTGCTGTAAATGCATTTTCAGCTCGCGCTGTACACATTTGCTATGTGAGGCATTATCTCATAAGGGAAATACTGGACAATCAAATTAATGACTGCCCAGGCTTCAGGATGTCTTTTTACACTATATAAAGGTGGAAATTTACATTGGAAACGTTTGGTTTAGCTGTTATAAAAGTTTGTTTTTTTAGTGCTGAAAATGCATTTTCAGCTCGCACTGTACACATTTGCTATGTGAGGCATTATCTCATAAGGGAAATACTGGACAATCAAATTAATGACTTCGCAGGCTTCAGGATGCCTTTTTACACTCTATAAATGTGGAAATTTACATTGGAAACGTTTGGTTTAGCTGTTAATGAAGTTTCGTTTTTTTAGTGCTGAAAATTCATTGTCTGCTGGCGCTGTACACTTTTTCTAAGTGTTGCAATATCTCATGAAGGAAATACTGGACAATCAAATTAATGACTTTCCAGGCTTCAGGATGCCTTTCTACACTATATAAAGGTGGAAATGTACATTGGAAACGTTTGGTTTAGCTGTTATAAAAGTTTGTTTTTTTAGTGCTGTAAATGCATTTTCAGCTCGCGCTGTACACATTTGCTATGAGAGGCATTATCTCATAAGGGAAATATTGGACAATCAAATTAATGACTGCCCAGGCTTCAGGATGTCTTTTTACACTATATAAAGGTGGAAATATACATTGGAAACGTTTAGTTTAGCTGTTAATGAAGTTTCGTTTTTTTAGTGCTGAAAATTCATTGTCTGCTGGCGCTGTACACTTTTTCTAAGTGTTGCAATATCTCATGAAGGAAATACTGGACAATCAAATTTATGACTTTCCAGGCTTCAGGATGCCTTTCTACACTATATAAAGGTGGAAATTTACATTGGAAACGTTTGGTTTAGCTGTTATAAAAGTTTGTTTTTTTAGTGCTGTAAATACATTTTCAGCTCGCGCTGTACACATTTGCTATGAGAGGCACTATCTCATAAGGGAAATATTGGACAATCAAATTAATGACTGCCCAGGCTTCAGGATGTCTTTTTACACTATATAAAGGTGGAAATTTACATTGGAAACGTTTGGTTTAGCTGTTATAAAAGTTTGGTTTTTTAGTGCTTAAAATGCATTTTCAGCTCGCACTGTACACATTTGCTATGTGAGGCATTATCTCATAAGGGAAATACTGGACAATCAAATTAATGACTTCCCAGGCTTCAGGATGCCTTTTTACACTCTATAAAGGTGGAAATTTACATTGGAAACGTTTGGTTTAGCTGTTATAAAAGTTTGTTTTTTTCGTGCTGTAAATGCATTTTCAGCTCGCGCTGTACACATTTGCAATGAGAGGCATTATCTCATAAGGGAAATATTGGACAATCAAATTAATGACTGCCCAGGCTTCAGGATGTCTTTTTACACTATATAAAGGTGGAAATTTACATTGGAAACGTTTAGTTTAGCTGTTAATGAAGTTTCGTTTTTTTTAGTGCTGAAAATTCATTGTCTGCTGGCGCTGTACACTTTTTCTAAGTGTTGCAATATCTCATGAAGGAAATACTGGACAATCAAATTAATGACTTTCCAGGCTTCAGGATGCCTTTCTACACTATATAAAGGTGGAAATTTACATTGGAAACGTTTGGTTTAGCTGTTATAAAAGTTTGGTTTTTTAGTGCTGTAAATGCATTTTCAGCTCGCGCTGTACACATTTGCTATGAGAGGCATTATCTCATAAGGGAAATATTGGACAATCAAATTAATGACTGCCCAGGCTTCAGGATGTCTTTTTACACTATATAAAGGTGGAAATTTACATTGGAAACGTTTGGTTTAGCTGTTATAAAAGTTTGGTTTTTTAGTGCTGTAAATGCATTTTCAGCTCGCGCTGTACACATTTGCTATGTGAGGCATTATCTCATAAGGGAAATACTGGACAATCAAATTAATGACTGCCCAGGCTTCAGGATGTCTTTTTACACTATATAAAGGTGGAAATTTACATTGGAAACGTTTGGTTTAGCTGTTATAAAAGTTTGTTTTTTTAGTGCTGAAAATGCATTTTCAGCTCGCACTGTACACATTTGCTATGTGAGGCATTATCTCATAAGGGAAATACTGGACAATCAAATTAATGACTTCGCAGGCTTCAGGATGCCTTTTTACACTCTATAAATGTGGAAATTTACATTGGAAACGTTTGGTTTAGCTGTTAATGAAGTTTCGTTTTTTTAGTGCTGAAAATTCATTGTCTGCTGGCGCTGTACACTTTTTCTAAGTGTTGCAATATCTCATGAAGGAAATACTGGACAATCAAATTAATGACTTTCCAGGCTTCAGGATGCCTTTCTACACTATATAAAGGTGGAAATGTACATTGGAAACGTTTGGTTTAGCTGTTATAAAAGTTTGTTTTTTTAGTGCTGTAAATGCATTTTCAGCTCGCGCTGTACACATTTGCTATGAGAGGCATTATCTCATAAGGGAAATATTGGACAATCAAATTAATGACTGCCCAGGCTTCAGGATGTCTTTTTACACTATATAAAGGTGGAAATTTACATTGGAAACGTTTGGTTTAGCTGTTATAAAAGTTTGGTTTTTTTAGTGCTGAAAATGCATTTTCAGCTCGCACTGTACACATTTGCTATGTGAGGCATTATCTCATAAGGGAAATACTGGACAATCAAATTAATGACTGCCCAGGCTTCAGGATGTCTTTTTACACTATATAAAGGTGGAAATTTACATTGGAAACGTTTGGTTTAGCTGTTATAAAAGTTTGGTTTTTTAGTGCTGAAAATGCATTTTCAGCTCGCACTGTACACATTTGCTATGTGAGGCATTATCTCATAAGGGAAATACTGGACAATCAAATTAATGACTTCCCAGGCTTCAGGATGCCTTTTTACACTCTATAAATGTGGAAATTTACATTGGAAACGTTTGGTTTAGCTGTTAATGAAGTTTCGTTTTTTTAGTGCTGAAAATTCATTGTCTGCTGGCGCTGTACACTTTTTCTAAGTGTTGCAATATCTCATGAAGGAAATACTGGACAATCAAATTAATGACTTTCCAGGCTTCAGGATGCCTTTCTACACTATATAAAGGTGGAAATTTACATTTGAAACGTTTGGTTTAGCTGTTATAAAAGTTTGTTTTTTTAGTGCTGTAAATGCATTTTCAGCTCGCGCTGTACACATTTGCTATGAGAGGCATTATCTCATAAGGGAAATATTGGACAATCAAATTAATGACTGCCCAGGCTTCAGGATGTCTTTTTACACTATATAAAGGTGGAAATTTACATTGGAAACGTTTGGTTTAGCTGTTATAAAAGTTTGGTTTTTTAGTGCTTAAAATGCATTTTCAGCTCGCACTGTACACATTTGCTATGTGAGGCATTATCTCATAAGGGAAATATTGGACAATCAAATTAATGACTGCCCAGGCTTCAGGATGTCTTTTTACACTATATAAAGGTGGAAATTTACATTGGAAACGTTTGGTTTAGCTGTTATAAAAGTTTGGTTTTTTAGTGCTGAAAATGCATTTTCAGCTCGCACTGTACACATTTGCTATGTGAGGCATTATCTCATAAGGGAAATACTGGACAATCAAATTAATGACTTCCCAGGCTTCAGGATGCCTTTTTACACTCTATAAATGTGGAAATTTACATTGGAAACGTTTGGTTTAGCTGTTAATGAAGTTTCGTTTTTTTAGTGCTGAAAATTCATTGTCTGCTGGCGCTGTACACTTTTTCTAAGTGTTGCAATATCTCATGAAGGAAATACTGGACAATCAAATTAATGACTTTCCAGGCTTCAGGATGCCTTTCTACACTATATAAAGGTGGAAATTTACATTGGAAACGTTTGGTTTAGCTGTTAATGAAGTTTCGTTTTTTTTAGTGCTGAAAATTCATTGTCTGCTGGCGCTGTACACTTTTTCTAAGTGTTGCAATATCTCATGAAGGAAATACTGGACAATCAAATTAATGACTTTCCAGGCTTCAGGATGCCTTTCTACACTATATAAAGGTGGAAATTTACATTGGAAACGTTTGGTTTAGCTGTTATAAAAGTTTGGTTTTTTAGTGCTGTAAATGCATTTTCAGCTCGCGCTGTACACATTTGCTATGAGAGGCATTATCTCATAAGGGAAATATTGGACAATCAAATTAATGACTGCCCAGGCTTCAGGATGTCTTTTTACACTATATAAAGGTGGAAATATACATTGGAAACGTTTAGTTTAGCTGTTAATGAAGTTTCGTTTTTTTAGTGCTGAAAATTCATTGTCTGCTGGCGCTGTACACTTTTTCTAAGTGTTGCAATATCTCATGAAGGAAATACTGGACAATCAAATTTATGACTTTCCAGGCTTCAGGATGCCTTTCTACACTATATAAAGGTGGAAATTTACATTGGAAACGTTTGGTTTAGCTGTTATAAAAGTTTGTTTTTTTAGTGCTGTAAATACATTTTCAGCTCGCGCTGTACACATTTGCTATGAGAGGCACTATCTCATAAGGGAAATATTGGACAATCAAATTAATGACTGCCCAGGCTTCAGGATGTCTTTTTACACTATATAAAGGTGGAAATTTACATTGGAAACGTTTGGTTTAGCTGTTATAAAAGTTTGGTTTTTTAGTGCTTAAAATGCATTTTCAGCTCGCACTGTACACATTTGCTATGTGAGGCATTATCTCATAAGGGAAATACTGGACAATCAAATTAATGACTTCCCAGGCTTCAGGATGCCTTTTTACACTCTATAAAGGTGGAAATTTACATTGGAAACGTTTGGTTTAGCTGTTATAAAAGTTTGTTTTTTTCGTGCTGTAAATGCATTTTCAGCTCGCGCTGTACACATTTGCAATGAGAGGCATTATCTCATAAGGGAAATATTGGACAATCAAATTAATGACTGCCCAGGCTTCAGGATGTCTTTTTACACTATATAAAGGTGGAAATTTACATTGGAAACGTTTAGTTTAGCTGTTAATGAAGTTTCGTTTTTTTTAGTGCTGAAAATTCATTGTCTGCTGGCGCTGTACACTTTTTCTAAGTGTTGCAATATCTCATGAAGGAAATACTGGACAATCAAATTAATGACTTTCCAGGCTTCAGGATGCCTTTCTACACTATATAAAGGTGGAAATTTACATTGGAAACGTTTGGTTTAGCTGTTATAAAAGTTTGGTTTTTTAGTGCTGTAAATGCATTTTCAGCTCGCGCTGTACACATTTGCTATGAGAGGCATTATCTCATAAGGGAAATATTGGACAATCAAATTAATGACTGCCCAGGCTTCAGGATGTCTTTTTACACTATATAAAGGTGGAAATTTACATTGGAAACGTTTGGTTTAGCTGTTATAAAAGTTTGGTTTTTTAGTGCTGTAAATGCATTTTCAGCTCGCGCTGTACACATTTGCTATGTGAGGCATTATCTCATAAGGGAAATACTGGACAATCAAATTAATGACTGCCCAGGCTTCAGGATGTCTTTTTACACTATATAAAGGTGGAAATTTACATTGGAAACGTTTGGTTTAGCTGTTATAAAAGTTTGTTTTTTTAGTGCTGAAAATGCATTTTCAGCTCGCACTGTACACATTTGCTATGTGAGGCATTATCTCATAAGGGAAATACTGGACAATCAAATTAATGACTTCGCAGGCTTCAGGATGCCTTTTTACACTCTATAAATGTGGAAATTTACATTGGAAACGTTTGGTTTAGCTGTTAATGAAGTTTCGTTTTTTTAGTGCTGAAAATTCATTGTCTGCTGGCGCTGTACACTTTTTCTAAGTGTTGCAATATCTCATGAAGGAAATACTGGACAATCAAATTAATGACTTTCCAGGCTTCAGGATGCCTTTCTACACTATATAAAGGTGGAAATGTACATTGGAAACGTTTGGTTTAGCTGTTATAAAAGTTTGTTTTTTTAGTGCTGTAAATGCATTTTCAGCTCGCGCTGTACACATTTGCTATGAGAGGCATTATCTCATAAGGGAAATATTGGACAATCAAATTAATGACTGCCCAGGCTTCAGGATGTCTTTTTACACTATATAAAGGTGGAAATTTACATTGGAAACGTTTGGTTTAGCTGTTATAAAAGTTTGGTTTTTTTAGTGCTGAAAATGCATTTTCAGCTCGCACTGTACACATTTGCTATGTGAGGCATTATCTCATAAGGGAAATACTGGACAATCAAATTAATGACTGCCCAGGCTTCAGGATGTCTTTTTACACTATATAAAGGTGGAAATTTACATTGGAAACGTTTGGTTTAGCTGTTATAAAAGTTTGGTTTTTTAGTGCTGAAAATGCATTTTCAGCTCGCACTGTACACATTTGCTATGTGAGGCATTATCTCATAAGGGAAATACTGGACAATCAAATTAATGACTTCCCAGGCTTCAGGATGCCTTTTTACACTCTATAAATGTGGAAATTTACATTGGAAACGTTTGGTTTAGCTGTTAATGAAGTTTCGTTTTTTTAGTGCTGAAAATTCATTGTCTGCTGGCGCTGTACACTTTTTCTAAGTGTTGCAATATCTCATGAAGGAAATACTGGACAATCAAATTAATGACTTTCCAGGCTTCATGATGCCTTTCTACACTATATAAAGGTGGGAATTTACATTGGAAACGTTTGGTTTAGCTGTTATAAAAGTTTGGTTTTTTAGTGCTGTAAATGCATTTTCAGCTCGCGCTGTACACATTTGCTATGAGAGGCATTATCTCATAAGGGAAATATTGGACAATCAAATTAATGACTGCCCAGGCTTCAGGATGTCTTTTTACACTATATAAAGGTCGAAATTTACATTGGAAACGTTTAGTTTAGCTGTTATAAAAGTTTGTTTTTTTAGTGCTGTAAATGCATTTTCAGCTCGCGCTGTACACATTTGCTATGTGAGGCATTATCTCATAAGGGAAATACTGGACAATCAAATTAATGACTGCCCAGGCTTCAGGATGTCTTTTTACACTATATAAAGGTGGAAATTTACATTGGAAACGTTTGGTTTAGCTGTTATAAAAGTTTGGTTTTTTAGTGCTGAAAATGCATTTTCAGCTCGCACTGTACACATTTGCTATGTGAGGCATTATCTCATAAGGGAAATACTGGACAATCAAATTAATGACTTCCCAGGCTTCAGGATGCCTTTTTACACTCTATAAATGTGGAAATTTACATTGGAAACGTTTGGTTTAGCTGTTAATGAAGTTTCGTTTTTTTAGTGCTGAAAATTCATTGTCTGCTGGCGCTGTACACTTTTTCTAAGTGTTGCAATATCTCATGAAGGAAATACTGGACAATCAAATTAATGACTTTCCAGGCTTCAGGATGCCTTTCTACACTATATAAAGGTGGAAATTTACATTTGAAACGTTTGGTTTAGCTGTTATAAAAGTTTGTTTTTTTAGTGCTGTAAATGCATTTTCAGCTCGCGCTGTACACATTTGCTATGAGAGGCATTATCTCATAAGGGAAATATTGGACAATCAAATTAATGACTGCCCAGGCTTCAGGATGTCTTTTTACACTATATAAAGGTGGAAATTTACATTGGAAACGTTTGGTTTAGCTGTTATAAAAGTTTGGTTTTTTAGTGCTTAAAATGCATTTTCAGCTCGCACTGTACACATTTGCTATGTGAGGCATTATCTCATAAGGGAAATATTGGACAATCAAATTAATGACTGCCCAGGCTTCAGGATGTCTTTTTACACTATATAAAGGTGGAAATTTACATTGGAAACGTTTGGTTTAGCTGTTATAAAAGTTTGGTTTTTTAGTGCTGAAAATGCATTTTCAGCTCGCACTGTACACATTTGCTATGTGAGGCATTATCTCATAAGGGAAATACTGGACAATCAAATTAATGACTTCCCAGGCTTCAGGATGCCTTTTTACACTCTATAAATGTGGAAATTTACATTGGAAACGTTTGGTTTAGCTGTTAATGAAGTTTCGTTTTTTTAGTGCTGAAAATTCATTGTCTGCTGGCGCTGTACACTTTTTCTAAGTGTTGCAATATCTCATGAAGGAAATACTGGACAATCAAATTAATGACTTTCCAGGCTTCAGGATGCCTTTCTACACTATATAAAGGTGGAAATTTACATTGGAAACGTTTGGTTTAGCTGTTAATGAAGTTTCGTTTTTTTTAGTGCTGAAAATTCATTGTCTGCTGGCGCTGTACACTTTTTCTAAGTGTTGCAATATCTCATGAAGGAAATACTGGACAATCAAATTAATGACTTTCCAGGCTTCAGGATGCCTTTCTACACTATATAAAGGTGGAAATTTACATTGGAAACGTTTGGTTTAGCTGTTATAAAAGTTTGGTTTTTTAGTGCTGTAAATGCATTTTCAGCTCGCGCTGTACACATTTGCTATGAGAGGCATTATCTCATAAGGGAAATATTGGACAATCAAATTAATGACTGCCCAGGCTTCAGGATGTCTTTTTACACTATATAAAGGTGGAAATTTACATTGGAAACGTTTGGTTTAGCTGTTATAAAAGTTTGTTTTTTTAGTGCTGTAAATGCATTTTCAGCTCGCGCTGTACACATTTGCTATGAGAGGCATTATCTCATAAGGGAAATATTGGACAATCAAATTAATGGCTGCCCAGGCTTCAGGATGTCTTTTTACACTATATAAAGGTGGAAATTTACATTGGAAACGTTTAGTTTAGCTGTTAATGAAGTTTCGTTATTTTAGTGCTGAAAATTCATTGTCTGCTGGCGCTGTACACTTTTTCTAAGTGTTGCAATATCTCATGAAGGAAATACTGGACAATCAAATTAATGACTTTCCAGGCTTCAGGATGCCTTTCTATACTATATAAAGGTGGAAATTTACATTGGAAACGTTTGGTTTAGCTGTTATAAAAGTTTGTTTTTTTCGTGCTGTAAATGCATTTTCAGCTCGCACTGTACACATTTGCTATGTGAGGCATTATCTCATAAGGGAAATACTGGACAATCAAATTAATGACTTCCCAGGCTTCAGGATGCCTTTTTACACTCTATAAATGTGGAAATTTACATTGGAAACGTTTGGTTTAGCTGTTAATGAAGTTTCGTTTTTTTAGTGCTGAAAATTCATTGTCTGCTGGCGCTGTACACTTTTTCTAAGTGTTGCAATATCTCATGAAGGAAATACTGGACAATCAAATTAATGACTTTCCAGGCTTCAGGATGCCTTTCTACACTATATAAAGGTGGAAATTTACATTGGAAACGTTTGGTTTAGCTGTTATAAAAGTTTGGTTTTTTAGTGCTGTAAATGCATTTTCAGCTCGCGCTGTACACATTTGCTATGAGAGGCATTATCTCATAAGGGAAATATTGGACAATCAAATTAATGACTGCCCAGGCTTCAGGATGTCTTTTTACACTATATAAGGGTGGAAATTTACATTGGAAACGTTTAGTTTAGCTGTTAATGAAGTTTCGTTTTTTTAGTGCTGAAAATTCATTGTCTGCAGGCGCTGTACACTTTTTCTAAGTGTTGCAATATCTCATGAAGGAAATACTGGACAATCAAATTAATGACTTTCCAGGCGTCAGGATGCCTTTCTACACTATATAAAGGTGGAAATGTACATTGGAAACGTTTGGTTTAGCTGTTATAAAAGTTTGGTTTTTTTAGTGCTGTAAATGCATTTTCAGCTCGCGCTGTACACATTTGCTATGAGAGGCATTATCTCATAAGGGAAATATTGGACAATCAAATTAATGACTGCCCAGGCTTCAGGATGTCTTTTTACACTATATAAAGGTGGAAATATACATTGGAAACGTTTAGTTTAGCTGTTAATGAAGTTTCGTTTTTTTAGTGCTGAAAATTCATTGTCTGCTGGCGCTGTACACTTTTTCTAAGTGTTGCAATATCTCATGAAGGAAATACTGGACAATCAAATTTATGACTTTCCAGGCTTCAGGATGCCTTTCTACACTATATAAAGGTGGAAATTTACATTGGAAACGTTTGGTTTAGCTGTTATAAAAGTTTGTTTTTTTAGTGCTGTAAATACATTTTCAGCTCGCGCTGTACACATTTGCTATGAGAGGCATTATCTCATAAGGGAAATATTGGACAATCAAATTAATGACTGCCCAGGCTTCAGGATGTCTTTTTACACTATATAAAGGTGGAAATCTACATTGGAAACGTTTGGTTTAGCTGTTATAAAAGTTTGGTTTTTTAGTGCTTAAAATGCATTTTCAGCTCGCACTGTACACATTTGCTATGTGAGGCATTATCTCATAAGGGAAATACTGGACAATCAAATTAATGACTTCCCAGGCTTCAGGATGCCTTTTTACACTCTATAAAGGTGGAAATTTACATTGGAAACGTTTGGTTTAGCTGTTATAAAAGTTTGTTTTTTTCGTGCTGTAAATGCATTTTCAGCTCGCGCTGTACACATTTGCAATGAGAGGCATTATCTCATAAGGGAAATATTGGACAATCAAATTAATGACTGCCCAGGCTTCAGGATGTCTTTTTACACTATATAAAGGTGGAAATTTACATTGGAAACGTTTAGTTTAGCTGTTAATGAAGTTTCGTTTTTTTTAGTGCTGAAAATTCATTGTCTGCTGGCGCTGTACACTTTTTCTAAGTGTTGCAATATCTCATGAAGGAAATACTGGACAATCAAATTAATGACTTTCCAGGCTTCAGGATGCCTTTCTACACTATATAAAGGTGGAAATTTACATTTGAAACGTTTGGTTTAGCTGTTATAAAAGTTTGGTTTTTTAGTGCTGTAAATGCATTTTCAGCTCGCGCTGTACACATTTGCTATGAGAGGCATTATCTCATAAGGGAAATATTGGACAATCAAATTAATGACTGCCCAGGCATCAGGATGTCTTTTTACACTATATAAAGGTGGAAATTTACATTGGAAACGTTTGGTTTAGCTGTTATAAAAGTTTGTTTTTTTAGTGCTGAAAATGCATTTTCAGCTCGCACTGTACACATTTGCTATGTGAGGCATTATCTCATAAGGGAAATACTGGACAATCAAATTAATGACTTCCCAGGCTTCAGGATGCCTTTTTACACTCTATAAATGTGGAAATTTACATTGGAAACGTTTGGTTTAGCTGTTAATGAAGTTTCGTTTTTTTAGTGCTGAAAATTCATTGTCTGCTGGCGCTGTACACTTTTTCTAAGTGTTGCAATATCTCATGAAGGAAATACTGGACAATCAAATTAATGACTTTCCAGGCTTCAGGATGCCTTTCTACACTATATAAAGGTGGAAATTTACATTGGAAACGTTTGGTTTAGCTGTTAATGAACTTTCGTTTTTTTTAGTGCTGAAAATTCATTGTCTGCTGGCGCTGTACACTTTTTCTAAGTGTTGCAATATCTCATGAAGGAAATACTGGACAATCAAATTAATGACTTTCCAGGCTTCAGGATGCCTTTCTACACTATATAAAGGTGGAAATTTACATTGGAAACGTTTGGTTTAGCTGTTATAAAAGTTTGGTTTTTTAGTGCTGTAAATGCATTTTCAGCTCGCGCTGTACACATTTGCTATGAGAGGCATTATCTCATAAGGGAAATATTGGACAATCAAATTAATGACTGCCCAGGCTTCAGGATGTCTTTTTACACTATATAAAGGTGGAAATTTACATTGGAAACGTTTGGTTTAGCTGTTATAAAAGTTTGTTTTTTTAGTGCTGTAAATGCATTTTCAGCTCGCGCTGTACACATTTGCTATGAGAGGCATTATCTCATAAGGGAAATATTGGACAATCAAATTAATGGCTGCCGAGGCTTCAGGATGTCTTTTTACACTATATAAAGGTGGAAATTTACATTGGAAACGTTTAGTTTAGCTGTTAAAATGAAGTTTCGTTTTTTTAGTGCTGAAAATTCATTGTCTGCTGGCGCTGTACACTTTTTCTAAGTGTTGCAATATCTCATGAAGGAAATACTGGACAATCAAATTAATGACTTTCCAGGCTTCAGGATGCCTTTCTACACTATATAAAGGTGGAAATTTACATTGGAAACGTTTGGTTTAGCTGTTATAAAAGTTTGTTTTTTTAGTGCTGTAAATGCATTTTCAGCTCGCACTGTACACATTTGCTATGTGAGGCATTATCTCATAAGGGAAATACTGGACAATCAAATTAATGACTTCCCAGGCTTCAGGATGCCTTTTTACACTCTATAAATGTGGAAATTTACATTGGAAACGTTTGGTTTAGCTGTTAATGAAGTTTCGTTTTTTTAGTGCTGAAAATTCATTGTCTGCTGGCGCTGTACACTTTTTCTAAGTGTTGCAATATCTCATGAAGGAAATACTGGACAATCAAATTAATGACTTTCCAGGCTTCAGGATGCCTTTCTACACTATATAAAGGTGGAAATTTACATTGGAAACGTTTGGTTTAGCTGTTATAAAAGTTTGGTTTTTTGGTGCTGTAAATGCATTTTCAGCTCGCGCTGTACACATTTGCTATGAGAGGCATTATCTCATAAGGGAAATATTGGACAATCAAATTAATGACTGCCCAGGCTTCAGGATGTCTTTTTACACTATATAAAAGTGGAAATTTACATTGGAAACGTTTGGTTTAGCTGTTATAAAAGTTTGTTTTTTTAGTGCTGTAAATGCATTTTCAGCTCGCACTGTACACATTTGCTATGAGAGGCATTATCTCATAAGGGAAATATTGGACAATCAAATTAATGACTGCCCAGGCTTCAGGATGTCTTTTTACACTATATAAGGGTGGAAATTTACATTGGAAACGTTTAGTTTAGCTGTTAATGAAGTTTCGTTTTTTTAGTGCTGAAAATTCATTGTCTGCTGGCGCTGTACACTTTTTCTAAGTGTTGCAATATCTCATGAAGGAAATACTGGACAATCAAATTAATGACTTTCCAGGCTTCAGGATGTCTTTTTACACTATATAAGGGTGGAAATTTACATTGGAAACGTTTAGTTTAGCTGTTAATGAAGTTTCGTTTTTTTAGTGCTGAAAATTCATTGTCTGCTGGCGCTGTACACTTTTTCTAAGTGTTGCAATATCTCATGAAGGAAATACTGGACAATCAAATTAATGACTTTCCAGGCTTCAGGATGCCTTTCTACACTATATAAAGGTGGAAATTTACATTTGAAACGTTTGGTTTAGCTGTTATAAAAGTTTGGTTTTTTAGTGCTGTAAATGCATTTTAAGCTCGCGCTGTACACATTTGCTATGAGAGGCATTATCTCATAAGGGAAATATTGGACAATCAAATTAATGACTGCCCAGGCTTCAGGATGTCTTTTTACACTATATAAAGATGGAAATTTACATTGGAAACGTTTGGTTTAGCTGTTATAAAAGTTTGGTTTTTTAGTGCTGAAAATGCATTTTCAGCTCGCACTGTACACATTTGCTATGTGAGGCATTATCTCATGAAGGAAATACTGGACAATCAAATTAATGACTTCCCAGGCTTCAGGATGCCTTTTTACACTCTATAAATGTGGAAATTTACATTGGAAACGTTTGGTTTAGCTGTTAATGAAGTTTCGTTTTTTTAGTGCTGAAAATTCATTGTCTGCTGGCGCTGTACACTTTTTCTAAGTGTTGCAATATCTCATGAAGGAAATACTGGACAATCAAATTAATGACTTTCCAGGCTTCAGGATGCCTTTCTACACTATATAAAGGTGGAAATTTACATTGGAAACGTTTGGTTTAGCTGTTAATGAAGTTTCGTTTTTTTTAGTGCTGAAAATTCATTGTCTGCTGGCGCTGTACACTTTTTCTAAGTGTTGCAATATCTCATGAAGGAAATACTGGACAATCAAATTAATGACTTTCCAGGCTTCAGGATGCCTTTCTACACTATATAAAGGTGGAAATTTACATTGGAAACGTTTGGTTTAGCTGTTATAAAAGTTTGGTTTTTTAGTGCTGTAAATGCATTTTCAGCTCGCGCTGTACACATTTGCTATGAGAGGCATTATCTCATAAGGGAAATATTGGACAATCAAATTAATGACTTTCCAGGCTTCAGGATGCCTTTCTACACTATATAAAGGTGGAAATTTACATTGGAAACGTTTGGTTTAGCTGTTATAAAAGTTTGGTTTTTTAGTGCTGTAAATGCATTTTCAGCTCGCGCTGTACACATTTGCTATGAGAGGCATTATCTCATAAGGGAAATATTGGACAATCAAATTAATGACTGCCCAGGCTTCAGGATGTCTTTTTACACTATATAAGGGTGGAAATTTACATTGGAAACGTTTAGTTTAGCTGTTAATGAAGTTTCGTTTTTTTAGTGCTGAAAATGTATTTTCAGCTCGCACTGTACACATTTGCTATGTGAGGCATTATCTCATAAGGGAAATACTGGACAATCAAATTAATGACTTCCCAGGCTTCAGGATGCCTTTTTACACTCTATAAATGTGGAAATTTACATTGGAAACGTTTGGTTTAGCTGTTAATGAAGTTTCGTTTTTTTAGTGCTGAAAATTCATTGTCTGCTGGCGCTGTACACTTTTTCTAAGTGTTGCAATATCTCATGAAGGAAATACTGGACAATCAAATTAATGACTTTCCAGGCTTCAGGATGCCTTTCTACACTATATAAAGGTGGAAATTTACATTTGAAACGTTTGGTTTAGCTGTTATAAAAGTTTGGTTTTTTAGTGCTGTAAATGCATTTTCAGCTCGCGCTGTACACATTTGCTATGAGAGGCATTATCTCATAAGGGAAATATTGGACAATCAAATTAATGACTGCCCAGGCTTCAGGATGTCTTTTTACACTGTATAAAGGTGGAAATATACATTGGAAACGTTTAGTTTAGCTGTTAATGAAGTTTCGTTTTTTTAGTGCTGAAAATTCATTGTCTGCTGGCGCTGTACACTTTTTCTAAGTGTTGCAATATCTCATGAAGGAAATACTGGACAATCAAATTAATGACTTTCCAGGCTTCAGGATGCCTTTCTACACTATATAAAGGTGGAAATTTACATTTGAAACGTTTGGTTTAGCTGTTATAAAAGTTTGGTTTTTTAGTGCTGTAAATGCATTTTCAGCTCGCGCTGTACACATTTGCTATGAGAGGCATTATCTCATAAGGGAAATATTGGACAATCAAATTAATGACTGCCCAGGCTTCAGGATGTCTTTTTACACTATATAAAGGTGGAATCTTTCATTGGAAACGTTTGGTTTAGCTGTTATAGAAGTTTGGGTTTTTATTGTGCTGCAAATGCATTTTCAGCTTGCGCTGTGCACATTTGCAAAGTGAGGCAATATCTCATAAGGGAAATACTGGACAATCAAATTAATGACTGTCCAGTCTTCAGTATGTCAGTTTACACTATATAAAGGAAGAAATTTACATTGGAAACGTTGAATTAAGCTGTTATAGAAATGTGGTAGTTTAGTACTGCAAATGCATTTTCAGCTCGCGCTGTACACATTTTCTAAGTGAAGCATTATCTCATGAGGGAAAGACTGGACAATCAAATTAATGACTGTCCAGTCTTCAGTATGTCAGTTTACACTATTGTTAGGTTGAAGATATATTTTATCCCATATTTTACTCTATTAGTATTGCAAAAGAATTGTTCCACAGCGTGACCTATGTTTGACCATATGGATGAGAAGACTTCAAGAGAAGCGGATGCCTGAAGACAGGATCAACGTCTACAACATCAAAGGAGGTGTGCCGAGACACACCTCTGAACCAAAAGGACTGAGACTTTAGTGCCAGAGCACTAAAAGGCATATCTGCCTTTTCAATCAGTAAATGACTGCCATTGATGTCTGTCTTTCCTCTTGTGTCTGAAATGTTTACATGTTCCTGCTGGTGCTCCCCCCTTCGTTCCTTAGTGCAAATACATTGTATTGTTTAGGGACTTCCCAAATAAAATAGAGGGCTCGGCGGAGTGTGCTCCAGAACGAAGTTGGAGATGTAACTGAGCACACCTCCGTTCGTTCTCCTCGCGAGTAAAAGATCAACTCTTGTCTTCCTTTCATTCATTTTGCCTTTGTTCAGTGAATGCTTAGGTGATTGAACCTGACATTATTTTGGTCCTTCGAGCGGGAAGCCAAGATACCTGAGGATTCCAGCGGGTGTGGTGAACTCCAGAAAGACCATGGCCATGGCAGGCTCACTAGAGAGAGCCTAAAAATCCTTTTCCAGGACTGGACCTCACCCCACCAGCTGGGATCTGACGGTTGACGGCGATCCAATGGAGGGAAGACAACAGTGGTGAGATATTTTTTTTTAGGGGGGAAGTGACTGACTGGAGGTCATTGCGCGTTAAGAATAAATAAATAAGTGTTCAGAATAAATAAATGAGCATTAAGAATAAATAAATAAAAATAAAACATAAAAAAGAAAAAAAAGCAAAGAAAGACATGAAGTAGAGATGAAATAAGAAAAGAGAAAGAAAGAAAGATAGATAGAGAAAAGAGAAAGAAATTGTGTATAGATAAGAAATCCTGTGCATACTAGTCGATGGCAGGTCCATGAAGGACAGTGGAGTGAGAAATAAAAAAACCCTGTGAATACTAGTCAATGGCAGGTATATGACGGCGGAGTCCGAGAAATTCCGTGGAGAAAGTAGGACGGCGGAGTCTGTGTGTACACTTAAATTCCGTGTGTGAATGTTTGCGCAAACCGTATGTAAAGTGAGTGAACGGTGTGATTGGGGATTACAAATACCACTTGGTATTTTATCCGATGTAATACAGTAGGGTTGTACACAGCAGACTGGTGTGGATGCAAAGGCAATAATTCTCCACCTGAAAAGGTTGAATTGAGAATTACCACAACAGGAAATTTGAGTTGCTGTCCTACTGATGAGAAACCAGTTTTTAGAACACCTTAGGTGTTGACAAACTGGTCCAAATTTTCTAAAATGGGGATATTAGGTAGTAAAATAAAACCCAGGGATACGCTGCAGTGTAGAGATTGGAAGTTCATCGAAAAACAGGATCCTGATAAAACTCAGTATTTAGATACATGGATAACTGAACATGGCTTTAATGGTCAGTTAAATACACAAAAAATAGCCGCATTGCAGGGATCAATCATAGGAAAGACGAAAAAGACCCCAAAAAGATGAAGAAAAATGGCTTTGAGGAAACAGAATATTGGATGAGGGTCGCCTTAAAAAGAGAAGAGGGATACAGGAAACAAAAAGAGAATGAAAACAAAATAAGCAAAGGAAAGGAATGCGAAAAGTCAGATAGAGCAAATTACACTGAAATAGGAAGAGTAAAACAAAAGGATGATGAGACTTTTGAGCAACACAAAGTGAGAATGACAGCTGTGTTTAAAAATCACAGCGGGCTACAGGAAAATGGTAATGTAAATGGGCCATTTCAACAGCAGTTGAAGAATGCTTTACATGCAGGCTCAAGAGAGGTAATTCATAAGTGGGTAAATAAACATTTCATTTGCCTGCCAACAGGTACCCTGGAGGAGTATGTAAATCACGCCCTCCATGCTGAGAAGATAGAAAATAAAAAGAAGCAGAGGTCTATAGACAGGACAGGTCAGGTAGGACAGGTAGGACAGGAGGTCTTTTATCGAGGTGGAAAGGGCCTAGGTAGCTTTAGAGGACAAAGGGGCAGACGACAGAGAGGAGGAAGAATAGGAAGAGGAGCAAACAGGCAAAATACATCAGGCTGCTGGCGTTGTGGTAAAGAAGGCCATATAGCAAGAGATTGCCCTGAGAAAAAGCAACCTTCAGCATGACTAGGATAGGAAGCATCTAAACAGGATTTAGAGGCTGATCAAGGAACAGATGAGTTTCTAGATGAAGAGGTCCTCCTAAATTTACAAGAGATATTGGCCTTTGATGAAATAACTGAGCTGAAATAACCTTATTGGTAAATGGGTCACCAATTACCTTTTTATGTGACACTGGTGCATGTAGGATTGCTTGTAATAAATTAATTCCAAATGATAGAGCAAGAGAAATGTGTCATAGTCAGATTTGCAAGTGGAAAACTGTCTAGAGTAACAGAATTAGAACCTGTGTGGTTGAGGGACCCAGAAGGACACTGAGTTGGTTGCATGAATTGAAATTAGGTTTACTTTTACAGAACAATGAGAGCCCAAGTTGTGGGGATGTGATTAATTTACAGAAAAAGATTATTGATGGCACAATTTATACTTACATGATCCGACAGACAAGGTATATCATTCTGATGATGGGTTTTACTTAATTGTATACTTGTGTCTTTTTCAGAAAGAGAGGAGTAGGTGTTGTGAAATCTTAATTGAATGAAGAAGTGAGCATGAGAAACCCTTGTAGGAGCATAGGTGTTTCCTGATTTTGTAGTTTTTGATTTGATACCTTGATAGTTTTGAGTGGCTTTGGTAAGGCTACAGTGAATTTGGAAAATTAAAAAAAAAAAAGGAGTGAGGAAAGTTTGACAGAGGGCAATGGGTATTGGTGTAATCGTAACTCATGAGTGTGCTGTAACAAAGAGTTAACAGCTCTTTGAAGTTAGATGCTCGTTCCCAAGTAGGGGGAGGAAGTCAGAGAGAGAGTTTGGTGATTGAAGAAGGTGTGACTTGAACAAATGAATAAGGATAAGAATTAGGTTCTGCTGTAAGGATGATTTGAAGAAATAAATATGTTATGTTTCATACTTCAGTTGATGATCTTTCTATTAAGGTAACTGTAGTTAGTAACTGGAATGAAATGCACAGATGGAAATGACACGGAAAAAAAAGATGGTAATTTGATAAGAAGGGCTAGTATTTACATTAGAAATAGAAATAGAAATAGAAATCCCTTTATTGTCATTGTACTCAAGTGTGCAACGAGATTAGAGGGCTCCCCTCTCCAGTGCAATACAACAATAATACAGACAAATATATAAATTAGATAAATAAATAAGACTGAATAGGGCATATAGAAACACATCACAATGCTGTTTTGCAAGGTTAGGGTGGTCTCGTGTGTGTGTGAGAGTTCAGTATGGAGATGGCTCTCGGAAAGAAACTGTTTCTCAGTCTATTGGTCCTTGATTTGATGCATCTGTAGCGCCTGCCAGAGGGCAACAGGTCGAACAGGTGTGAGTTTGGGTGGGTATTGTCTTTGACGATGTTGAGAGCCCTTCTGAGGCACCGGGCGGTGTAGATGTCCGACAGCGAGGGGAGAGGGCAGCCAATAATCCTTTGCGCTGTTTTGACTGTCCTCTGGAGCCTCACTCTGTCCGCCTCAGTGCAGCCGCTGTACCAGGTGGAGACAGAGTACGTCAGCAGGCTCTCGATGGACGAGTGGTAGAAGGCCAGCAGCAGCTTCCTGTCCAGGTTGAATTTCCTGAGGACTCTCAGGAAGTGCAGACGTTGGCGGACCTTCTTTACCACTGCTGTGGTGTTGTGACTCCAAGAAAGGTCATCGGAGATCTGTACTCCCAGGAACTTGAACGTGTGGACCCTCTCCACACACACGCCTTCGATGCAGAGGGGGGGCGGCAGCGTCTTGTTCCTCCTGAAGTCGACGACAATCTCCTTTGTTTTAGCAGAGTTAAGGTGCAGTCTGTTGTCCTTGCACCAAGTTGTCAGTCTCTTTACCTCCTCTCTGTAGGCTGTCTCGTAACCTTCCGAGATCAGACCGACCACTGTCGTGTCGTCAGCAAACTTGACGATGGTGTTGTTGCCGTGGGCCGGGCTGCAGTCGTAGGTGTAGAGGGCGTACAGGAGAGGGCTCAGCACGCATCCTTGGGGGGAACCGGTGCTCAGCATGAGGGTGGAGGACGTGTAGGGGCCGAGCAACACAGTCTGGGGTCTGTTGGTCAGAAAGTCCTTAATCCAGATGCGTGTGAGGGCAGGGAGGCCGAGAGTGTCCAGTTTGGCGACGAGGATGTCTGGGATGATCGTGTTGAATGCCGAGCTGTAGTCCACAAAGAGCATCCTTGCATAGCTCCGCTGTTGTTCCAGGTGGCCCAGTACAACATGCAGAGCAGTGTCGATGGCGTCCTCAGTGGATCTGTTAGCCCGGTATGCAAACTGGTAGGGGTCCAGAGTGGGAGGAAGGCAGTCCCTGATGTGCTGGAGAACCAGCCTCTCGAAGCACTTCATAATGACTGGTGTGAGAGCAACAGGACGGTAGTCATTCAGGTGGACGGCTGGTGACTTTTTGGGGACAGGAATAATGGTGGAGGTTTTCAAGCAGGAGGGGATGACTGCCTGAGCCAGGGAGCGGTTGAAGATCCTGCAGAAAACATGTGACAGTTGGTGGGCACATGCTCTGAGGACCTTGCCTGGTATTCCGTCGGATCCAGTAGCTTTTCCTGGGGTTGACCGTGTTCCTCTACGATGAGTGGGGGGGAGTTGGAGCTTGAAGTGCGGGGGTGTGATGGTTGGGGCGAGTCAAAGCGAGCGAAGAAGCAGTTAAGCTCCTCTGCCAGCGATGCACTCGGGTCTACAGAGGTCGTGCTGCTGCCACGGAAGTTGGTGATGCTCCGTAGACCCTGCCACACCTCCCGTGGTCTGTTACTGGCAAGGTGGGCCTCCAGCCTCCCCTTGTAGGTTGCCTTTGCTAGCTTGATGCCTTTGCTCAGGTCAGCACGAGCCACCCTGTACTGGGCTTTGTCGCCTGACCTGAAGGCAGCGTCACGGGCCTTGAGGAGAGCGCGAACCCTGCTGGACATCCAGGGCTTCGCATTTGGGAAGGTCCGTATAGTCTTTTGTTGGGACACAGTTTCCATGCAGAACTTGATGTAGTCCAGTACACAATGCGTGTAGACATCAAGGTCCTGATGATCAAAGAGGTCCCAGTTTGTGTCATGAAAGCAGTCCTGTAATTCACTCATGGCGTCGTCACGCCAGGTTTTCACAGTCTTGTGGTAGGCCTGAATCTGCGCCTGAGAGGGGTGTACGCAGGTGCGAGCTGCAAGGACAGGTGGTCTGACTGGCCGAGGGGGGCGAGTGGGAGGGCTCTGTATGCGTGCTTGATGTTCGAGTACACATGGTCGAGAGTGTTGTCTCCCCTCGTCGGGCACTTGACATGCTGGTGAAACTCTGGGAGTACAGTCTTTAAATTGGCCTTATTAAAGTCTCCCGCTACAATGTGACCGCCATCAGGGTGCGCCCGCTGATGTTTATTGATGACGCACGCGAGTAGCGAGAGCGCCATGCTAGTGCTAGCGTCGGGAGGGATGTAAACAGCTGTGAGAATCACTACCGTTAGCTCCCTCGGGAGAAAATAAGGCCGGCATTTAACGGACATGAACTCGATGTCGGGGGAAGAGTGCTTCTCGACGATCGTGCTATCGCCGCACCAGTTCTCATGCACGTAAACACAGAGCCCCCCGCCCCTCCTCTTACCGGTGTCCCTCGTCCGATCCGCGCGATGTAGCGAGCGCCCGGCCAGCTGGATGCTAGCGTCGGGGACGTCTGCGTGCAGCCAGGTTTCCGTGACGACGATCACACTGCTATCGCGCACATAGCGGTTTCCCAGGATTTGTAATCCCAGGTCGTCGATTTTGTGGACCACGGATCTGGCGTTGGTGAGGTGCAGACTCGGTAGTGGTTGCCTATGGGGCTGCCGTCGCAGCCGTTGCAAGACACCGGACCTGCAGCCTCGCTTCTGCTTCCTCTCTCTGCGTCGCCTGCGCCGCCTCCCGGTCCCGATGACCAGCCACGGTGAGCCGGGCAGCCTCGCCAGTTTGTTCGGAATTTTGCGATCATAGCAAAATTCCTCTGTGATGGTTATTTCGCATCGATATCCAATGTTCACGATGTCCTGGCGGGTATATCGATGTTGTGCCTCAGTTGATGCCAATAAGAGCAAGCAAACACTAATAAAAAGTAATAAGGAGCACTGTGAGGGGGAGCTGTTAGCCGCTGCGTCCATGCGCGCCGCCATCTTAACATCCAAGGAATTAAAGCAGAGAAGAAATTAGAGACTACAAATAACATTGATGTGTACTTGTTCACTTTGAGGTAGAACTGGTTGAAGTAAAATGAGTCATAAAGTTAGAAAAATAGGAAATAAAAATAAAATTAACATGCTTAAGATTAACAAATTATTGTAAAGTCTGAGTTCCAAATTATGCAGAAATTACTGTGCCACTGAGTAAAATGATGAATGAGGAAAACCTCTAAATGACATTGTCCTTACACTGGACTGATAAAGCATATTCAGCTTTTGTGAAAGGAAACAAGTGTTCGTATTAAGTATGGCACTGACCCTTTGTCCAGATGCAAAAGGCCTTAGTTTTAGTGTAGAAACATGGAGATAAGATGAAACCAATCGCATACTTCTATAATAATAATAATAATATTGCCTTTATTAGTCCCACAATGGGGAAATTCGAGATTCGAACCCAGGCCTCCTGGGGAGACTGGGTCCTGAACGCGGCGCCTTAGACCACTCGGCCATCCTGGCAGCTATTCCAAACTAGACAACGTAGAATGTGCATTGAAGCACTGCATGAGAACAGTTAATGCAGTATCTATTGCTGTAGATATAAGATTAAGATAAAGATGGTCTTTTATTAGTCCCACAATCTGGAAATTGCAGAAACAAGTGCAACCATAGTTTTGTTCCATCCTCTGGTTTTGAGAGTACCACGTGCGGTTTCTGCATTGCTTTTGCTGATGAACATGACGTTTTTGTCACCGGCGGGACATTTATAGTGTATGAATACATTGTTATCAAAACCACATCTGATTATAGAGAGATGTACAACATTAAACCCGGCTGTCATTATTATGTCAGGGGGATGGTACAAAACTAGATTGTTATGAGTTAGTAGAAAAAAGTAACCAAAAGTAAAGGCATCAAAAAGATTCGCCTTCAGAAAACGGAGAAGTGCTATTTGTAGATGGAAATAAATAAATAAATAAATAAATAAAATACTGTAGTTGTATCAAATGACACTGGGAAAAAGAACTTAGCAGTTACTCCTCAAATTACTCAGCTCATGCAACAGAATTAGTATCTTAAACAAAAGCGTGTAAACTAAAGAGAGTAAATTGTGTTACTATTTACACATATAGTCGTCTTAAAATGTGTAGCGCATACATTGCATAAGTGTTTTCCTTGAATACACATTGCAGACAATACAGCTAAAGAAGCTGTTGCGGACATACACGTTTTAGTGATAGAAGTCCCAAAGTTAAACAAAGGCTTTGGAGGAAAATGGTGTAACATCGCTACGT
This sequence comes from Idiotropiscis lumnitzeri, assembly GCF_059441095.1. Lineage (NCBI taxonomy): Eukaryota > Metazoa > Chordata > Actinopteri > Syngnathiformes > Syngnathidae > Idiotropiscis > Idiotropiscis lumnitzeri. Next base: position 184,654 of record NW_028283661.1, on the reverse strand, counting down.
GATCTCTGTATGACCAAACAATAATCTTTACAAATGGGCTGCTATATTGAGTCATGGGATAACACATGTCTCAACAGGGGAAATGGTGCATCAGATATTACGTTATTATACGGCTTACGGCTTTAATGCTTATTCGAAACATTTTTGTAGGGCATGTTTAACGTGTGCGAAACACAATTCACAAGGTAATTTGAGTCCACGCAGAGGACGCTTTCCTACACCACAATATCCATTTCAAATTATTCATATGGACTTATTTGATAAAAACCAAAGTGAAGAAAAAAAATAAAATAAATGTTTGGTCATCATAGATGTGAATTCGAAATGGTTAGAACTCTTTCTAACCAACAAATCCAGATGCATTGACAGTGGCAAAAGTACTTTGTAAGGATATCATTCCGAGATATGGTATTCCTGAAAATAATAAACAGTGATAATAGTACCCATTTTGTTAACTAACTTGTGAAAGAGATAGGAATGTTTCACGTTGATTTGAAAGATAATTGTGCTTACCACCCTCAAAGCTCTGGATTGGTGAAAAGAATGAACAAAAAAAAAAAAAGTGAAAAGGCTATGCATTGAGGAAACGGGGAGGCAGTGGACACAGTGTATGGAAATTAGTAAAACTGTTTGTAAAAACGACAAGCACTGTGACTTTCCATTGAATGTTATGCGAGTCGCCTCTCTGTCCACTTTTAAACCTCGCTTGAAGATGAATATTCGGGCCTTTGACTCAGCATGAGACTGTTGCTGTTCTGTTGTTTTTCTGGTATCTACTGTAAATGTGTTTATGTGAGTTAATTTGAGTTATATACAGAGAGTTGCACTGTATTGTATTTCATTGTATTTAGGACCGAGACGTTGTAAAACATTGTTTGGAAGGCCTTATAGAATACCTCAAATTTAAGAACAAATGGGAAATAGATGCTGAAGCAACTTTAGCTGACTACATGTGAAAAGTGTTAGAAAAACAAAGACAGGCACAAATTTAGAGTGGTGAGGATCTTTCTGTCTCCTAGCAGGGCACTAAACTAGTGGAGCCAGGAGACTGGATGCTTGAAAGAAGTTTGAAGATAAGACATATGTAATTACCCAAGGGGGAATGCCATGTTTAGTTTTATTGACAGCTCTCACAGCTGTAAATATAGTAGAAGAGTCAACATTGGTTCATTTGACACATGTAAAAAGGTCATTTTGGTTGAAATCTCCTACAAAGGAGATGAGCGGAAGTCTGATGATAGGGTGGTCTTATTTCATAAGACACCAGACTAAGTAGAGGGGATATTTCAGACAAAATGACCCTGAAGTGGTTAAAAGCAGCTGTTCTATGTTGGATGTATACAATTTTATTCTGATATTTTTGTTGTTGTGTTATATGTGGGAACAACCCAGAGTTACATAAACAAACTATGATGTGACTATAGTACAATACCAACAGTAAGAATCCCAATTACTAATCAAAATGGATTTGCAAACACCAAGCAGATAATTGAAAAAAAAAAAAGTGATGGGACATATTTGTGGAGCTTGGACGACATGTTGATAGATTTGAGTTGGAACCATGAGTAATACTCAAGTGGGCAACTATTGGTCCACAGAACAAAGTTACAGGAGAAAGTCTGTACTTTCGTGAAAAGATAGCAATTGGACAACGAGATATCCAAAATAAGCAAATGAAATTGTATTATTGATATTATATTAATGCTTATCTTGATAATACATGTATGGATTGGGTCAGCGTGTATCCTGTGACTAGAGTTGATGTAGATGAACATGTTTTCTATGATAGTTGCTCTTGAAAATTTAAATAGCATTAATGTTGCTGACAGAGCTAAGCGGTTAGGAATCTTTTCACCACCACTGTGTCTGGTTTTGATAGTGGTTGAAATAAACTTCAATCACTATCAAGAGGGGAAATCTGGTGGTGGTGTGGATATGATAGATCATTTGATAAATCACCCAAAAATGTAAAAGGTTTTGAGACTTAGTGCATATCTGTATGTGTTTTTCATAACTAGGCCCTGCTTATAAATTATTGGTAGTTTCTGGAGAGTGCCATTTCACAAAATGTAATTGATTGATCGTAAATGGTATGTTTTATATTGTTTGTTAATAAACTGTGTGAACTGTCCAATGTCATGACAGGACATCGGTGACGTTAAAAAAGAGAAAGCAGAGTATCACGGCAAAAAAAAATAAATAAATGATTCAACATACATGGAAGCCATCGGTGTTCTCCTTAGTGTAAGTAAGTAAGTAAGTGTAAATTAACAGATCAAGTAACAGGATTTGAGTCCTCGAACGAAGAACAAAGAACGCAGACAGGTCAACTGCATCATCACAACGTGCAAAAATTAGGTAATTGGACGCAAAGTGGGTTTGAAACTGTGCATGAACGGCTATCAACCAATCTCTAATGGCATTCCGAAACAGGATGACTGTTGATGTATTGTTGAATGAGAGAGGTGGTGTTTGTGCTATGTTCGGTGAACAATGTTGCACATTTATTCCCAACAACACAGCGGTGGGTGGTCGTCTAACCAGGGCCATAGAGGTCTCAGGACTCTTCATGGTAAAATGAAAGGACAACTGGTCTGTGTATATATATATATATACACATATATATATATATATATATATATATATTTGTTACTTTGGAATAAAGACATTAAATTGATGTAATTTTGTTTTAGAAAAATGCTGTAGTTTTTTTCTCTGAATACAACCTACAAACGGTTAAAAAGGACATTCTGAAATGGTTTTTTTTTGGGCTATCAAATATTTAGTTTGACACTCAAACCGCACACTATTCGTGTCAATTTGTTTGGTTCTATCTCCATGAGTATTTTTTTGTGGTGCATCAAAAGCGTGTTTTAACTTACTTAGGTAAGACAGGTTTAGTGGAGAGATGAGGCCAAACAGCATCACACATCTATGTGCAAGAGATGGCAACTGACAAAGAACCTTCACACCTACAATAACTGCCCCGATGTAATGTGGTGGCTGAAGATCCTCTTCCTCCCGGACAACAAACACCACCATGGTGCACTTGGCAGGCTCTTGATCCAATTCATCCTACAGACCACCATGATAAAAGACAAATTCATTAGAGTTATTTAGATGAAATTTTTTTCCACCATGAAAAAAAAACAAACAACATATATATGTGTGTGTGTGTGTGTGTGTGTGTGTGTGTGTTTATATATATATATATATTTTTTTTTTTTTTTTTTTTGGAAGCATCTTTCAGGACACTCAAGGCCGCTGTACAGAGTAAAATACGAAAGTAAAAACACAAATACGGGTAGAAACACCAACACGTAAATCAAGCAGGATAAAATACAATAAAGTGGATGAGGGACATATCTGGAATTGGAGAGAGTAATTAAGGCGGAACAGATTGGTTTTGAGTTTAGTTTTAAACACAGGGAGGGTGGTGCAATTACAGAGGTCAGGTGGAGAGAGTTCCAGAGCTGGAGAACCGAATCGCTGAAGGCTCTGTCCCCCATGGTGGCAGGCAAGGGGTGGAGTGAGGAGGATGAAGACCGGAGAGCGCGGGATGGAGTGGGAATATGGATGATGTCTGAAAGGTAGGGAGGGGCGAGGTTGTGAAGAGATTTGAAAGTCATGTGTCATGTCATTATCCACACCGCTTATCCGGTACAGGGTCACGGGAGGGTGCTGGAGCCTATCCCAGCTGACTACGGGCGAAAGGCGCACTACACCCTGAACTGGTCGCCAGCCATAGATTTGAAAATATATAGAAGAATTTTGAAAATGATTTGTTGATTGACTGGAAGCCAGTGGATCTGCTGAAGGATGGGGGGTTGATGTGATAGGTGGAAGGTGATTGGAATCCATTGCACATCCTTGAGGCACCCTAAAGCTCCCGTATGTCTGTCACTGAGTCTTGAATTTTTACTTAGTAAACTGAATTTGAGCATATGCAGTATTGAATTTTTGGTGAGGAGACCTTTTTTTTGAGGAATTAAAAACGCATTTTAAAGTCCTACATTCAAGTTTATTGGGATATAGTTCTTAACAAAAACATTATGATCGAAAAATTCAGAATCAAATTAAAAATATACAATTTATGTAATTCGAATTCAGTTTTTCAATTCAATAATTCAGTGTTCAATTCAAAACATTCAGGTTTCAATTCAAATATCAAAGTTAAGATATTCACATTCAAATAACCAATATTCAGATTTAGTTTCAAGTGGGACAAATATCAGACCATAGTCCAGCAATTAATCCAAACTCTGTGTCAAATTAAGTGATGATTGTACTGCCTTTATTATTTTAGAGGAGGAGTAATACCTGCTGCTGTATCTTCTAGTGCTGGACGATTAATCAAAATTTAAATCGTGATTTAGATTTCTTAATTTTGAAAATGTTCTAATTGAGGGAAAAATGTTTCAGATTAAGAAAGAGTTCAAACAAATTACATATGTTCAATTTGAGAGAACCTGGCTAACCAAGATGGAACTTTACACCCTGGAATTGAAGGAGATACTTGGAAAAAAAGGCCGAGTTACTGGCACTGAAATAAGACCTATGCTCAGTTCACTCAGTCATGTAAGAGGGTTGTGTTTTATTACTGCAAATATAATTTGCATCAAACTATTTTGGATAAGTCCATCATAAGCATTAACAGAATAAAACAATAAAAGATCTGTTAGAGCTTATGGATATCTTGCTATTTTTTTTATTTAAAGTTGAGATGCACTTTTTGGGATGTAAGCAATGCATATGTGAGCTTTTATTTATTTAAGACACTTAATCATCTTGTGTCTTTTTAAATAGCAAAACGTTGAAGCTGGAAGGGAGGGCATAATCCATTCCTTGATGAAATTCCTCGGACAGTCTGCAGAGGAACTCATCACGGACTACCAGGTAAATTACAACAGTATTACGTTTTTAAAGCTGCAATTAACTCATAGACTGTGCAGCAAACATTTTTATTTGTCACAATATTCAAATAAATTAATTGCTGCCAGTATGTGACCTGCTCTGGCTAAAGGGTTGGCATTTGGCAAAGGTTACTTTCGGGTAATTGACAAAATAAATCAGAAGGTCCAAAGTTTCGATTTTGAGATTTCGACAAAAATCCTATCCTTGAGGTTGAGGTTTCTATTTTAATTTCCGTTTTCATTGCCCTTTTTATTTATTTTTTGATTCTCATATATGCTGTTATAAACATGTAATGCAGATTGCAAATACTGTCACATATCACTGGTGTCCGGCTGAAACATGTTGTCATAATTTGAGTAATTTCATGTTTTTCTAGATCTAATCTATTGGTCAATCCACACGAGTGGGTGTTACTTGTAAATATTACTGACCAATCTCAAATGTTGAAAATGGTTTGCTCTCTTTGGATGATGCAGTGTTAATGATTGCAAAAACGTGCCATTGGAAGTCTCCTGCAAGGTGAAGATTCTGGAGCTTCTTGGATACTGCCTGAAGACAGCGATATTCAGAACTATAAAAAGCAAACACAAATTTGGGACATTATGCACCTAACCATGGATGTATATGCTCTTTCAGGAAGTCAGCAGAGAACAAGCAAAAGAGGACCAGGCCAAGCAAGTACTGAAGGTCTATGTCAGGGGTGTCAAACTCATTTTTATGGACGGGCCACATCGTAGTTGTGGTTTCCCTCAGAGGGACTGTGAACCCATATAAATTGATTGGAAAGCCAGTTTTGAAATCAGAAGCTAGTAAGTAATTGTTCAACAATTTTTCAATTTATTTTAAAAGGGGAGGATTGGTAACAAATAATTGGCAATATCTCATATCTCAGTGTTGTTGTGAAGAAAATATGCTAGAAACAGGAAGTTGATGCAGATGATTTGCCCTTTGCGGGCAACATAAAATTAGGTTGTGGGCCAGATCTGGCCCCGGGCCTTGAGTTTGACACACGTACTCTATGACATCCAAGCAAGTGAGGGACAAGAAGACACATCCCATGCCTCTGTTTCCATTGTTGCTTAAGAAAATGAGGTTGTGGAAATGTTGCCAGTCTCCTGCTCATGGGAATTAACTATGCGCTGAACTTACTAAATTTGCAGTACCCGTTTGAGGTGCATCAGAAGCTCTTTCTTGAGATAGATGGCCTGAAACTTGCACTCGGAGTCCATTCCCTGACTCTCCATTGAATGTTAGGCAAGCCCCCTCTCTGTCCACTTTTAAAACGTTTTGAAGACACATTTTTATTCTTTAGCTTTCGACTCAACATGTGACTGTCGTTGTTCTTCTTGTATCTACTGTACGTGTTTTAATTTGTGTTCTAATTTCCTGCTAATTTATACAACACCGTATGAAAAACACTTTGTTACAGCTCCAACTATTATAATTGCAAGTTATTTGTACATGGGTATTTCTTGTTTCGTGGACTAATACTGTGCGCAAATGCAAATGCTCGGCCTTTTATCACAAAAAATGTCCGAAGGGCAAGATCTTAATTCCTCCTCTAATATAAAACCTTCCCGAAGAACAAATCGTATAATTCTAACTTGCTAGATTTAGTCCAATGCACGATACATTTAGGCTAACTCGACGTCGCTCCAGTCAGTAAAGCACGCTTTATAGTTCACCAAAATGCATACCGTGAAATTCTTACCTTGTTTATGCGACGAGGATATTATCCCGTAAGGAGTTACACTGACGCTGTACTGCTTCTTTTTGTATTTCTCTGTTCAGGTCGTCCCTCCCGCATTTCGCCCAAAGTCAGACGGGATAGGCGGCAGCACCTCCCCGCAAGCCAGTACAAGATAGGCGGTGTGGAAGATAAAGATAACACGTCCCTCCGTTTGGATCGGGTATTGTGTTTTCTTTAGAGCTTTTGGTTCGTGTGCACTGTGCAACACAGTCTGAGCGCAAATACAAATGCTCGGCCTTTTATAAATAAAAAAAAAATCCGAAGAACAAGACCATCCTCGTCTAATATAAAACCTTCCCGATGAACGAACCTTATAAAACTTGCCCTCCGTCACAGCAAAACAATTTCTGCAACAATTTCATAATCCATTTGTAAAAAGACAACGGTAAGATTTCGTCCAGTGTACGATCAGTTTAAGCAAACTGGGTTTAGCTAGTCAGTAAAACACTCTTTATAGTGTAGCAACGTTAGTAACGCTAAATTCTTACCTAGTTTATGAGACGAGTGCTGTACTTGACTATTTTTTGTAATTTATTATTATTATTTTTTTTTTAATGCTTTATAGAGCAAATTGCACCTATGACAGTTGTTATTACCACAGAAGCCATCTCAAATGGTTGCAAACTCTGAGGGTGACTTTGAACCGGAAGTCCCGCCTCAATCGTCATCTGATTGACAGCGGAATCCTGGAGCCAGAGAAGAGAAAAGAATCAGACACGAAGTTGAAGAAGCGAAAAAAAATAAACATCGAATCTCCAAGTTCTCGCAACGAGGGTGACTGTTGGGGTCTGGAGAAGTGACCGGGAGATGGAGAGCCCCGTATTTTGGTCTTGGTAAGAGGGTAACTCACTTGATGTTGACGAGGGAACCTATGCCGCTATGCTATATACCGACGTGAGAAAACTACGGCCCGGGGGCCACATGCGGCCCGTTAAACGTTTTAATCCGGCCCGCCGAATTTGAAAAAAAAAAAAAAAAACCTTGTTAATGTTTTATTTTCAAAATAGTGTGGTTTTTCAAAGACAAGCTTTTGTTCACTTTCATTTAAAATTAAATGTATTTTTTTTCTCAGATGAGATGAGGTTACCAAAACACTCCATCCATCTGCTCCTGGTCCAGCCCCTCTGTCAAATTTTAGAACCCATTGTGGCCCGCCAATAAAAAAGTTTTCCCACCCCTGCTATATACTATAAGCTATGTTAATGTCGTCAGGCCATTATAGAGTATTTCTTCTGACATTTTGAAGGAGAAATAATACTCAACGTTTTATTTTTTTATGATGTTTGAGGCATTCTGACTGAAATACAGTTCAATTGAGGTTACCAGTAGTCATTTCCATTACCTGTCAATGTAAATTAGAATGTAACTTACTACAGTGAACCCTCGGTTATCGCGGTTAATGGGGACCGAGACCACCCGCGAAAACTGAAAATCCGCGAAGTAGCGGCGCACCTTCAAAAATGCTTAAAAAAAAAAAAGTGCGAAGTAGCGGCGCACCTTCAAAAATGCTTTTAAAAAAAAGTGCGAAGTAGCGGCGCACCTTCAAAAATGCTTAAAAAAATAAATAAATAAAATAATAATATATATATATATATATATATATATATACGGGTAGAGAGAGAGAGGGTGAAATTCATGTTATAACAAAAAAAAAAAATTATTAAAACATTTTTTTATTCCCCAGCCATTATTTTTGTATTTATTCAATTACTTCTTTTTGTATTTATTTAATTACTTCGACTTTTACCTGCTGGTACGCCGTCCGGTGTGCCCTGGCATTCTTCATTTATTTATTCATTTATTCATTCATAACTGACAGCCTCGCGCTCCGCTCATGCCCGGGCGGAAGGTGTTCCTCTTCGGCTTAACAACCACGCACGCCGGCCGGTCTCCTCCGGAGCTCTCGCACGGTCCCGAACGGAGCGAAATGTCGCCCCGCTAGTGCCCGGGCGGAAGTTGTTCCTCTTCGGCTTAACTGCCACGCACGCTGGCCGGAGCTCTGGTACGGTCCGAACCGCGCGAAACGTCGCCCCAAATCGTGCCCGGGGGAACGTGCTCTTCTTTGTCCACTCTCCTCTTCGCCCACGTTCTTCTTCGGCGGACGCCGGCCGTCTAACCACTCCAGCGCCCCGTCGTGCCGCTCGGCGAAACTACAATGCCCCCGAATATTTTTTAGACCCGCGAAGCACTGAACCCGCGAAAGGTGAACCGCGAAGTAGCGAGGGTTCACTGTATTGCAACCAGATACCTATAAAATGTCATTTCATTTGCACTGTTTTGATCGCCACTGTTTTGCTCATTGAACAACAAATGAAAAGATGAATCATACACAGTGTTTGTAAAGATAATTGTCAATGTTTTATTAAATGAAATTCCAATGTAAAATTGTGTAATATTGTGTTATATAATGGGTCTACAACATACATTTCTCACAGACAAGTAGAGCTTTTTCTCATGAAATGTGTTGAAAAAAAACTAACATTTGAACATTGTTTTGCGTTACAACATCCGTGTTTACTGGTCATAAATTATTAACTTAAGTTTAATATACACTACACGAGCTGGGTAGCCACCACGCCTCAACCACCATAACAAGTTCGCTAACCCTTTAAGTCGAACGAGGTAGCTAACATATCGGGTTCAATTTGTACCAAAAATATGCTGTTGTGCCTTGTGTCTCTGTATATGTCGTCATGACGTGTCATTTGACAAAGCCTTGTGTCGATGTTAGTTGTCGATGTAACAGTCTATGTTAGATGTCAATGTATGTCTATGTTAGATCTCAATGTGTCGATGTTAGATGTCAATCTATGTGTTTATGTTAGATGTCTATGTAAATGTTTGTTAGATGTCGATGTGTGTAAGATGTCTATGTAGAGGTTGGTTAGATGTCGATGTCTATGTAAATGTTTATGATGGATGTCGATGTGTCTGTTAGATGTCCGTGTTTGTTAGATGTGATTGTAATGGTTTATGTTATAGACGTCAATGTAAGTGTCAATGTTAGATGCCCATGCATGTTTGTTAGATGTCGATATATGTGTCATTGTTACATTTCAACGTAAATGTTGTTCGTGCAAGTTTCCAGTCCTCCAGCCACGTGACATCATGCGCGTCAAAGTGATAACTCGTACATTTCACGGAGGGAAAAAAAACAGACACCATTGGTAGTTTTGACCGGGAAAAAAAAAAATCATTTATTTTTTTCGAACACCTCATGTCTCTTTCAGCGTAAGAATAAACATGACACGACCAAAATAAAATATACCAACACAGGCAAATATTTAAGGAGCACTCAAGAGATACACTTCAGCTCATTTAATCCCACCTATTTTTACTAACGCAAACCCTTCAATTCTAGCGCCCACAGAATAGTGTGCTATAATGCTATAAAAATATGGAGCCTTTACCTGACAGCGTTTGAATATAACTGAATTCCCATTGCTCACGAAAAACTGAGAAACTAAGAACAAACATTTCAAGCACAAGCTTGACTTGACTTCAACAGTTCTATTTTTTCTTTTGTGACAGCTCAGACATCAAAATAATGCTTTCCTTCTATAAAATAAAAACAGCATGACAAAAGGTGCTGAAATAAACTATATACGGAAGTGCGTGAGTGACAGTGTGTGCATGTGTTTTTGCAACGCATGTGTACACCCCGCCATACAAATTACACAATTCGTTGGGTATGTGGTATACACTTAAAAACAATTGCCTTGGAGCAAGTGAACACAACACGTCTCACACTGTATACATGCTGTAGAAGGGCTGGGCGATATGACCTCAAATCAATATCGCGAGAAATCGAGCAATTTTACCTCGATAACGATAAATGCACAATAAATTCCCACGTGGACTAAAATCAAAATAAATGCAGGAATTGCATATTGACTGTTTTTTTTATTGACCAACTGGTACACTTTACTTTCAATGAAAAATAAAAGTACAAAAATCATTTGTATGAACATTCCAAATAGCTTGCAGGGTTCGCGGTTAACTTTAAAAACTGCTTGCCCATAGGGCAAGTGCCACTAAAATTTGCCTTGCCCGAGTGGCCAAATTACTTGCCCGACTTGGGCAAGTGACAATTTTTTTTCTCTAAGAATAAAATGTTTATGGTTGTAAAATGTGCGCCACAAATGTAAATAAACATATAATCTGATAAGCATAAATTAATCTTGTTTTCATCATCAACCATGAAACCCTACTCACAAGAGCAAATGTATCATCCTGTGCAGTTATTGAAAATGTTAATTGTAGTTTTAATAATTAACAAATCTGCATGTTAAATTGGGAAAATGATATTACAGCAATCCAGATGATCAATTTTAAGTCCAGGAGAGCGTATTAATTGAGGAATCACATGAGTAAATTATGAGTGTGGCAAATTTGTGTATTCCTTTAAGACCAGTGCCTGTGGTGCTGCCTCCATAAGTTTCATAGCATAAACAGAACACAGTCACTGACACTATGTCAGGTCACATCATGGAGCTAATGAATTAACAGCCAATAATCAAATATTACTCCCTTCCTTACTCACAACTGAATTGTCTACTTAAAAATATTCGAGCTATTTTAGTCATGTCAGAGGAATCCGAAATGTTCGGATTTGAACGAACTCGTCGCCACTCGTAAACATGCGCAGAAGGTAAGAAAACTTCCGGCTGTCAATTTTCGGCCAAAATATCGTAGGTTTTTGTTGTGTTTTTCAAACTTCAAATGAGGATGCTACGACAGCGAGTTCCAATACTGCGGGATTTATTGACGTCCACTTTAACTCGACATTCACTGAACTAACTGATCCCCGTAGCGCCCGCCCATTACCCCCGATAAGGCCAATGGACCATACCAAAACATAAGGGGTTGTCTGGGTTAAACCATCACCATACAGTGCACACAAACAGATCACACCACCGTTTTCGTCAAAATTAAAGATATTTGGCTGCTTTAAAAAATGCTTGCCCGGTTGGGCAAGTTGCCCATAATTTTACCTTGCCCGTGGCCAAATTTCACTTGCCCCGGGCAATCGGGAAGCGGTTAACCGCGAACCCTGAGCTTGCTTTGCATGACTTGAACAATGTCACAAAGAAAAAGGGTACCTCTTGCGAAATCTTTTTCTGCAAATAGATTGCGCCAAGATGCTCTCGTGATGTAAATAATGGCAAATAAAAAAACGCGAAATAAAATGAAAGAAAATGTCAATGCAAGCCAAATAAACAAGTGGGTATTATCGGGGAAAATGTGCCGTCTCGAGTACTCTGCTGCGCAGTCGCCACTTGTCATCTATGTAATGCACAGTTAGGCTCAATCAGGGATCCATGTTGCGACCCGACCACAAGTCGGATGTAGATGCAAAATGCTTGACATGTCTAAGCTCCCGGCCCGATGTAGTCCATATCGGGAAATACGGCTTTCATGAAGCGTTTAAATCCTGTGCGCGCCACGTAACTAGAGGAGCTTTATCTTTAGCTATGTGCTAAGCTATCGCGTCCACCTCTGAGACGTTCTCTCGTATGGTGTCGCCTCCGTTCATGGGCTGTTGTCACTTGTCGAACCTTGCTTCTCACTTTGAACTTTCAGCACAGCATGGTTGTGTTGTGGGTGGTGAGAAAGCTTCTGGATTTGAATCGCCAGCAACGAGAGCGACAGACGGGTGGAGTCACATGACTAGAGGCGCTGTAGCGGTCTTAAAGGGGCATGAACATTGCCGCAGACAAAAGGCTTTTCTTTTTTTATTCATCGAATTTACCGACATGGGCAAAATGATTTCGGTCATTGTAATAAATTTCGGTAACGGTAAATTTTCGGTTTATCGCCCAGCCCTATGCTGTAGCATGGCTTTTTTTGCCGTGGGTGTCAAATATTTTACTTTGTTTTCAGAGTGCTTACAGACCTCTTGGTTTTGCCTCAAAATAATTGTCTGCAAAGCAGTCTGTGCCATCCGCATCATTGATGTGCAGGAGTAGCTTGTTGGTAATAAATAGCTGCAAGAAGTCCGCTGTTTGCCGCAGCATCCAGTGGTCCAGCGCTCGCAGTGAAAGTCTTGTCTGGCAGCCCGAACCATCCCCAAACATTTCGAGATGCACGTCCACTAAATTCCAGAAATATAAACATGGACAAACTTGACATTCTTCCAGATTCTGTCTCTTTGCATTGTTTTGAAGTTACTCCTGCAACTTTTCCACTTCTTCGATCCTCCCCATTGTCTGAAAAAGAAGTGTATATTTTGATTTGAAATAATGACCTCAACATACCAATACATTTGTTTATCATCTGAACTGGATTATTTTGAAACAACATTTGGGTTGGACATCTGGGATTTGTTGTTGTGTATATTCAGAGTAATCCTTTTCTTGTATATAGCTAAAGCAATAGTCGCTGGCCTTGAAAATGGGTACAAGACTTGACCAAATTAAGATGCCATAAGGTCTAATTTGCCCCTTCTCTACCACAACTGATTTAGAGGCCATTAGTAACAGATTTGAGAAGACCACTTTTAAAGATATGAAGCCAGAGCTCGGCACCGGACCCATTTTAATTATTTATTATAATTTTAATGTATTATTGAGCAAATGACACAATATGTCAGTAGTGATTACCACAGAAGTCATGTCAAAATAGTGCAAATTCTGAGGTCGACTTCAAATCAGACAGGCGGAGACGAGCGCCAGAGAAGAGATGAGAATCAGAAGAGATGTTGAAGAAGCTAATAACAAAAAAAACAAAAAAACACATCAAATCTCCATGTAGTAGCAACGGGGATGGCTCATGGGGTCAGGAGAAGTGAGCGGGAGATGGGGAGTATGAGGTGCCGTTGGGGACAAAAGTCAGGAATCGCTTCACACTTCTGAAATGCACTCTTACACACCAGTGAAATTGTTGTTGCTCATGCATACTTATGAAACGCTATCATACATACGAGTGAAACGCTCTCATACACACTAGTGAAATAGTTGTTGCTCATACACTCGTCAAATGCGCTCATACACATAGGTGAAACATTCTCATACACACCAGTGAAAGGCGCTCAGGCACAATTGTGAAATTATTGTTATTCATAAATACAACTGAAACATGCTCATGCCCATACACGAGTGAAATGCTTTCATACAAACACCCACACTGTTGAAAATGCTGTCATGAACACAAGATCGCTTACAAATACTAAAATGTAAAAATTAATCATTTATTTAGCAGGGATGCATGGTGGGCGACTTGTTAGCACGATGGTCTCACAATGCAGAGGTCGCGGGATTGATTCCGGCTTTCCTGTTTGGAGTTTGCATGTTTCCCACACGCCTGCGTGGGTTCTCCGGTTTCCTCCCACATTCCAAACACATGCATGGCAGGTTGTTTGGACACCCTAAATTGGTGTGAGTGTGAGCGCGGATGGTTGTTTGTCTTTGTGTGACCTGCGATTGGCTGGCAACCAGTTTAGGGTGTACCCCACCTACTGCCCCAAGATAGCTGGGATAGGCTCCAGCACCCCCTGCAACCCTTGTGAGGAGAAGCCGTACAGATAATGGATGGTGGGATGGCATTCATAATGGACGGCCGCCACGGTGGGCGACTTGTGAGCACGATGGTCTCACAATGCAGAGGTTGTGGGATCGATTCCGGCTCCGGCCTTCCTGTGTAGAGTTTGCATGTTCTCCCAAGCCTGCGTAGTTTTCTCTGAGTTCGCCAGTTTCCTCGCACATTGCAAAAACATGCATCCATTTACTCTGATGCCAATGTTTTCTGTACCTTATGGCAGATTTTTCTCTTTGCCGAAGACTATTAGCACTTGTAGAGCGAGGACCTGTGCCACAGTCGTCAACTGCACCCTAAAATCAGATCATTTTGTATTTTAGACATTACACACTACACAGTTAAAGATGGTCCAAAAAAGAAAAATGGATTAATGTATTTCAACTTACATAATACTCTTTAAAGAGCTGACCAGCTCATTCCCAGAGGTACGTATTGGGGCGTATTGGTCGTCTTTACAGAAGACTCCAGGAGGTAACTCAGGTTTGACCTTCAGCCACAACAGAGTGTTGGGTGTGAGTGCTTCCAAGTCGTTGAGGTCGGAAGATGTCCTTGTGATAGGCCTGCTGTTTATAACTGCTTCAGCCTCACCAAGCAAGGTATATTGACTTTCTTCACCCGAAATTTGTTCTTTTACAGTGACATTCAGGATTTTTCTCACAGACCAAATAAGTCGCTCACAGCTTCCTCCGTGGTGGGAACCTGCTGGGGGATTGCTATGCCACTGAATACCTTTTTGCAGCAAGTGTTTCTCGATTTACTTAGTGTTCCATTCTTTGATTGATTTCTTCATTTCACTGTCAGCTGATCTTAAGTTGGTTCCGTTATCAGAATACATCTCTCTCACTTGTCCTCTTCTGACAAGAAATCTTCGGATTGCGTTGAGACAAGCATCTGTGTCACGTGAAGATGCAATTTCCAGATGTACGGCTCGTACAGCGAAACATGTAAAAATCACGCCGTATCTCTTTACTTGTCCTCTAACCCTACTTACTTAGAATGGACCAAAATAATCAACGCCAATTCTCTTGAAAGGCGGATCGTCAGGTAGCACTCTTCTGATGACTCTAGCAGCTCGAGGTATCCAAAACTGTTGATGCAGATTAGCCATCATGTGGTTCCTTCCAGCGTGAGCTGTAATCTCATGAATGTATCTCAGGACTAGCTTTGTGTTATGTGAATCCTTGGCAAGATGGCTTGCTGTTTTGCTGTTTCAGGCATAGCTGCGTGGCTCAACTGTCCACCAACCCTCATGACACCATCTTGAAGTACTATATTGAACTTGTAAAGTGGGCTACTTTTCTTCACCCTTTTTTGTTTTTCAAATATGGCTAAATCTTTTTTGAAACTTCGCCTTTGACAGTATTTCACAAGTTCTCTTTCTGCTTTATCCAAGTCGTCGCAGGTCAAATACTTTCCTTTGACAGTTCTCTTGAATAAATTCTTCTTGCCTTCTTCACCTAATGTGATTAACTCCTTTCTATTTTCCTTTACTCTGTCAGTAAGTCTTTCAGCTTTAGAAACCAGGCTACGGCCTGCTTCAATGCTGTCCAAGACGAATAATGGTTCATCCACTGGCCCAGAGAATCTTTGGGCTTCAGTGACTGAATTACATGCACTTGAGTCACTCATTTGACCTCCAGGTCATTAATTGGTAATTTGAAGTGGTTTTTGTGTTTAACTAAATTCCTGGACACTGCCTGATTTTTTTCAGAGCTGTACAACCACTAGAAAGGGTGGTTCCCACAATGTGAGTTTTGCTCAGGTGGCCCAACAATGTCAAAAAAAACAAGTAGGGGTGTGTGTGTGTGTTTGTATAAGCTACATGTTGGGGACCAACATCGGACAGCACACCCACTGTAGGGGACCAAAATTTTTGTGGGGACCAAAAATCTGGGCCCCACAAAAAAGAGCATTGAATTCAGTGATAAGAAGCTCAGGGGGAGGTCCTGTCAAAGTTTCAGGGCTTCCCAGGAAGGTCACAAAAACAAGACGAGTGTGCTAGAAATGTGTGTGCGGAAAAATTACTCAGGATCGCTGTCTAGTGGTCGGTCCCGGTACTGCACTTACGCACACTTCACACACTCGGCTGGTCTGCGCATGTGCAGGACAGTCTGCTTTTTGTCAGGCAGCCACCCTCCCCTCCCCCACAGCCCAACCCGAAAAATTGAGATGTTAGTTAAGTATTTATTCCTATTATTGAGTGAGATTACATATTTTTACTTGGCAGCTGGCACAACAGCTAAGCTTGGAGCACAGTTATTGCAAAATAAAATAAATAAACAGTAACAACAATAACGATTGTTAATATTGTTATACTTTATAGCGTAACCTATTTATACAAATTTTCTGTATGCAATTTCAAGTGCAACTAATATAGTTGTGCATATAGATAGCCACCAAACTCCATACATTAGATAAAAATAAGAGCCACGATGTTAACCAATTAACAGTTCAAGAAAAAAGCAGACATCCAAGAACTTGCTTTGTTACTTTTGCGTGGCCAGAACTACAAACCCCAAAGCAGAGCAAACCCAAAACATCAGAGAAAGTACAATACTTTTGTCAAGGAGTGGTGCTGCTGCTTTGCGATCGCTGCCACCATAGTGAACGCACTCCCACATTCGTGCACACGCACACATGCCACACACCTGTTTTCCACGTCCTGTCAGTCCACTCCGTCGGTCCGCATTTATTTCGTTGGTCAGCCATCACGGTTGGGTGCGCACTAGATCGCTGTTAAACCATCTTCTACGCCACAGTCCTCGTGTTCAACAAACATTTCTCCCGAATTCGCCTACCATGCACAACTCTCCACTTTCAAACCGAGCGCCGCTGTTACTTCCGGGTTTTTAGCGCCAAGCACTTGACGCTAGCGTGTGACGTCATGGCGAAATACTAGGTTTTAAAATAAAAATTTTCTTTTTTTTGTACAGTCTAAGTGCATGGGGTTATGATAGATCGAATGAGTATACCTTTATGTACTCACTAACATTTATGTTGATCATAAAATGTTGTTTTGATGAAGAAAACTGTTATTTTTTAGAATCAATTGGCTTAGGGCACTTGGGCAAACTACGGCCCGGGGGCCACTTGTGGCCCGTTAAACGTTTCAATCCAGCCCCCCAAACTTGAAAAAAATTAAATGAATAAGCCTTGTTAATGGTTTATTTTCTAAATACTGTGGTTTTTCAAAGACATATATATTGTTGGAATGCTTTTGTTCACTTTCGTTTAAAATTAAATGTATTTTAGGACTCATTGTGCCCCCCCCCCTCCCAATCAAAAAGTTTGCCCATCCCTGGCATAGTGGATGGGCCGAGGAGTTTAAAAGGCACACATCATGCATTTTTCAGTCAGTTTTAGCCAGGGCTTGGTATGGGGAAGACCAGCTGGTTTACATGTAATCATTAAATTTTCCCAAGTTTTATTTAAGTTAATTGGACAAAACAAAAAAACGCAATATTCTTCTGCCAGAGAGTATGTAATATTCTTCTGCCATTTTATTGTAGAGGGCCATTTTGAGCCCCTAACAATATTATTCAACCAAGAGATCATGAGTCGTCGCCCACTTACTTTCTGAAGTCAGCTGGGATGTCACGGCTGTGACCCTCGTGAGGATAAAGTGGTTCAGATGGAAAAGTAGGACTAAGGGCTTTTTCTCAGGTTTCCATGCGCAAATCCATGTATATTAGGTTAATTGGAGACTCTAAATTCTCTACTCATCAAATGACATTCGTGACCCTGATGGATAGATAAAATAGATTATTAATCTGCCATGGGAAGTCCAAGGTGTCTGGTAGAAAGAAATGCATTCATACACTCATTACACAGTCAACCAAGCAAAGACACAAAGCCTAGGGCAGGGGCGGGCAAACTTTTTGATTGGAGGACCACAATGGGTTCTAAAATATGACAGAGGGGCCGGACCAGGAGCAGATGGATGGAGTGTTTTGGAAACCTCACCTCATCTGAGAAAAAAAATACATTTAATTTTATATGAAAGTGAATAAAAGCATTCCAACAATAATATTTGTCTTTGAAAACCACAGTGTTTAGAAAATAAAACATTAACAAGGTTTATTCATTAAATTTTTTTCAAGTTCGGCGGCCCGGATTAAAACTTTTAACGGGCCGCATGTGGCCCCCGGGCCGTAGTTTGCCCTCGCCTGGCCTAGGGCATAAACACATACATGTAATATCCAATCCGCTTATTCTCACAAGGATAGCGTGCTGGAGCCTACCCAGCTGTCAACGGGCAGTAGGCGGGGCACACCCTGAAGTGGTTGCCAGCCAATCGCAGGGCACGCAAAGACGAACAACCATCTGCGCTCAAACTCACTCACAAATGCAACCTCCACACAGGAAAGCTGGGTCCCGGGATCGAACCCTGCACCTTGGGACTGCGAGCCGGATGTCCTAACCAGTCTTAACTCATTAAATACCAGCCATTTTCACTGGAGCAACCCACTCAATCCCAGAGTTTTCCTGGGTTTTGACTAATATTGCAAGGCCCACAGAATATTGTATTCTAATGCTATATAGACATGGAGCACACCCGAAGAAAGATGAGACTCTCTTCTTTCAACAGAAAAAAAATGTTTGTTCCTATCTTTTTCCATTCTTGAACAATCGGCATTTGAAAATAGCTACATTTCATGAAAACTCCAATCCCTGGGGAAAAAACTGAGAAAATGAGCTTTTTGTAAACTGATGCATTTTGACCATAATTTGAACTTTGACACTATTATTTATGGCTTTTATGACACCTCTAACATCTAAATAATGCATGCCTTCTATAAAATAAAAAAAAGCACAAAAAATATGTTTTTGATAAAATAAATTTATTTGCACATAACACTAAACGACTGAACTGTTGAACTATGTACAAAAATGAAATACATCAGTGTCATACATACTTTTTTTTTGTGTGATATAAAATAAAACAGTTGCCTTGATGCAAGGGCACACAACATAGTTCACACCACATTCTTGTTTCACTCCGTTTGCCTTTGCGCAAACAGACCCGACACTTTCGTTGTGGTCTGGCTTTGCTGGTCCGTGGAAAATAGGCGAGCTTGTGTTTGTCCACTGGGGTTTGTGTGAAAATAATTGTCTGGGAAGTGATTGCTGGCATCCGCGATGTGCTGCAGAAGCTCATCCGTGAGAAACAGCTGCAGGAAATCAGCTGGCTCCTCAGACTCCAAATGGGCAGCGGCATTCAGTGGTCCAGGGGTTGCTGTAAAGTCGATTTTCCTCGGTTGCCATCCAGTGTGACGCCATCCGGAACCACTGCTTCCTGATGCACAACCTGTAAATTACAGAAATATAAACAATTGGAAATATATATTTATTGCTGCATTTTATTGCTGGCGTGTGAAGTTTCATATTATAATTTACCTTTCTTTACACCAACAAGACGAGGAGGAACTTTCTTGCCGCGGGATGCACAATCTGTGAATTTTAGAAAGTATGCATGATTACCACACCATTCAGTATTGTTGTTTCCTCGTCGGGGAGGAGATACGCTCGCGTCTAACTGCACATTTATGCGACATTTTCTGCCCGCAAGATGCATGATATGTACAATAAAAGCACGAGGGGTAAAACCACATGTTCAATGGTAACTTGCGAGCGCTTACCTCCTCGTTCGGGGGGATCTGGTGAGGACTCTCAGCTGCTTTGGCTATTGTCCGAAGGCAGGCGATGCAGGCCGCAAGGCACGCGCACCCTCTTTAGACGCCTGTTTGTTGAGACGACGACGAAGCGTCATCCTCTCAACCAAAGCGTCTCCATCGCCTTGATGCTTTTAGGAAGCTTTTTTTTTTACAAAAAAGCATTCCTCGATCGTCATTTGCTTGGAGGATTTCATTGCTAACGCTACTAATGCCAGGATGGCCGAGTGGTCTAAGGCGCCGCGTTCAGGACCCAGTCTCCCCAGGAGGCCTGGGTTCGAATCTCGAATTTTTCGGCTGCCAGGATGGCCGAGGGGTCTAAGGCGCCGCGTTCAGGACCCAGTCTCCCCAGGAGGCCTGGGTTCGAATCTCGAATTTCCCCATTGTGGGACTAATAAAGGCAATATTATTTATTTATTTAATGCGACTGCTGCTAGTGCTGCCGATGCTGCTGCTACCCACGCTGCTCTCCACACTTATAAGTCTACCCCAGGATCCCGCCCCCCATTTGTACCTCTGGCGCAGATTCAAGGCGGATCTTTTGCACCTCTGCCCCCTGCTGGGTGATTTTTACATGATTCACAATGCGGACAAGGCTGATTCTCAGTCAGAGGTTGCATCAGACCCTTATGTACACTATGACGTAAAAAAGACAGGAAACGAATATAAACATATAGATGTCTTCAGGTACCGACTCTTTATGTACATGTGAAGTTTTGGATTTTTAGCAGCATGTGCATGAGAGTTATTAAGCATTTTGTCCATTGCGGCGAAGGAAATCTTAAGTGAAAACTTTGAAGCCCCGCCCCCGTCATATAGTATTTCGGAAACAAAAGATTTTAGCCCCAGTGTTTGTCCCAGGTCTTAAGATGCTACAGACAGAATTTTAAGGCAATCAGATGAAGCCTTTAGGATCAGGGTGCAAAAGAATGACCCCTGTAAACATGCAAAAAAGGGAAAAAGTCGGACTTTCAAAAATTCATAACTCACTTCCTGTTCATATTAGACGTTAAAATATCAAATTTTTCGCCATGCCCGATGAGACTGCCAAGTTTGGTGAGTTTTTGTGCATGTTTCGGGGGTCAAAAATGCGATCGAACAATCGGAAAAATAATAATAATAATAATTTCAACAAAAACAATAGCGACTTCGCAGCGGTCGCTGCTCAGGCCCTAATAATAATAATAATAATAATAATAAAAGTAATAATATTTTCTACAAAAACATTAGGGACCTCGCAGCCGTCGCAGCTCGGGCCCTAATAACAATTTCTACAAAAACAATAGCGACTTCGCAGCGGTCGCTGCTCAGGCCCTAATAATAATAATAATAATAATAATAAAAGTAATAATAATTTCCACAAAAACAATGGGGACCTCGTAGCGGTTGCTGCTCGGGCCCTAATAATAATTTCTACATAAACAATAGGGACCTCGCCGCGGTCGCTGCTCGGGCCCCAATAATAATTTCTACACAAAGTCCATTGTGGTGACCCGCCCCTTTTAAGTAAATTCAAAATGGCCGACTTCCTGTAAAACCTAGCTCATTGCTCCAAGAGACTTTTTTGTAGGTCTTGGTCTTATACATACAGTGAACCCTCGCTACTTCGCGGTTCACCTTTCGCGGGTTCAGTGCTTCGCGGGTATAAAAAATATTCGGGGGCATTGTAGTTTCGCCGAGCGGCACGACGGGCGCTGGAGCGGTTAGACGGCCGGCGTGCGCCGAAGAAGAGCGTGGGCGAAGAGGAGAGTGGACGAAGAAGAGCACGTTCCCCCGGACACGATCGGTGGCGACGTTTCGCGCGGTTCGGACCGTACCAGGGCTCCGGCCGGCGTGCGTGGCAGTTAAGCCGTAGAGGAGCACCGTCCCCGGGCACGGGCGGTGCCAAGCGGCCCCTAAGTTTAACCGAATGGAAGCTCTGGAGGAGGAGGGCATGCTCGCGTCACAGTAAGCCGAAGAGGAGCACCTTCCCCGGGCACGGGCGGTTCCAAGCGGCCCCTAAGTTTAACCAAATGGAAGCTCCGGAGGAGGAGGGCATGCTCGCGTCACAGTAAGCCGAAGAGGAGCACCTTCGCCGGGCACGGGCGGTTCCAAGCGGCCCCTAAGTTTAACCGAATGGAAGCTCCGGAGGAGGCGGGCATGCTCGCGTCACAGTAAGCCGAAGAGGAGCACCTTCCCCGGGCACGGGCGGTGCCAAGCGGCCCCTAAGTTTAACCGAATGGAAGCTCCGGGGGAGGAGGGCGGGCGTGTGTCACAGTTAAGCCGAATTGGAACACCTCTTCCGCCCGGGCACGAACGGAGCGCGAAGCTGTCAGTTATGAATGAATAAATGAATAAATAAATAAATAAATAAAGAATGCCACCTTTCATTTCACAGGGAACACCGGACGGCGTACCAGCAGGTAAAAGTCGGAGTAATTAAATAAATACAAAAAGAATGGCTGGGGAATAAAAAAATAATACGTTTTAATAATAATTTGTTTTTTTTGTTATAACATGAATTTCACTCTCTCTCTCTCCCCGTATATATATATACATATATATATATATATATATATACATATATATATATATATATATATACATATATATATATATATATATATATATATATACAGATATATATATATATATATATATATATATATATATATATATATATTTATTATATATATTGTATTTTCTTTTAAGCATTTTTGAAGGTGCGCCGCTACTTCGCGGATTTTCAGTTTCCGCGGGTGGTCTCGGTCCCCATTAACCGCAATAACCGAGGGTTCACTGTACTCCATAAAATTTACAAAAAGCGAGGTGAAACACTCAACCAGGGCTGCTTTTTTGAACATTTCTCGAGGGCCATGGCGAGCCATTTCAAAAAAGCTGCACAACTAACGTATAAAATATTGATAAATTTGCTCTGCCTGATGTGTGTGTCAAGTTTCACGAGTTGTCGTTTATATTTAGAACCTCATAATCAGCGTTGTTTTATTGCCAAAAAGTGCAATGCCACTCCCACAACTTTTCACGAAAAAGGATGAATTTCGTATTGTGACATCCTCATGGCCGAAACAGTCCTCCGAGCATATATGAGGGCGACCTTGTTGAGTTGCACGGAGAAAAACATCCAAGAAAATAACTTGTATTAGCTTTTACCAGTTGGTGGCGCTACTACTACGATGAAAAATAAGTTGGTAGATGTCTTCAGGGCTGAAGTATCCTCAAATGTGTACAACTTCGAGAAGATAGGATCATCTGAGTCATGTTGCCGGAGCTTTTGTTGCCACAGAGTACAATCTGACTTTTCAGCACCGTAATAGCCACGCCTTTTGCCAAAACGTCACAAAATTCGGCAGAGAGTAAGATCATTGTCTTGAGTCTTTTCTGACTAATTTTCAGTCGGATTCGTCAAAAGGGCACCGTGCAGTATGTGAAAATTAAAATAAAAACACATTTTTGATTCCACTTGGCGGCGCTGTGTGTATAACAAAATAATAACATTAAGATGTCTTCAGGTCGGGACGTTTTATTTACAGGTGAAGGTTTGGATTTTTAGGAGCATGTGCAGGGGAGTTATTAAGCATTCATTTATTTGTATTAGGTTCATTTTGTCTTCTTATTATTGATATTTGACTGATTCATTAAAAGCAGACAATTATGTTTTAGGTTAATTTTTTACCTGACATGTTTCGGCGAGTCTTTCGCCTTCTTCAGAGTGTCGCATGATGGCCATTGAGATCTGCAAGCGAGGCATAAAAACCATGAACAGAGACAAGGGAGCCTTCATCCTCTCTACCACCTGGAGCAGCATCTTGGCAGAGTGAACGGACAGCGGGGGGCGTGACTTGCCTTCATTCTTGTGACAGGTAAGTCACGCCCTCATGGAACATCAGCTGATAAAGACGGGTCACAAGACACCATCATGTGACACTCTGAAGAAGGCGAAAGACTTTCGTATTGTGACATCCTCAAGGCCTAAACACTCATCCGAGCAAATATAAGGTAGATTTTGTTAACCTGCCCGGAGAAAAACATAAACGAAAATAATTTGTATTTGTTTTAACCAGTTGGTGGCGCTACCACTGCGATCAAAATATCCTCAAATGTGAAAAATTTCGAGAAGATGGATCATCTGAATCATTTTGCAGGAACTTTTGTTGCCACGGAGATTAATCAGACTCTGCGGCACCGTAATAGCCACGCCCTTCGAAGGAAAGTCACAAAAATAGGGATAGAGTAAGATCAATGTCTTGAGTCTTTTCTAGCCAATTTTCAATCGGATTCGTTAAAAGGGCACCGTGCAGTACGTCAAAATGTAAAAAATGATATTGATTGGCGCAAGGTGTATAACTGAATATAAACATATAGATGTCTTCAGGTACCGACTCTTTATGTACATGTGAAGTTTTGGATTTTTAGCTGCATGTGCAGGAGAGTTATTAAGCATTTTGTCCATTGCGGCGAAGGAAATCTTAAGTGAAAACTTCGAAGCCCCGCCCCCGTTCATATAGTATTTCGGAAACAAAAAATTTTAGCCCCAGTGTTTGTCCCAGGTCTTAAGATGCTACAGACAGAATTTTAAGGCAATCAGATGAAGCCTTTAGGATCAGGGTGCAAAAGAATGACCCCTGTAAACATGCAAAAAAGGGCAAAAGTCGGACTTTCAAAAATTCATAACTCACTTCCTGTTCATATTAGACGTTAAAATATCAAATTTTTCGCCATGCCCGATGAGACTGCCAAGTTTGGTGAATTTTTGTGCATGTTTCGGGGGTCAAAAATGCGATCGAACAATCGGAAAAATAATAATAAGAATAATTTCTACAAAAACAATAGGGACTTCGCAGCGGTCGCTGCTCAGGCCCTAATAATAATAATAATAATAATAATAAAAGTAATAATATTTTCTACAAAAACAATAGGGACCTCGCAGCCGTCGCAGCTCGGGCCCTAATAACAATAGGGACCTCGCAGCGGTCACTGCTCGGGCCCTAATAATAATAATAATAATAATTTCCACAAAAACAATGGGGACCTCGTAGCGGTCGCTGCTCGGGCCCTAATAATAATTTCTACATAAACGATAGGGACCTCGCCGCGGTCGCTGCTCGGGCCCCAATAATAATTTCTACACAAAGTCCATTGTGGTGACCCGCCCCCTTTTAAGTAAATTCAAAATGGCCGACTTCCTGTAAAACCTAGCTCATTGCTCCAAGAGACTTTTTTGTAGGTCTTGGTCTTATACATACAGTGAACCCTCGCTACTTCGCGGTTCACCTTTCGCGGGTTCAGTGCTTCGCGGGTATAAAAAATATTCGGGGGCATTGTAGTTTCGCCGAGCGGCACGACGGGGCGCTGGAGCGGTTAGACGGCCGGCGTGCGCCGAAGAAGAGCGTGGGCGAAGAGGAGAGTGGACGAAGAAGAGCACGTTCCCCCGGACACGATCGGTGGCGACGTTTCGCGCGGTTCGGACCGTACCAGAGCTCCGGCCGGCGTGCGTGGCAGTTAAGCCGTAGAGGAGCACCTTCCCCGGGCACGGGCGGTGCCAAGCGGCCCCTAAGTTTAACCGAATGGAAGCTCCGGAGGAGGAGGGCATGCTCGCGACACAGTAAGCCGAAGAGGAGCACCTTCCCCGGGCACGGGCGGTGCCAAGCGGCCCCTAAGTTTAACCGAATGGAAGCTCCGGGGGAGGAGGGTGGGCGTGTGTCACAGTTAAGCCGAATCGGAGCACCTCTTCCGCGCACGAGCGGAGCGCGAAGCTGTCAGTTATGAATGAATAAATGAATAAATAAATAAATAAATAAAGAATGGCACCTTTCATTTCACAGGGCACACCGGACGGCGTACCAGCAGGTAAAAGTCAGAGTAATTAAATAAATTAAAAAAGAATGGCTGGGGAATAAAAAAATAATACGTTTGAATAATAATTTGGTTTTTTTGTTATAACATGAATTTCACTCTCTCTCTCTCTCCCCGTATATATATATATATATATATTTATATATTTATTATATATATTGTATTTTTTTTTAAGCATTTTTGAAGGTGCGCCGCTACTTCGCGGATTTTCAGTTTTCGCGGGTGGTCTCGGTCCCCATTAACCGCGATAACCGAGGGTTCACTGTACTCCATAAAATTTACAAAAAGCGAGGTGAAACACTCAACCAGGGCTGCTTTTTTGAACATTTCTCGAGGGCCATGGCGAGCCATTTCAAAAAAGCTGCACAACTAACGTATAAAATATTGATAAATTTGCTCTGCCTGATGTGTGTGTAAAGTTTCACGAGTTGTCGTTCATATTTAGAACCTCATAATCAGCGTTGTTTTATTGCCGAACAGTGCAATGCCACTCCCACAACTTTTCACGAAAAAGGATGAATTTCGTATTGTGACATCCTCATGGCCGAAACAGTCATCCGAGCATATATGAGGGCGACCTTGTTGAGTTGCACGGAGAAAAACATCCAAGAAAATAACTTGTATTAGCTTTTACCAGTTGGTGGCGCTACTACTACGATGAAAAATAAGTTGGTAGATGTCTTCAGGGCTGAAGTATCCTCAAATGTGTACAACTTCGAGAAGATAGGATCATCTGAGTCATGTTGCCGGAGCTTTTGTTGCCACAAAGTACAATCGGACTTTTCAGCACCGTAATAGCCACGCCTTTTGCCAAAACGTCACAAAATTCGGCAGAGAGTAAGATCATTGTCTTGAGTCTTTTCTGACTAATTTTCAGTCGGATTCGTCAAAAGGGCACGTTGCAGTACGTGAAAATTAAAATAAAAACACATTTTTTATTCCACTTGGCGGCGCTGTGTGTATAACAAAATAATAACATTAAGATGTCTTCAGGTCGGGACGTTTTATTTACAGGTGAAGGTTTGGATTTTTAGGAGCATGTTCAGGGGAGTTATTAAGCATTCATTTATTTGTATTAGGTACATTTTGTCTTCTTATTATTGATATTTGACTGATTCATTAAAAGCAGACAATTATGTTTTAGGTTAATTTTTTACCTGACATGTTTCGGCGAGTCTTTCGCCTTCTTCAGAGTGTCGCATGATGGTGTCTTGAGACCCGTCTTTATCAGCTGATGTTCCATGAGGGTGTGACTTACCTGTCAAAAAAATGAAAAATCAGAGCAGTAAAAGAACAAGCACAACATGAACATTACAAATCAGCAATCACTGACCACTGCAAAAGGGAAAACCACATCATGGACCGGGAGAAGGGCAGGGTCATCCGCACCGAAGAGAACAAACAACAGCGCTGGATCAGAAGGCCATTGAGATCTGCAAGCGAGGCATAAAAACCATGAACAGAGACAAGGGAGCCTTCATCCTCTCTACCACCTGGAGCAACATCTTGGCGGAGTGAACGGACAGCGGGGGGCGTGACTTGCCTTCATTCTTGTGAATGGTAAGTCACGCCCTCATGGAACATCAGCTGATAAAGACGGGCCACAAGACACCATCATGTGACACTCTGAAGAAGGCGAAAGACTTTCGTATTGTGACATCCTCAAGGCTTAAACACTCATCCGAGCAAATATAAGGTAGATTTTGTTAACCTGCCCGGAGAAAAACATCAACGAAAATAATTTGTATTTGTTTTAACCAGTTGGTGGCGCTACCACTGCGATCAAAAATAAGTTGGCAGCCGTCTTCAGGGCCTGAATATCCTCAAATGTGAAAAATTTCAAGAAGATGGATCATCTGAATCATTTTGCAGGAACTTTTGTTGCCACGGAGTATAATCAGACTCTGCGGCACCGTAATAGCCACGCCCTTCGAAGGAAAGTCACAAAAATAGGGATAGAGTAAGATCAATGTCTTGAGTCTTTTCTAGCCAATTTTCAATCGGATTCGTTAAAAGGGCACCGTGCAGTACGTCAAAATGTAAAAAATGATATTGATTGGCGCAAGGTGTATAACTGAATATAAACATATAGATGTTTTCAGGTACCGACTCTTTATGTACATGTGAAGTTTTGGATTTTTAGCAGCATGTGCAAGAGAGTTATTAAGCATTTTGTCCATTGCGGCGAAGGAAATCTTAAGTGAAAACTTCGAAGCCCCGCCCCCGTCATATAGTATTTCGGAAACAAAAAATTTTAGCCCCAGTGTTTCTCCCAGGTCTTAAGATGCTACAGACAGAATTTTAAGGCAATCAGATGAAGCCTTTAGGATCAGGGTGCAAAAGAATGACCCCTGTAAACATGCAAAAAAGGGCAAAAGTCGGACTTTCAAAAATTCATAACTCACTTCCTATTCATATTAGACATTAAAATATCAAATTTTTCGCCATGCCCGATGAGACTGCCAAGTTTGGTGAATTTTTGTGCATGTTTCGGGGGTCAAAAATGCAATCGAACAATCGGAAAAATAATAATAATAATAATTTCTACAAAAACAATAGGGACTTCGCAGCGGTCGCTGCTCAGGCCCTAATAATAATAATAATAATAAGAGAAGATAAGATAAGATGTCCTTTATTAGTCCCACAATGGGGAAATTTGAAAGTAATAATATTTTCGACAAAAACAATAGGGACCTCGCAGCCGTCGCAGCTCGGGCCCTAATAACAATTTCTAGAAAAACAATAGGGACCTCGCAGCGGTCACTGCTCGGGCCCTAATAATAATAATAATAATAATTTCCACAAAAACAATGGGGACCTCGTAGCGGTCGCTGCTCGGGCCCTAATAATAATTTCTACATAAACAATAGGGACCTCGCCGCGGTCGCTGCTCGGGCCCCAATAATAATTTCTACACAAAGTCCATTGTGGTGACCCGCCCCCTTTTAATAAATTCAAAATGGCCGACTTCCTGTAAAACCTAGCTCATTGTTCCAAGAGACTTTTTTGTAGGTCTTGGTCTTATACATACAGTGAACCCTCGCTACTTCGCGGTTCACCTTTCGCGGGTTCAGTGCTTCGCGGGTATAAAAAATATTCGGGGGCATTGTAGTTTCGCCGAGCGGCACGACGGGGCGCTGGAGCGGTTAGACGGCCGGCGTGCGCCGAAGAAGAGCGTGGGCGAAGAGGAGAGTGGACGAAGAAGAGCACGTTCCCCCGGACACGATCGGTGGCGACGTTTCGCGCGGTTCGGACCGTACCAGAGCTCCGGCCGGCGTGCGTGGCAGTTAAGCCGTAGAGGAGCACCTTCCCCGGGCACGGGCGGTGCCAAGCGGCCCCTAAGTTTAACCGAATGGAAGCTCCGGAGGAGGAGAGCATGCTCGCGTCACAGTAAGCCGAAGAGGAGCACCTTCCCCGGGCACGGGCGGTTCCAAGCGGCCCCTAAGTTTAACCGAATGGAAGCTCCGGAGGAGGAGGGCATGCTCGCGACACAGTAAGCCGAAGAGGAGCACCTTCCCCGGGCACGGGCGGTTCCAAGCGGCCCCTAAGTTTAACCGAATGGAAGCTCCGGAGGAGGAGGGCATGCTCGCGTCACAGTAAGCCGAAGAGGAGCACCTTCCCCGGGCACGGGCGGTGCCAAGCGGCCCCTAAGTTTAACCGAATGGAAGCTCCGGGGGAGGAGGGCGGGTGTGTGTCACAGTTAAGCCGAATTGGAGCACCTCTTCCGCCCGGGCACGAGCGGAGCGCGAAGCTGTCAGTTATGAATGTATAAAAGAATAAATAAATAAATAAATAAAGAATGCCACCTTTCATTTCACAGGGCACACCGGACGGCGTACCAGCAGGTAAAAGTCGGAGTAATTAAATAAATACAAAAAGAATGGCTGGGGAATAAAAAAATAATACGTTTTAATAATAATTTGTTTTTTTTGTTATAACATGAATTTCACTCTCTCTCTCCCCGTATATATATATATATATATATATATATATATATATATATATTTATTATATATATTGTATATTTTTTTAAGCATTTTTGAAGGTGCGCCGCTACTTCGCGGATTTTCAGTTTTCGCGGGTGGTCTCTGTCCCCATTAACCGCGATAACCGAGGATTCACTGTACTCCATAAAATTTACAAAAAGCGAGGTGAAACACTCAACCAGGGCTGCTTTTTTTAACATTTCTCGAGGGCCATGGCGAGCCATTTCAAAAAGGCTGCACAACTAACGTATAAAATATTGATAAATTTGCTCGGCCTGATGTGTGTGTAAAGTTTCACGAGTTGTCGTTCATATTTAGAACCTCATAATCAGCGTTGTTTTATTGCCGAACAGTGCAATGCCACTCCCACAACTTTACAAGAAAAAGGACGAATTTCGTATTGTGACATCCTCATGGCCGAAACAGTCATCCGAGCATATATGAGGGCGACCTTGTTGAGTTGCACGGAGAAAAACATCCAAGAAAATAACTTGTATTAGCTTTTACCAGTTGGTGGCGCTACTACTACGATGAAAAATAAGTTGGTAGATGTCTTCAGGGCTGAAGTATCCTCAAATGTGTACAACTTCGAGAAGATAGGATCATCTGAGTCATGTTGCCGGAGCTTTTATTGCCACAGAGTACAATCTGACTTTTCAGCACCGTAATAGCCACGCCTTTTGCCAAAACGTCACAAAATTCGGCAGAGAGTAAGATCATTGTCTTGAGTCTTTTCTGACTAATTTTCAGTCGGATTCGTCAAAAGGGCACCGTGCATAATGTGAAAATTTAAATAAAAACAAATTTTTGATTCCACTTGGCGGCGCTGTGTGTATAACAAAATAATAACATTAAGATGTCTTCAGGTCGGGACGTTTTATTTACAGGTGAAGGTTTGGATTTTTAGGAGCATGTGCAGGGGAGTTATTAAGCATTCGTTTATTTGTATTAGGTTCATTTTGTCTTCTTATTATTGATATTTGACTGATTCATTAAAAGCAGACAATTATGTTTTAGGTTAATTTTTTACCTGACATGTTTCGGCGAGTCTTTCGCCTTCTTCAGAGTGTCGCATGATGGTGTCTTGAGACCCGTCTTTATCAGCTGATGTTCCATGAGGGTGTGACTTACCTGTCAAAAAAATGAAAAATCAGAGCAGTAAAAGAACAAGCACAACATGAACATTACAAATCAGCAATCACTGACCACTGCAAAAGGGAAAACCACATCATGGACCGGGAGAAGGGCAGGGTCATCCGCACCGAAGAGAACAAACAACAGCGCTGGATCAGAGAGGCCATTGAGATCTGCAAGCGAGGCATAAAAACCATGAACAGAGACAAGGGAGCCTTCATCCTCTCTACCACCTGGAGCAGCATCTTGGCGGAGTGAACGGACAGCGGGGGGCGTGACTTGCCTTCATTCTTGTGAATGGTAAGTCACGCCCTCATGGAACATCAGCTGATAAAGACGGGCCACAAGACACCATCATGTGACACTCTGAAGAAGGCGAAAGACTTTCGTATTGTGACATCCTCAAGGCTTAAACACTCATCCGAGCAAATATAAGGTAGATTTTGTTAACCTGCCCGGAGAAAAACATCAACGAAAATAATTTGTATTTGTTTTAACCAGTTAGTGGCGCTACCACTGCGATCAAAAATAAGTTGGCAGCCGTCTTCAGGGCCTGAATATCCTCAAATGTGAAAAATTTCAAGAAGATGGATCATCTGAATCATTTTGCAGGAACTTTTGTTGCCACGGAGAATAATCAGACTCTGCAGCACCGTAATAGCCACGCCCTTCGAAGGAAAGTCACAAAAATAGGGATAGAGTAAGATCAATGTCTTGAGTCTTTTCTAGCCAATTTTCAATCGGATTCGTTAAAAGGGCACCGTGCAGTACGTCAAAATGTAAAAAATGATATTGATTGGCGCAAGGTGTATAACTGAATATAAACATATAGATGTTTTCAGGTACCGACTCTTTATGTACATGTGAAGTTTTGGATTTTTAGCAGCATGTGCAAGAGAGTTATTAAGCATTTTGTCCATTGCGGCGAAGGAAATCTTAAGTGAAAACTTCGAAGCCCCGCCCCCGTCATATAGTATTTCGGAAACAAAAAATTTTAGCCCCAGTGTTTGTCCCAGGTCTTAAGATGCTACAGACAGAATTTTAAGGCAATCAGATGAAGCCTTTAGGATCAGGGTGCAAAAGAATGACCCCTGTAAACATGCAAAAAAGGGCAAAAGTCGGACTTTCAAAAATTCATAACTCACTTCCTATTCATATTAGACATTAAAATATCAAATTTTTCGCCATGCCCGATGAGACTGCCAAGTTTGGTGAATTTTTGTGCATGTTTCGGGGGTCAAAAATGCAATCGAACAATCGGAAAAATAATAATAATAATAATTTCTACAAAAACAATAGGGACTTCGCAGCGGTCGCTGCTCAGGCCCTAATAATAATAATAATAATAAGAGAAGATAAGATAAGATGTCCTTTATTAGTCCCACAATGGGGAAATTTGAAAGTAATAATATTTTCTACAAAAACAATAGGGACCTCGCAGCCGTCGCAGCTCGGGCCCTAATAACAATTTCTAGAAAAACAATAGGGACCTCGCAGCGGTCACTGCTCGGGCCCTAATAATAATAATAATAATAATTTCCACAAAAACAATGGGGACCTCGTAGCGGTCGCTGCTCGGGCCCTAATAATAATTTCTACATAAACAATAGGGACCTCGCCGCGGTCGCTGCTCGGGCCCCAATAATAATTTCTACACAAAGTCCATTGTGGTGACCCGCCCCCTTTTAATAAATTCAAAATGGCCGACTTCCTGTAAAACCTAGCTCATTGCTCCAAGAGACTTTTTTGTAGGTCTTGGTCTTATACATACAGTGAACCCTCGCTACTTGGCGGTTCACCTTTCGCGGGTTCAGTGCTTCGCGGGTCTAAAAAATATTCGGGGGCATTATAGTTTCGCCGAGCGGCACGACGGGGCGCTGGAGCGGTTAGACGGCCGGTGTGCGCCGAAGAAGAGCGTGGGCGAAGAGGAGAGTGGACGAAGAAGAGCACGTTCCCCCGGACACGATCGGTGGCGACGTTTCGCGCGGTTCGGACAGTACCAGAGCTCCGGCCGGCGTGCGTGGCAGTTAAGCCGTAGAGGAGAACCTTCCCAGGGCACGGGCGGTGCCAAGCGGCCCCTAAGTTTAACCGAATGGAAGCTCCGGAGGAGGAGGGCATGCTCGCGTCACAGTAAGCCGAAGAGGAGCACCTTCCCCGGGCACGGGCGGTTCCAAGCGGCCCCTAAGTTTAACCGAATGGAAGCTCCGGAGGAGGAGGGCATGCTCGCGTCACAGTAAGCCGAAGAGGAGCACCTTCCCCGGGCACGGGCGGTGCCAAGCGGCCCCTAAGTTTAACCGAATGGAAGCTCCGGGGGAGGAGGGCGGGTGTGTGTCACAGTTAAGCCGAATTGGAGCACCTCTTCCGCCCGGGCACGAGCGGAGCGCGAAGCTGTCAGTTATGAATGTATAGAAGAATAAATAAATAAATAAATAAAGAATGCCACCTTTCATTTCACAGGGCACACCGGACGGCGTACCAGCAGGTAAAAGTCGGAGTAATTAAATAAATACAAAAAGAATGGCTGGGGAATAAAAAAATAATACGTTTTAATAATAATTTGGTTTTTTTGTTATAACATGAATTTCACTCTCTCTCTCTCTCTCTCTCTCCCCCCGAATATATATATATATATATATATATATATATATATATATATATATATATATATATATATATATATTTATTATATATATTGTATTTTCTTTTAAGCATTTTTGAAGGTGCGCCGCTACTTCGCGGATTTTCAGTTTCCGCGGGTGGTCTCGGTCCCCATTAACCGCGATAACCGAGGGTTCACTGTACTCCATAAAATTTACAAAAAGCGAGGTGAAACACTCAACCAGGGCTGCTTTTTTGAACATTTCTCGAGGGCCATGGCGAGCCATTTCAAAAAAGCTGCACAACTAACGTATAAAATATTGATAAATTTGCTCTGCCTGATGTGTGTGTCAAGTTTCACGAGTTGTCGTTCATATTTAGAACCTCATAATCAGCGTTGTTTTATTGCCAAAAAGTGCAATGCCACTCCCACAACTTTTCACGAAAAAGGATGAATTTCGTATTGTGACATCCTCATGGCCGAAACAGTCCTCCGAGCATATATGAGGGCGACCTTGTTGAGTTGCACGGAGAAAAACATCCAAGAAAATAACTTGTATTAGCTTTTACCAGTTGGTGGCGCTACTACTACGATGAAAAATAAGTTGGTAGATGTCTTCAGGGCTGAAGTATCCTCAAATGTGTACAACTTCGAGAAGATAGGATCATCTGAGTCATGTTGCCGGAGCTTTTGTTGCCACAAAGTACAATCGGACTTTTCAGCACCGTAATTGCCACGCCTTTTGCCAAAACGTCACAAAACTCGGCAGAGAGTAAGATCATTGTCTTGAGTCTTTTCTGACTAATTTTCAGTCGGATTCGTCAAAAGGGCACCGTGCAGTACGTGAAAATTTAAATAAAAACAAATTTTTGATTCCACTTGGCGGCGCTGTGTGTATAACAAAATAATAACATTAAGATGTCTTCAGGTCGGGACGTTTTATTTACAGGTGAAGGTTTGGATTTTTAGGAGCATGTGCAGGGGAGTTATTAAGCATTCGTTTATTTGTATTAGGTTCATTTTGTCTTCTTATTATTGATATTTGACTGATTCATTAAAAGCAGACAATTATGTTTTAGGTTAATTTTTTACCTGACATGTTTCGGCGAGTCTTTCGCCTTCTTCAGAGTGTCGCATGATGGTGTCTTGAGACCCGTCTTTATCAGCTGATGTTCCATGAGGGTGTGACTTACCTGTCAAAAAAATGAAAAATCAGAGCAGTAAAAGAACAAGCACAACATGAACATTACAAATCAGCAATCACTGACCACTGCAAAAGGGAAAACCACATCATGGACCGGGAGAAGGGCAGGGTCATCGGCACCGAAGAGAACAAACAACAGCGCTGGATCAGAGAGGCCATTGAGATCTGCAAGCGAGGCATAAAAACCATGAACAGAGACAAGGGAGCCTTCATCCTCTCTACCACCTGGAGCAGCATCTTGGCGGAGTTAACGGACAGCGGGGGGCGTGACTTGCCTTCATTCTTGTGACAGGTAAGTCACGCCCTCATGGAACATCAGCTGATAAAGACGGGCCACAAGACACCATCATGTGACACTCTGAAGAAGGCGAAAGACTTTCGTATTGTGACATCCTCAAGGCTGAAACACTCATCCGAGCAAATATAAGGTAGATTTTGTTAACCTGCCCGGAGAAAAACATCAACGAAAATAATTTGTATTTGTTTTAACCAGTTGGTGGCGCTACCACTGCGATCAAAAATAAGTTGGCAGCCGTCTTCAGGGCCTGAATATCCTCAAATGTGAAAAATTTCGAGAAGATGGATCATCTGAATCATTTTGCAGGAACTTTTGTTGCCACGGAGAATAATCAGACTCTGCGGCACCGTAATAGCCACGCCCTTCGAAGGAAAGTCACAAAAATAGGGATAGAGTAAGATCAATGTCTTGAGTCTTTTCTAGCCAATTTTCAATCGGATTCGTTAAAAGGGCACCGTGCAGTACGTCAAAATGTAAAAAATGTTATTGATTGGCGCAAGGTGTATAACAGAATATAAACATATAGATGTCTTCAGGTACCGACTCTTTATGTACATGTGAAGTTTTGGATTTTTAGCAGCATGTGCAAGAGAGTTATTAAGCATTTTGTCCATTGCGGCGAAGGAAATCTTAAGTGAAAACTTCGAAGCCCCGCCCCCGTCATATAGTATTTCGGAAACAAAAAGTTTTAGCCCCAGTGTTTGTCCCAGGTCTTAAGATGCTACAGACAGAATTTTAAGGCAATCAGATGAAGCCTTTAGGATCAGGGTGCAAAAGAATGACCCCTGTAAACATGCAAAAAAGGGCAAAAGTCGGACTTTCAAAAATTCATAACTCACTTCCTGTTCATATTAGACGTTAAAATATCAAATTTTTCGCCATGCCCGATGAGACTGCCAAGTTTGGTGAATTTTTGTGCATGTTTCGGGGGTCAAAAATGCAATCGAACAATCGGAAAAATAATAATAATAATAATTTCTACAAAAACAATAGGGACTTCGCAGCGGTCGCTGCTCAGGCCCTAATAATAATAATAATAATAATAATAATAAAAGTAATAATATTTTCTACAAAAACAATAGGGACCTCGCAGCCGTCGCAGCTTGGGCCCTAATAACAATTTCTAGAAAAACAATAGGGACCTCGCAGCGGTCACTGCTCGGGCCCTAATAATAATAATAATAATAATTTCCACAAAAACAATGGGGACCTCGTAGCGGTCGCTGCTCGGGCCCTAATAATAATTTCTACATAAACAATAGGGACCTCGCCGCGGTCGCTGCTCGGGCCCCAATAATAATTTCTACACAAAGTCCATTGTGGTGACCCGCCCCCTTTTAAGTAAATTCAAAATGGCCGACTTCCTGTAAAACCTAGCTTATTGCTCCAAGAGACTTTTTTGTAGGTCTTGGTCTTATACATACAGTGAACCCTCGCTACTTCGCGGTTCACCTTTCGCGGGTTCAGTGCTTCGCGGGTATAAAAAATATTCGGGGGCATTGTAGTTTCGCCGAGCGGCACGACGGGGCGCTGGAGCGGTTAGACGGCCGGCGTGCGCCGAAGAAGAGCGTGGGCGAAGAGGAGAGTGGACGAAGAAGAGCACGTTCCCCCGGACACGATCGGTGACGACGTTTCGCGCGGTTCGGACCGTACCAGAGCTCCGGCCGGCGTGCGTGGCAGTTAAGCCGTAGAGGAGCAATTTCCCCAGGCACGGGCGGTGCCAAGCGGCCCCTAAGTTTAACCGAATGGAAGCTCCGGAGGAGGAGGGCATGCTCGCGTCACAGTAAGCCGAAGAGGAGCACCTTCCCCGGGCACGGGCGGTTCCAAGCGGCCCCTAAGTTTAACCGAATGGAAGCTCCGGAGGAGGAGGGCATGCTCGCGACACAGTAAGCCGAAGAGGAGCACCTTCCCCGGGCACGGGCGGTGCCAAGCGGCCCCTAAGTTTAACCGAATGGAAGCTCCGGGGGAGGAGGGTGGGCGTGTGTCACAGTTAAGCCGAATTGGAGCACCTCTTCCGCCCGGGCACGAGCGGAGCGCGAAGCTGTCAGTTATGAATGAATAAATGAATAAATAAATAAATAAATAAAGAATGCCACCTTTCATTTCACAGGGCACACCGGACGGCGTACCAGCAGGTAAAAGTCGGAGTAATTAAATAAATACAAAAAGAATGGCTGGGGAATAAAAAAATAATACGTTTTAATAATAATTTGTTTTTTTTGTTATAACATGAATTTCACTCTCTCTCTCCCCGTATATATATATATATATATATATATACATATATATATATATATATATATATATATATATATATATATGTATATATGAATATATATATATATATATATATATATATATATATATATATATATATATATATATATATATATATATATATATATATATATATATTTATATATATATATATTGTATTTTTTTTTAAGCATTTTTGAAGGTGCGCCGCTACTTCGCGGATTTTCAGTTTTCGCGGGTGGTCTCTGTCCCCATTAACCGCGATAACCGAGGGTTCACTGTACTCCATAAAATTTACAAAAAGCGAGGTGAAACACTCAACCAGGGCTGCTTTTTTGAACATTTCTCGAGGGCCATGGCGAGCCATTTCAAAAAAGCTGCACAACTAACGTATAAAATATTGATAAATTTGCTCTGCCTGATGTGTGTGTAAAGTTTCCCGAGTTGTCGTTCATATTTAGAACCTCATAATCAGCGTTGTTTTATTGCCGAACAGTGCAATGCCACTCCCACAACTTTTCACGAAAAAGGACGAATTTCGTATTGTGACATCCTCATGGCCGAAACAGTCATCCGAGCATATATGAGGGCGACCTTGTTGAGTTGCACAGAGAAAAACATCCAAGAAAATAACTTGTATTAGCTTTTACCAGTTAGTGGCGCTACTACTACGATGAAAAATAAGTATGTAGATGTCTTCAGGGCTGAAGTATCCTCAAATGTGTACAACTTGTGTACACGGGCGGTTCCAAGCGGCCCCTAAGTTTAACCGAATGGAAGCTCCGGAGGAGGAGGGCATGCTCGCGACACAGTAAGCCGAAGAGGAGCACCTTCCCCGGGCACGGGCGGTTCCAAGCGGCCCCTAAGTTTAACCGAATGGAAGCTCCGGAGGAGGAGGGCATGCTCGCGACACAGTAAGCCGAAGAGGAGCACCTTCCCCGGGCACGGGCGGTGCCAAGCGGCCCCTAAGTTTAACCGAATGGAAGCTCCGGGGGAGGAGGGTGGGCGTGTGTCACAGTTAAGCCGAATTGGAGCACCTCTTCCGCCCGGGCACGAGCGGAGCGCGAAGCTGTCAGTTATGAATGAATAAATGAATAAATAAATAAATAAATAAAGAATGCCACCTTTCATTTCACAGGGCACACCGGACGGCGTACCAGCAGGTAAAAGTCGGAGTAATTAAATAAATACAAAAAGAATGGCTGGGGAATAAAAAAATAATACGTTTTAATAATAATTTGTTTTTTTTGTTATAACATGAATTTCACTCTCTCTCTCCCCGTATATATATATATATATATATATATATATATATATATATATATATATATATATATATATATATATATATATATATATATGTACAACTTCGAGAAGATAGGATCATCTGAGTCATGTTGCCGGAGCTTTTGTTGCCACAAAGTACAATCGGACTTTTCAGCACCGTAATAGCCACGCCTTTTGCCAAAACGTCACAAAATTCGGCAGAGAGTAAGATCATTGTCTTGAGTCTTTTCTGACTAATTTTCAGTCGGATTCGTCAAAAGGGCACCGTGCAGTACGTGAAAATTAAAATAAAAACACATTTTTCATTCCACTTGGCGGCGCTGTGTGTATAACAAAATAATAACATTAAGATGTCTTCAGGTCGGGACGTTTTATTTACAGGTGAAGGTTTGGATTTTTAGGAGCATGT
The DNA here is from genome assembly GCF_059441095.1 of Idiotropiscis lumnitzeri. Classification (NCBI taxonomy): domain Eukaryota; kingdom Metazoa; phylum Chordata; class Actinopteri; order Syngnathiformes; family Syngnathidae; genus Idiotropiscis; species Idiotropiscis lumnitzeri. The sequence continues at coordinate 145,756 of NW_028283661.1, read as the reverse complement.
GCAGGGGAGTTATTAAGCATTCATTTATTTGTATTAGGTTCATTTTGTCTTCTTATTATTGATATTTGACTGATTCATTAAAAGCAGACAATTGTGTTTTAGGTTAATTTTTTACCTGACATGTTTCGGCGAGTCTTTCGCCTTCTTCAGAGTGTCGCATGATGGTGTCTTGAGACCCGTCCGTCTTTATCAGCTGATGTTCCATGAGGGTGTGACTTACCTGTCAAAAAAATGAAAAATCAGAGCAGTAAAAGAACAAGCACAACATGAACATTACAAATCAGCAATCACTGACCACTGCAAAAGGGAAAACCACATCATGGACCGGGTGAAGGGCAGGGTCATCCGCACCGAAGAGAACAAACAACAGCGCTGGATCAGAGAGGCCATTGAGATCTGCAAGCGAGGCATAAAAACCATGAACAGAGACAAGGGAGCCTTCATCCTCTCTACCACCTGGAGCAGCATCTTGGCGGAGTGAACGGACAGCGGGGGGTGTGACTTGCCTTCATTCTTGTGACAGGTAAGTCACGCCCTCATGGAACATCAGCTGATAAAGACAGGTCACAAGACACCATCATGTGACACTCTGAAGAAGGCGAAAGACTTTCGTATTGTGACATCCTCAAGTCCTAAACACTCATCCGAGCAAATATAAGGTAGATTTTGTGAACCTGCCCGGAGAAAAACATCAACGAAAATAATTTGTATTTGTTTTAACCAGTTGGTGGCGCTACCACTGCGATCAAAAAGAAGTTGGCAGCCGTCTTCAGGGCCTGAATATCCTCAAATGTGAAAATTTTCGAGAAGATTGATCATCTGAATCATTTTGCAGGAACTTTTGTTGCCACGGAGAATAATCAGACTCTGCGGCACCGCAATAGCCACGCCCTTCGAAGGAAAGTCACAAAAATAGGGATAGAGTAAGATCAATGTCTTGAGTCTTTTCTAGCCAATTTTCAATCGGATTCGTTAAAAGGGCACCGTGCAGTACGTCAAAATGTAAAAAATGATATTGATTGGCGCAAGGTGTATAACAGAATATAAACATATAGATGTCTTCAGGTACCGACTCTTTATGTACATGTGAAGTTTTGGATTTTTAGCAGCATGTGCAGGAGAGTTATTAAGCATTTTGTCCATTGCGGCGAAGGAAATCTTAAGTGAAAACTTTGAAGCCCCGCCCCCGTCATATCGTATTTCGGAAACAAAAGATTTTAGCCCCAGTGTTTGTCCCAGGTCTTAAGATGCTACAGACAGAATTTTAAGGCAATCAGATGAAGCCTTTAGGATCAGGGTGCAAAAGAATGACCCCTGTAAACATGCAAAAAAGGGCAAAAGTCGGACTTTCAAAAATTCATAACTCACTTCCTGTTCATATTAGACGTTAAAATATCAAATTTCTCGCCATGCCCGATGAGACTGCCAAGTTTGGTGAGTTTTTGTGCATGTTTCGGGGGTCAAAAATGCGATCGAACAATCGGAAAAATAATAATAATAATAATTTCTACAAAAACAACAGGGACTTCGCAGCGGTCGCTGCTCAGGCCCTAATAATAATAATAATAAAAGTAATAATATTTTCTACAAAAACAATAGGGACCTCGCAGCCGTCGCAGCTCGGGCCCTAATAACAATTTCTAGAAAAACAATAGGGACCTCGCAGCGGTCACTGCTCGGGCCCTAATAATAATAATAATAATAATTTCCACAAAAACAATGGGGACCTCGTAGCGGTCGCTGCTCGGGCCCTAATAATAATTTCTCCATAAACAATAGGGACCTCGCCGCGGTCGCTGCTCGGGCCCCAATAATAATTTCTACACAAAGTCCATTGTGGTGACCCGCCCCTTTTAAGTAAATTCAAAATGGCCGACTTCCTGTAAAACCTAGCTCATTGCTCCAAGAGACTTTTTTGTAGGTCTTTGTCTTATACATACAGTGAACCCTCGCTACTTCGCAGTTCACCTTTCGCGGGTTCAGTGCTTCGCGGGTATAAAAAATATTCGGGGGCATTGTAGTTTCGCCGAGCGGCACGACGGGGCGCTGGAGCGGTTAGACGGCCGGCGTGCGCCGAAGAAGAGCGTGGGCGAAGAGGAGAGTGGACGAAGAAGAGCACGTTCCCCCGGACACGATCGGTGGCGACGTTTCGCGCGGTTCGGACCGTACCAGAGCTCCGGCCGGCGTGCGTGGCAGTTAAGCCGTAGAGGAGCACCTTCCCCAGGCACGGGCGGTGCCAAGCGGCCCCTAAGTTTAATGGAATGGAAGCTCCGGAGGAGGAGGGCATGCTCGCGTCACAGTAAGCCGAAGAGGAGCACCTTCCCCGGGCACGGGCGGTTCCAAGCGGCCCCTAAGTTTAACCGAATGGAAGCTCCGGAGGAGGAGGGCATGCTCGCGACACAGTAAGCCGAAGAGGAGCACCTTCCCCGGGCACGGGCGGTGCCAAGCGGCCCCTAAGTTTAACCGAATGGAAGCTCCGGGGGAGGAGGGTGGGCGTGTGTCACAGTTAAGCCGAATTGGAGCACCTCTTCCGCCCGGGCACGAGCGGAGCGCGAAGCTGTCAGTTATGAATGAATAAATGAATAAATAAATAAATAAATAAAGAATGGCACCTTTCATTGCAGAGGGCACACCGGACGGCGTACCAGCAGGTAAAAGTCGGAGTAATTAAATAAATACAAAAAGAATGGCTGGGGAATAAAAAAATAATACGTTTTAATAATAATTTGTTTTTTTTGTTATAACATGAATTTCACTCTCTCTCTCCCCGTATATATATATATATATATATATATTGTATTTTTTTTTTAAGCATTTTTGAAGGTGCGCCGCTACTTCGCGGATTTTCAGTTTTCGCGGGTGGTCTCGGTCCCCATTAACCGCGATAACCGAGGGTTCACTGTACTCCATAAAATTTACAAAAAGCGAGGTGAAACACTCAACCAGGGCTGCTCTGCATGTTGTGCTGGGCCACCTGGAACAACAGCGGAGCTATGCAAGGATGCTCTTTGTGGACTACAGCTCGGCATTCAACACGATCATCCCAGACATCCTCGTCGCCAAACTGGACACTCTCGGCCTCCCTGCCCTCACACACATCTGGATTAAGGACTTTCTGACCAACAGACCCCAGACTGTGTTGCTCGGCCCCTACACGTCCTCCACCCTCATGGTGAGCACCGGTTCCCCCCAAGGATGCGTGCTGAGCCCTCTCCTGTACGCCCTCTACACCTACGACTGCAGCCCGGCCCACGGCAACAACACCATCGTCAAGTTTGCTGACGACACGACAGTGGTCGGTCTGATCTCGGAAGGTGACGAGACAGCCTACAGAGAGGAGGTAGGGAGACTGACAACTTGGTGCAAGGACAACAGACTGCACCTTAACTCTGCTAAAACAAAGGAGATTGTCGTCGACTTCAGGAGGAACAAGACGCTGCCGCCCCCCCTCTGCATCGAAGGCGTGTGTGTGGAGAGGGTCCACACGTTCAAGTTCCTGGGAGTACAGATCTCCGATGACCTTTCTTGGAGTCACAACACCACAGCAGTGGTAAAGAAGGTCCGCCAACGTCTGCACTTCCTGAGAGTCCTCAGGAAATTCAACCTGGACAGGAAGCTGCTGCTGGCCTTCTACCACTCGTCCATCGAGAGCCTGCTGACGTACTGTGTCTCCACCTGGTACAGCGGCTGCACTGAGGCGGACAGAGTGAGGCTCCAGAGGACAGTCAAAACAGCGCAAAGGATTATTGGCTGCCCTCTCCCCTCGCTGTCGGACATCTACACCGCCCGGTGCCTCAGAAGGGCTCTCAACATCGTCAAAGACAATACCCACCCAAACTCACACCTGTTCGACCGGTTGCCCTCTGGCAGGCGCTACAGATGCATCAAATCAAGGACCAATAGACTGAGAAACAGTTTCTTTCCGAGAGCCATCTCCATACTGAACTCTCACACACACACGAGACCACCCTAACCTTGCAAAACAGCATTGTGATGTGTTTCTATATGCCCTATTCAGTACTGAATTCCATTGCACTGTCTTATTTATTTATCTAATTTATATATTGTCTGTATTATTGTTGTATTGCACTGGAGAGGGGAGCCCTCTAATCTCGTTGCACACTTGAGTACAATGACAATAAAGGGATTTCTATTTCTATTCTATTCTTTTTTTAACTTTTCTCGAGGGCCATGGCGAGCCATTTCAAAAAAGCTGCACAACTAACGTATAAAATATTGATAATTTGCTCTGCCTGATGTGTGTGTAAAGTTTCACGAGTTGTCGTTCATATTTAGAACCTCATAATCAGCGTTGTTTTATTACCGAACAGTGCAATGCCACTCCCACAACTTTTCACGAAAAAGGATGAATTTCGTATTGTGACATCCTCATGGCCGAAACAGTCATCCGAGCATATATGAGGGCGACCTTGTTGAGTTGCACGGAGAAAAACATCCAAGAAAATAACTTGTATTAGCTTTTACCAGTTGGTGGAGCTACTACTACGATGAAAAATAAGTTGGTAGATGTCTTCAGGGCTGAAGTATCCTCAAATGTGTACAACTTCGAGAAGATAGGATCATCTGAGTCATGTTGCCGGAGCTTTTGTTGCCACAAAGTACAATCGGACTTTTCAGCACCGTAATAGCCACGCCTTTTGCCAAAACGTCACAAAATTCGGCAGAGAGTAAGATCATTGTCTTGAGTCTTTTCTGACTAATTTTCAGTCGGATTCGTCAAAAGGGCACCGTGCAGTACGTGAAAATTAAAATAAAAACACATTTTTGATTCCACTTGGCGGCGCTGTGTGTATAACAAAATAATAACATTAAGATGTCTTCAGGTCGGGACGTTTTATTTACAGGTGAAGGTTTGGATTTTTAGGAGCATGTGCAGGGGCGTTATTAAGCATTCATTTATTTGTATTAGGTTCATTTTGTCTTCTTATTATTGATATTTGACTGATTCATTAAAAGCAGACAATTATGTTTTAGGTTAATTTTTTACCTGACATGTTTCGGCGAGTCTTTCGCCTTCTTCAGAGTGTCGCATGATGGTGTCTTGAGACCCGTCTTTATCAGCTGATGTTCCATGTGGGTGTGACTTACCTGTCAAAAAAATGAAAAATCAGAGCAGTAAAAGAACAAGCACAACATGAACATTACAAATCAGCAATCACTGACCACTGCAAAAGGGAAAACCACATCATGGACCGGGAGAAGGGCAGGGTCATCCGTACCGAAGAGAACAAACAACAGCGCTGGATCAGAGAGGCCATTGAGATCTGCAAGCGAGGCATAAAAACCATGAACAGAGACAAGGGAGCCTTCATCCTCTCTACCACCTGGAGCAGCATCTTGGCGGAGTGAACGGACAGCGGGGGGCGTGACTTGCCTTCATTCTTGTGACAGGTAAGTCACGCCCTCATGGAACATCAGCTGATAAAGACGGGTCACAAGACACCATCATGTGACACTCTGAAGAAGGCGAAAGACTTTCGTATTGTGACATCCTCAAGGCCTAAACACTCATCCGAGCAAATATAAGGTAGATTTTGTTAACCTGCCCGGAGAACAAAATCAACGAAAATAATTTGTATTTGTTTTAACCAGTTGGTGGCGCTACCACTGCGATCAAAAATAAGTTGGCAGCCGTCTTCAGGGCCTGAATATCCTCAAATGTGAAAAATTTCGAGAAGATGGATCATCTGAATCATTTTTCAGGAACTTTTGTTGCCACGGAGAATAATCAGACTCTGCGGCACCGTAATAGCCACGCCCTTCGAAGGAAAGTCACAAAAATAGGGATAGAGTAAGATCAATGTCTTGAGTCTTTTCTAGCCAATTTTCAATCGGATTCGTTAAAAGGGCACCGTGCAGTACGTCAAAATGTAAAAAATTATATTGATTGGCGCAAGGTGTATAACAGAATATAAACATATAGATGTCTTCAGGTACCGACTCTTTATGTACATGTGAAGTTTTGGATTTTTAGCAGCATGTGCAGGAGAGTTATTAAGCATTTTGTCCATTGCGGCGAAGTAAATCTTAAGTGAAAACTTTGAAGCCCCGCCCCCGTCATATAGTATTTCGGAAACAAAAGATTTTAGCCCCAATTTTAGCCCCAGTGTTTGTCCCAGGTCTTAAGATGCTACAGACAGAATTTTAAGGCAATCAGATGAAGCCTTTAGGATCAGGGTGCAAAAGAATGACCCCTGTAAACATGCAAAAAAGGGCAAAAGTCGGACTTTCAAAAATTCATAACTCACTTCCTGTTCATATTAGACGTTTAAAATATCAAATTTCTCGCCATGCCCGATGAGACTGCCAAGTTTGGTGAGTTTTTGTGCATGTTTCGGGGGTCAAAAATGCAATCGAACAATCGGAAAAATAATAACAATAATAATTTCTACAAAAACAACAGGGACTTCGCAGCGGTCGCTGCTCAGGCCCTAATAATAATAATAATAATAATAATAAAAGTAATAATATTTTCTACAAAAACAATAGGGACCTCGCAGCCGTCGCAGCTCGGGCCCTAATAACAATTTCTAGAAAAACAATAGGGACCTCGCAGCGGTCACTGCTCGGGCCCTAATAATAATAATAATAATAATTTCCACAAAAACAATGGGGACCTCGTAGCGGTCGCTGCTCGGGCCCTAATAATAATTTCTACAAAAACAATAGGGACCTCGCCGCGGTCGCTGCTCGGGCCCCAATTATAATTTCTACACAAAGTCCATTGTGGTGACCCGCCCCCTTTTAAGTAAATTCAAAATGGCCGACTTCCTGTAAAACCTAGCTCATTGCTCCAAGAGACTTTTTTGTAGGTCTTGGTCTTATACATACAGTGAACCCTCGCTACTTGGCGGTTCACCTTTCGCGGGTTCAGTGCTTCGCGGGTCTAAAAAATATTCGGGGGCATTGTAGTTTCGCCGAGCGGCACGACGGGGCGCTGGAGCGGTTAGACGGCCGGTGTGCGCCGAAGAAGAGCGTGGGCGAAGAGGAGAGTGGACGAAGAAGAGCACTTTCCCCCGGACACGATCGGTGGCGACGTTTCGCGCGGTTCGGACAGTACCAGAGCTCCGGCCGGCGTGCGTGGCAGTTAAGCCATAGAGGAGAACCTTCCCCGGGCACGGGCGGTGCCAAGCGGCCCCTAAGTTTAACCGAATGGAAGTTCCGGAGGAGGAGGGCATGCTCGCGTCACAGTAAGCCGAAGAGGAGCACCTTCCCCGGGCACGGGCGATTCCAAGCGGCCCCTAAGTTTAACCGAATGGAAGCTCCGGAGGAGGAGGGCATGCTCGCGTCACAGTAAGCCGAAGAGGAGCACCTTCCCCGGGCACGGGCGGTGCCAAGCGGCCCCTAAGTTTAACCGAATGGAAGCTCCGGGGGAGGAGGGCGGGTGTGTGTCACAGTTAAGCCGAATTGGAGCACCTCTTCCGCCCGGGCACGAGCGGAGCGCGAAGCTGTCAGTTATGAATGTATAAAAGAATAAATAAATAAATGAATAAAGAATGCCACCTTTCATTTCACAGGGCACACCGGACGGCGTACCAGCAGATAAAAGTCGGAGTAATTAAATAAATACAAAAAGAATGGCTGGGGAATAAAAAAATAATACGTTTTAATAATAATTTGTTTTTTTTGTTATAACATGAATTTCACTCTCTCTCTCCCCGTATATATATATATATATATATATATATATATATATATAAATATATATATATATATATATATATATATATATATATATATATATATATATATTTATATATTTATTATATATATTGTATATTTTTTTAAGCATTTTTGAAGGTGCGCCGCTACTTCGCGGATTTTCAGTTTTCGCGGGTGGTCTCTGTCCCCATTAACCGCGATTACCGAGGGTTCACTGTACTCCATAAAATTTACAAAAAGCGAGGTGAAACACTCAACCAGGGCTGCTTTTTTTAACATTTCTCGAGGGCCATGGCGAGCCATTTCAAAAAAGCTGCACAACTAACGTATAAAATATTGATAAATTTGCTCGGCCTGATGTGTGTGTAAAGTTTCACGAGTTGTCGTTCATATTTAGAACCTCATAATCAGCGTTGTTTTATTGCCGAACAGTGCAATGCCACTCCCACAACTTTACACGAAAAAGGACGAATTTCGTATTGTGACATCCTCATGGCCGAAACAGTCATCCGAGCATATATGAGGGCGGCCTTGTTGAGTTGCACGGAGAAAAACATCCAAGAAAATAACTTGTATTAGCTTTTACCAGTTGGTGGCGCTACTACTACGATGAAAAATAAGTTGGTAGATGTCTTCAGGGCTGAAGTATCCTCAAATGTGTACAACTTCGAGAAGATAGGATCATCTGAGTCATGTTGCCGGAGCTTTTGTTGCCACAGAGTACAATCTGACTTTTCAGCACCGTAATAGCCACGCCTTTTGCCAAAACGTCACAAAATTCGGCAGAGAGAAAGATCATTGTCTTGAGTCTTTTCTGACTAATTTTCAGTCGGATTTGTCAAAAGGGCACCGTGCAGGATGTGAAAATTAAAATAAAAACACATTTTTGATTCCACTTGGCGGCGCTGTGTGAATAACAAAATAATAACATTAAGATGTCTTCAGGTCGGGACGTTTTATTTACAGGTGAAGGTTTGGATTTTCAGGAGCATGTGCAGGGGAGTTATTAAGCATTCATTTATTTGTATTAGGTTCATTTTGTCTTCTTATTATTGATATTTGACTGATTCATTAAAAGCAGACAATTATGTTTTAGGTTAATTTTTTACCTGACATGTTTCGGCGAGTCTTTCGCCTTCTTCAGAGTGTCGCATGATGGTGTCTTGAGACCCGTCTTTATCAGCTGATGTTCCATGAGGGTGTGACTTACCTGTCAAAAAAATGAAAAATCAGAGCAGTAAAAGAACAAGCACAACATGAACATTACAAATCAGCAATCACTGACCACTGCAAAAGGGAAAACCACATCATGGACCGGGAGAAGGGCAGGGTCATCCGCACCGAAGAGAACAAACAACAGCGCTGGATCAGAGAGGCCATTGAGATCTGCAAGCGAGGCATAAAAACCATGAACAGAGACAAGGGAGCCTTCATCCTCTCTACCACCTAGAGCAGCATCTTGGCGGAGTGAACGGACAGCGGGGGGTGTGACTTGCCTTCATTCTTGTGACAGGTAAGTCACGCCCTCATGGAACATCAGCTGATAAAGACGGGTCACAAGACACCATCATGTGACACTCTGAAGAAGGCGAAAGACTTTCGTATTGTGACATCCTCAAGGCCTAAACACTCATCCGAGCAAATATAAGGTAGATTTTGTGAACCTGCCCGGAGAAAAACATCAACGAAAATAATTTGTATTTGTTTTAACCAGTTGGTGGCGCTACCACTGCGATCAAAAATAAGTTGGCAGCCGTCTTCAGGGCCTGAATATCCTCAAATGTGAAAAATTTCGAGAAGATGGATCATCTGAATCATTTTGCAGGAACTTTTGTTGCCACGGAGAATAATCAGACTCTGCGGCACCGCAATAGCCACGCCCTTCGAAGGAAAGTCACAAAAATAGGGATAGAGTAAGATCAATGTCTTGAGTCTTTTCTAGCCAATTTTCAATCGGATTCGTTAAAAGGGCACCGTGCAGTACGTCAAAATGTAAAAAATGTTATTGATTGGCGCAAGGTGTATAACAGAATATAAACATATAGATGTCTTCAGGTACCGACTCTTTATGTACATGTGAAGTTTTGGATTTTTAGCAGCATGTGCAGGAGAGTTATTAAGCATTTTGTCCATTGCGGCGAAGGAAATCTTAAGGGAAAACTTTGAAGCCCCGCCCCCGTCATATAGTATTTCGGAAACAAAAGATTTTAGCCCCAGTGTTTGTCCCAGGTCTTAAGATGCTACAGACAGAATTTTAAGGCAATCAGATGAAGCCTTTAGGATCAGGGTGCAAAAGAATGACCCCTGTAAACATGCAAAAAAGGGCAAAAGTCGGACTTTCAAAAATTCATAACTCACTTCCTGTTCATATTAGACGTTAAAATATCAAATTTCTCGCCATGCCCGATGAGACTGCCAAGTTTGGTGAGTTTTTGTGCATGTTTCGGGGTCAAAAATGCGATCGTACAATCGGAAAAATAATAATAATAATAATTTCTACAAAAACAACAGGGACTTCGCAGCGGTCGCTGCTCAGGCCCTAATAATAATAATAATAATAATAATAATAAAAGTAATAATATTTTCTACAAAAACAATAGGGACCTCGCAGCCGTCGCAGCTCGGGCCCTAATAACAATTTCTAGAAAAACAATAGGGACCTCGCAGCGGTCACTGCTCGGGCCCTAATAATAATAATAATAATAATTTCCACAAAAACAATGGGGACCTCGTAGCGGTCGCTGCTCGGGCCCTAATAATAATTTCTACATAAACAATAGGGACCTCGCCGCGGTCGCTGCTCGGGCCCCAATAATAATTTCTACACAAAGTCCATTGTGGTGACCCGCCCCCTTTTAAGTAAATTCAAAATGGCCGACTTCCTGTAAAACCTAGCTTATTGCTCCAAGAGACTTTTTTGTAGGTCTTGGTCTTATACATACAGTGAACCCTCGCTACTTCGCGGTTCACCTTTCGCGGGTTCAGTGCTTCGCGGGTATAAAAAATATTCGGGGGCATTGTAGTTTCGCCGAGCGGCACGACGGGGCGCTGGAGCGGTTAGACGGCCGGCGTGCGCCGAAGAAGAGCGTGGGCGAAGAGGAGAGTGGACGAAGAAGAGCACGTTCCCCCGGACACGATCGGTGACGACGTTTCGCGCGGTTCGGACCGTACCAGAGCTCCGGCCGGCGTGCGTGGCAGTTAAGCCGTAGAGGAGCAATTTCCCCGGGCACGGGCGGTGCCAAGCGGCCCCTAAGTTTAACCGAATGGAAGCTCCGGAGGAGGAGGGCATGCTCGCGTCACAGTAAGCCGAAGAGGAGCACCTTCCCCGGGCACGGGCGGTTCCAAGCGGCCCCTAAGTTTAACCGAATGGAAGCTCCGGAGGAGGAGGGCATGCTCGCGACACAGTAAGCCGAAGAGGAGCACCTTCCCCGGGCACGGGCGGTGCCAAGCGGCCCCTAAGTTTAACCGAATGGAAGCTCCGGGGGAGGAGGGTGGGCGTGTGTCACAGTTAAGCCGAATTGGAGCACCTCTTCCGCCCGGGCACGAGCGGAGCGCGAAGCTGTCAGTTATGAATGAATAAATGAATAAATAAATAAATAAATAAAGAATGCCACCTTTCATTTCACAGGGCACACCGGACGGCGTACCAGCAGGTAAAAGTCGGAGTAATTAAATAAATACAAAAAGAATGGCTGGGGAATAAAAAAATAATACGTTTTAATAATAATTTGTTTTTTTTGTTATAACATGAATTTCACTCTCTCTCTCCCCGTATATATATATATATATATATACATATATATATATATATATATATATATATATATATGTATATATATATATATATATATATATATATATATATATATATATATATATATATATATATGTATATATATATATATTGTATTTTTTTTTTAAGCATTTTTGAAGGTGCGCCGCTACTTCGCGGATTTTCAGTTTTCGCGGGTGGTCTCTCTCCCCATTAACCGCGATAACCGAGGGTTCACTGTACTCCATAAAATTTACAAAAAGCGAGGTGAAACACTCAACCAGGGCTGCTTTTTTGAACATTTCTCGAGGGCCATGGCGAGCCATTTAAAAAAAGCTGCACAACTAACGTATAAAATATTGATAAATTTGCTCTGCCTGATGTGTGTGTAAAGTTTCACGAGTTGTCGTTCATATTTAGAACCTCATAATCAGCGTTGTTTTATTGCCGAACAGTGCAATGCCACTCCCACAACTTTTCACGAAAAAGGACGAATTTCGTATTGTGACATCCTCATGGCCGAAACAGTCATCCGAGCATATATGAGGGCGACCTTGTTGAGTTGCACAGAGAAAAACATCCAAGAAAATAACTTGTATTAGCTTTTACCAGTTAGTGGCACTACTACTACGATGAAAAATAAGTATGTAGATGTCTTCAGGGCTGAAGTATCCTCAAATGTGTACAACTTGTGTACACGGGCGGTTCCAAGCGGCCCCTAAGTTTAACCGAATGGAAGCTCCGGAGGAGGAGGGCATGCTCGCGACACAGTAAGCCGAAGAGGAGCACCTTCCCCGGGCACGGGCGGTTCCAAGCGGCCCCTAAGTTTAACCGAATGGAAGCTCCGGAGGAGGAGGGCATGCTCGCGACACAGTAAGCCGAAGAGGAGCACCTTCCCCGGGCACGGGCGGTGCCAAGCGGCCCCTAAGTTTAACCGAATGGAAGCTCCGGGGGAGGAGGGTGGGCGTGTGTCACAGTTAAGCCGAATTGGAGCACCTCTTCCGCCCGGGCACGAGCGGAGCGCGAAGCTGTCAGTTATGAATGAATAAATGAATAAATAAATAAATAAATAAAGAATGCCACCTTTCATTTCACAGGGCACACCGGACGGCGTACCAGCAGGTAAAAGTCGGAGTAATTAAATAAATACAAAAAGAATGGCTGGGGAATAAAAAAATAATACGTTTTAATAATAATTTGTTTTTTTTGTTATAACATGAATTTCACTCTCTCTCTCCCCGTATATATATATATATATATATATATATATATATATATATATATATATATATATATATATGTACAACTTCGAGAAGATAGGATCATCTGAGTCATGTTGCCGGAGCTTTTGTTGCCACAAAGTACAATCGGACTTTTCAGCACCGTAATAGCCACGCCTTTTGCCAAAACGTCACAAAATTCGGCAGAGAGTAAGATCATTGTCTTGAGTCTTTTCTGACTAATTTTCAGTCGGATTCGTCAAAAGGGCACCGTGCAGTGCGTGAAAATTAAAATAAAAACACATTTTTGATTCCACTTGGCGGCGCTGTGTGTATAACAAAATAATAACATTAAGATGTCTTCAGGTCGGGACGTTTTATTTACAGGTGAAGGTTTGGATTTTTAGGAGCATGTGCAGGGGAGTTATTAAGCATTCATTTATTTGTATTAGGTTCATTTTGTCTTCTTATTATTGATATTTGACTGATTCATTAAAAGCAGACAATTATGTTTTAGGTTAATTTTTTACCTGACATGTTTCGGCGAGTCTTTCGCCTTCTTCAGAGTGTCGCATGATGGTGTCTTGAGACCCGTCCGTCTTTATCAGCTGATGTTCCATGAGGGTGTGACTTACCTGTCAAAAAAATGAAAAATCAGAGCAGTAAAAGAACAAGCACAACATGAACATTACAAATCAGCAATCACTGACCACTGCAAAAGGGAAAACCACATCATGGACCGGGTGAAGGGCAGGGTCATCCGCACCGAAGAGAACAAACAACAGCGCTGGATCAGAGAGGCCATTGAGATCTGCAAGCGAGGCATAAAAACCATGAACAGAGACAAGGGAGCCTTCATCCTCTCTACCACCTGGAGCAGCATCTTGGCGGAGTGAACGGAAAACGGGGGGTGTGACTTGCCTTCATTCTTGTGACAGGTAAGTCACGCCCTCATGGAACATCAGCTGATAAAGACAGGTCACAAGACACCATCATGTGACACTCTGAAGAAGGCGAAAGACTTTCGTATTGTGACATCCTCAAGTCCTAAACACTCATCCGAGCAAATATAAGGTAGATTTTGTGAACCTGCCCGGAGAAAAACATCAACGAAAATAATTTGTATTTGTTTTAACCAGTTGGTGGCGCTACCACTGCGATCAAAAAGAAGTTGGCAGCCGTCTTCAGGGCCTGAATATCCTCAAATGTGAAAATTTTCGAGAAGATTGATCATCTGAATCATTTTGCAGGAACTTTTGTTGCCACGGAGAATAATCAGACTCTGCGGCACCGCAATAGCCACGCCCTTCGAAGGAAAGTCACAAAAATAGGGATAGAGTAAGATCAATGTCTTGAGTCTTTTCTAGCCAATTTTCAATCGGATTCGTTAAAAGGGCACCGTGCAGTACGTCAAAATGTAAAAAATGATATTGATTGGCGCAAGGTGTATAACAGAATATAAACATATAGATGTCTTCAGGTACCGACTCTTTATGTACATGTGAAGTTTTGGATTTTTAGCAGCATGTGCAGGAGAGTTATTAAGCATTTTGTCCATTGCGGCGAAGGAAATCTTAAGTGAAAACTTTGAAGCCCCGCCCCCGTCATATCGTATTTCGGAAACAAAAGATTTTAGCCCCAGTGTTTGTCCCAGGTCTTAAGATGCTACAGACAGAATTTTAAGGCAATCAGATGAAGCCTTTAGGATCAGGGTGCAAAAGAATGACCCCTGTAAACATGCAAAAAAGGGCAAAAGTCGGACTTTCAAAAATTCATAACTCACTTCCTGTTCATATTAGATGTTAAAATATCAAATTTCTCGCCATGCCCGATGAGACTGCCAAGTTTGGTGAGTTTTTGTGCATGTTTCGGGGGTCAAAAATGCGATCGAACAATCGGAAAAATAATAATAATAATAATTTCTACAAAAACAACAGGGACTTCGCAGCGGTCGCTGCTCAGGCCCTAATAATAATAATAATAAAAGTAATAATATTTTCTACAAAAACAATAGGGACCTCGCAGCCGTCGCAGCTCGGGCCCTAATAACAATTTCTAGAAAAACAATAGGGACCTCGCAGCGGTCACTGCTCGGGCCCTAATAATAATAATAATAATAATTTCCACAAAAACAATGGGGACCTCGTAGCGGTCGCTGCTCGGGCCCTAATAATAATTTCTCCATAAACAATAGGGACCTCGCCGCGGTCGCTGCTCGGGCCCCAATAATAATTTCTACACAAAGTCCATTGTGGTGACCCGCCCCTTTTAAGTAAATTCAAAATGGCCGACTTCCTGTAAAACCTAGCTCATTGCTCCAAGAGACTTTTTTGTAGGTCTTGGTCTTATACATACAGTGAACCCTCGCTACTTCGCAGTTCACCTTTCGCGGGTTCAGTGCTTCGCGGGTATAAAAAATATTCGGGGGCATTGTAGTTTCGCCGAGCGGCACGACGGGGCGCTGGAGCGGTTAGACGGCCGGCGTGCGCCGAAGAAGAGCGTGGGCGAAGAGGAGAGTGGACGAAGAAGAGCACGTTCCCCCGGACACGATCGGTGGCGACGTTTCGCGCGGTTCGGACCGTACCAGAGCTCCGGCCGGCGTGCGTGGCAGTTAAGCCGTAGAGGAGCACCTTCCCCAGGCACGGGCGGTGCCAAGCGGCCCCTAAGTTTAATGGAATGGAAGCTCCGGAGGAGGAGGGCATGCTCGCGTCACAGTAAGCCGAAGAGGAGCACCTTCCCCGGGCACGGGCGGTTCCAAGCGGCCCCTAAGTTTAACCGAATGGAAGCTCCGGAGGAGGAGGGCATGCTCGCGACACAGTAAGCCGAAGAGGAGCACCTTCCCCGGGCACGGGCGGTGCCAAGCGGCCCCTAAGTTTAACCGAATGGAAGCTCCGGGGGAGGAGGGTGGGCGTGTGTCACAGTTAAGCCGAATTGGAGCACCTCTTCCGCCCGGGCACGAGCGGAGCGCGAAGCTGTCAGTTATGAATGAATAAATGAATAAATAAATAAATAAATAAAGAATGGCACCTTTCATTGCAGAGGGCACACCGGACGGCGTACCAGCAGGTAAAAGTCGGAGTAATTAAATAAATACAAAAAGAATGGCTGGGGAATAAAAAAATAATACGTTTTAATAATAATTTGTTTTTTTTGTTATAACATGAATTTCACTCTCTCTCTCCCCGTATATATATATATATATATATATATTGTATTTTTTTTTAAGCATTTTTGAAGGTGCGCCGCTACTTCGCGGATTTTCAGTTTTCGCGGGTGGTCTCGGTCCCCATTAACCGCGATAACCGAGGGTTCACTGTACTCCATAAAATTTACAAAAAGCGAGGTGAAACACTCAACCAGGTCTGCTCTGCATGTTGTGCTGGGCCACCTGGAACAACAGCGGAGCTATGCAAGGATGCTCTTTGTGGACTACAGCTCGGCATTCAACACGATCATCTCAGACATCCTCGTCGCCAAACTGGACACTCTCGGCCTCCCTGCCCTCACACACATCTGGATTAAGGACTTTCTGACCAACAGACCCCAGACTGTGTTGCTCGGCCCCTACACGTCCTCCACCCTCATGGTGAGCACCGGTTCCCCCCAAGGATGCGTGCTGAGCCCTCTCCTGTACGCCCTCTACACCTACGACTGCAGCCCGGCCCACGGCAACAACACCATCGTCAAGTTTGCTGACGACACGACAGTGGTCGGTCTGATCTCGGAAGGTGACGAGACAGCCTACAGAGAGGAGGTAGGGAGACTGACAACTTGGTGCAAGGACAACAGACTGCACCTTAACTCTGCTAAAACAAAGGAGATTGTCGTCGACTTCAGGAGGAACAAGACGCTGCCGCCCCCCCTCTGCATCGAAGGCGTGTGTGTGGAGAGGGTCCACACGTTCAAGTTCCTGGGAGTACAGATCTCCGATGACCTTTCTTGGAGTCACAACACCACAGCAGTGGTAAAGAAGGTCCGCCAACGTCTGCACTTCCTGAGAGTCCTCAGGAAATTCAACCTGGACAGGAAGCTGCTGCTGGCCTTCTACCACTCGTCCATCGAGAGCCTGCTGACGTACTGTGTCTCCACCTGGTACAGCGGCTGCACTGAGGCGGACAGAGTGAGGCTCCAGAGGACAGTCAAAACAGCGCAAAGGATTATTGGCTGCCCTCTCCCCTCGCTGTCGGACATCTACACCGCCCGGTGCCTCAGAAGGGCTCTCAACATCGTCAAAGACAATACCCACCCAAACTCACACCTGTTCGACCGGTTGCCCTCTGGCAGGCGCTACAGATGCATCAAATCAAGGACCAATAGACTGAGAAACAGTTTCTTTCCGAGAGCCATCTCCATACTGAACTCTCACACACACACGAGACCACCCTAACCTTGCAAAACAGCATTGTGATGTGTTTCTATATGCCCTATTCAGTACTGAATTCCATTGCACTGTCTTATTTATTTATCTAATTTATATATTGTCTGTATTATTGTTGTATTGCACTGGAGAGGGAAGCCCTCTAATCTCGTTGCACACTTGAGTACAATGACAATAAAGGGATTTCTATTTCTATTCTATTCTTTTTTTAACTTTTCTCGAGGGCCATGGCGAGCCATTTCAAAAAAGCTGCACAACTAACGTATAAAATATTGATAAATTTGCTCGGCCTGATGTGTGTGTAAAGTTTCACGAGTTGTCGTTCATATTTAGAACCTCATAATCAGCGTTGTTTTATTGCCGAACAGTGCAATGCCACTCCCACAACTTTACACGAAAAAGGACGAATTTCGTATTGTGACATCCTCATGGCCGAAACAGTCATCCGAGCATATATGAGGGCGGCCTTGTTGAGTTGCACGGAGAAAAACATCCAAGAAAATAACTTGTATTAGCTTTTACCAGTTGGTGGCGCTACTACTACGATGAAAAATAAGTTGGTAGATGTCTTCAGGGCTGAAGTATCCTCAAATGTGTACAACTTCGAGAAGATAGGATCATCTGAGTCATGTTGCCGGAGCTTTTGTTGCCACAGAGTACAATCTGACTTTTCAGCACCGTAATAGCCACGCCTTTTGCCAAAACGTCACAAAATTCGGCAGAGAGTAAGATCATTGTCTTGAGTCTTTTCTGACTAATTTTCAGTCGGATTCGTCAAAAGGGCACCGTGCAGGATGTGAAAATTAAAATAAAAACAAATTTTTGATTCCACTTGGCGGCGCTGTGTGTATAACAAAATAATAACATTAAGATGTCTTCAGGTCGGGACGTTTTATTTACAGGTGAAGGTTTGGATTTTCAGGAGCATGTGCAGGGGAGTTATTAAGCATTCATTTATTTGTATTAGGTTCATTTTGTCTTCTTATTATTGATATTTGACTGATTCATTAAAAGCAGACAATTTGTGACGGTTCGGGCCGGGGAGGAGGGCGTGGCAGTTCTGTTTGTTACAGGTTCACGATCCACCCAGCCAGGCTCTCCTCCGGAGAAAGTGGGCGTCGGCTCCGGCGCACCTGCAGCTCGTTGCCGGCAATCAGCGCCGGCTTAAGAACCAGCCACGCCAGGAGTCCGACGCCGGATTATCTTGTCACCTCACGTGGTACTGGCTCATGTCTCGTCTTGTTTCCCGTTCGCCTGACTCGCCTTGCTCTCGTGCTTGCTTGACCCCTGCTCTGCCGTCTCCCCCCTCTAGCCGACCTGAACCCGTCTGGTCCCGCTCCGCACGCCAGCGCCTCCGAGATCCCGCCCGGCAAACATCCCGCCAGCGCTCTCCGCTCCGCCGTGCTTCGCGCTACCACGCCAGCCCGACTTCGCCTCCCGACGCGTCTCGCTCGACCGCACCCTCGTCCGCGCCACCCGGCACTTGCCCGTCGGCTTCCTTCGACGTTGTCCTGGACGACGCCTGCCTTGTGGTGAACTCTCCCCAGCTCGCATCCCCACTCCAGCCCTCAATAAACCCTGTTTCCCACTCACCTGTCGCTTCCGGGTCCTCCTTCCTTCCCTCACGGTTCGTAGAACCGCGACAGAATAATCCGGCCAAGTTAATGGACCCCGCGACCACGGACCCCCTGGGCGAAACGCTTGCCCACCAGGGCAGCGTGCTCGAGCGCCATGATCGAATGCTGCAGGAAGTTCCGGGCTCCCTCCAGGTCATCCAACACCAGCTCTCGCACCTCTCTAACCAGGTGGGTTCACTCGCTCCCCCCTCCAACCTCCCCAGGGACGCGACCCTGGCCCCCCCGGCCGCCGCATTGCATTATGCGGGCGGTCGAGAGCCCCACGTTCCTACTCCCGAACCCTACTCCGGGGACTTGGGCTCGTGTAGCCAATTCTTACTCAGCACTTCCCTGGTTTTCGACCTCCAGCCCCACAGTTACGCTACCGAGCGGGCCAGGATCGCCTATACCATCAACTTGCTTCGCGGCCGCGCCGCCAAGTGGGCAACCGCATTGTGGGAGGCGGCGTCTCCTGCGATGTCGACTTACGCGGATTTCAGCCAGGAGTTACGCCGTGTCTTCGACCACCCGGTGCAGGGGCGCGAGGCGTCCCGCCGGCTTCTCTCCCTCCGACAGGGTTCCCGCTCCGCGGCCGATTTCTCGGTGGAATTCCGCATCCTGGCCCACGAGAGCCGTTGGAACGAGCCGGCTCTCCGCGAGGCGTTTCTCAACGGGTTGACCGACGCCCTCAAGGACGAGCTGGCGATCCGAGACGAAACCACGACGCTCGAAGAACTAATCGCCCTGGCCATCAAGGTGGACCATCGGTTGCGGGACCGGCAGGCTGATCGTTTCCGACGCCCCGCCAGAGTCGCCGCCCGGGCAGCCATTCCCCGACCCGAGGTTCGCTCGCCATCGCCGGTTCAGCTATCCACCGGCGCGGAGGAACCGATGCAGGTAGGAAGAACTACTCTGGACCCTCTGGAGCGCCAGCGCCGTCGGTCCCATCAGCTCTGCCTGTATTGCGGCCTCCCCGGCCACTTCTTGATCCACTGTCCCAGTAACCCAAAAGAGCAGGCTCGTCGCTGAGGGAGAGCCCAACGCCGAGCCTGCTGGTCTCCGCTTCTGGCTCTTCTTCCCGGATGTCCATCTCCGCCCGGCTGCTGGGTCCACACACCCCCCGCTCGGTCACCGCGCTGGTCGACTCGGGGGCCGACGGCAGCTTCTTGGACCTGACCCTTGCCCGCCAGCTCGGCATCACCATGGAACCCATTCTGTCTCCCCGAAGAGTGGTCGCGCTGGACGGACATCTCATCGCCCGGGTCTCCCAACAGACCGCTCCCCTGACCCTCATCGTCTCTGGAAATCACCGGGAGTCCATCAGATTTTTTCTGATTCACTCTCCCCAGGTCCCCCTGGTCTTAGGGTTCCCCTGGCTCCAGACCCACAATCCCACCATCGATTGGAGGAGGTGCGTGCTGACAGGATGGAGTGAGTTCTGCCACTCCCACTGCCTGCGTTCAGCGGATCCGCCCCCTTCCTCTACGCTTCCCCCCCCCCCTCCCCCTGACGTCTCCTCCGTTCCCCCGGACTACCACGACCTGGCGCAGGTTTTCAACAAGGACCTTGCCCGTACCCTCCCGCCCCATCGTCCGTACGACTGCGCCATCGACCTCCTCCCGGGGGCCCCCCTGCCCAACACCCGGCTATACAACATCTCCAGGCCAGAGAAGGAGGCCATGGAGACGTACATCCGGGAGTCACTTGCGACCGGTCTCATCCGTCCCTCGTCTTCTCCTCTGGGCGCGGGCTTCTTTTTCGTAAAAAAGAAGGACGCCTCGCTCCGCCCCTGCATTGACTTCAAACCATTAAACCAAATAACGGTAAAAAACAAGTCTTCGCTCCCCCTCATCGACCCGTCGTTCGAACCCCTATGTGAGGCCCAGATTTTCTCAAAGTTGGACTTACGAAATGCTTACCACCTGGTCCGCATCAGGGAGGGGGACGAGTGGAAGACGGCATTCAACACACCATTGGGGCACTTTGAGTATCTGGTGATGCCTTTCGGACTTACCAACGCCCCCGCCGTCTTCCAGACCCTCATGACGGACGTTTTCCGCGACATGCTCAACCGGTTCGTATTCATATACCTCGACGACATCCTCATATTCTCCCGCTCTCTCGCAGATCACCGCCGGCATGTCCGACTGGTCCTCCAGCGCCTCCTGGAGAACCGCCTCTACGTGAAGCCCGAGAAATGCGAGTTCCACGTCCCTTCGGTGCCCTTCCTTGGCTACATCATCGCCAGGGGGCAGCTTCGCCCCGACCCGGCCAAGATCCAGGCCGTGGCGGAGTGGCCCCAGCCCACCACCCGGAAGGAGCTGCAACGTTTTCTCGGATTCGCAAATTTCTACCGCCGTTTCATCCGGGACTACAGTAAGGTCGCCAGTCCACTCACCGCGCTTACGTCCACAGCCACCACATTCCAGTGGACCCCGGCGGCCGCCCAGGCCTTCACCCACCTGAAGAAGGCCTTCACCAGCGCCCCCGTACTCCGGCACCCAGACCCCGCCCTCCAGTTCATCGTGGAGGTGGACGCCTCCGACACCGGGGCGGGGGCCGTCCTCTCCCAGCGGGATCCCGGCACCCAGGTAGTCCATCCGTGTGCCTTCTTTTCCAGGCGCCTATCCCCCGCCGAGCGAAACTACGACGTGGGCAATCGAGAACTCCTCGCGGTGGTATGGGCTCTCCAGGAGTGGCGGCACTGGCTCGAGGGCACCTCGACCCCTTTTTTGGTCTGGACCGACCACAAAAACCTGGCATACCTGCAGTCCGCCAAGAGACTCAACCCCCGCCAGGCACGCTGGAACTTGTTCTTGAGCCGTTTCAATTTTACCCTCTCCTTCCGCCCCGGCTCGAACAATGGGAAGGCGGACGCCCTCTCACGTCAGTTCTCGCCCCCTGCCAGCCCTGACGCTCCGGAGCCCATTCTTCCCGCGGCCTGTCTACTGGGGGCGGCCACCTGGGACATCGAGCAGGTCGTCCGCAACGCTCAGGAGCAGCAACCAGACCCGCGCCCAGTCCCTTCCGACCGCTTGTTCGTTCCCGACACCGTGCGGTCACAGGTACTGCAATGGGGGCACTCATCCACACTCACCTGCCACCCGGGGGTGGCACGCACTCTCCGCTTCCTCCAGCAGCGTTTCTGGTGGCCCCGGATGGCTAAGGATACCCGGGAATTCGTGCGAGCCTGCTCCGTCTGCGCCCGCGGAAAGGCCTCCCACGCGGTCCCCGCCGGCCTCCTCCAGCCCCTGCCGATTCCAAGCCGTCCATGGTCGCACATCGCCCTGGACTTTGTTACCGGTCTCCCTCCGTCCAACGGACACACAGTCATCCTCACCCTGGTCGACAGGTTTTCCAAAAGCGTCCACTACGTCCCCCTGCCCAAGCTGCCCACCGCGCTTGAGACCGCCAAACTCGTCACCCAACACGTTTTCCGACCCCACGGCATCCCGGAGGACATCGTGTCCGACCGGGGCCCCCAGTTCGCTTCACAAGTTTGGCAGGAATTCTGCAAGGCAGTCGGGGCCACCGCCAGTCTCTCCTCGGGCTACCACCCCCAATCCAACGGCCAGACGGAGCGGGCCAACCAGGACCTGGAAGCCGCCCTCCGATGCGTGGTGGCCCGCAACCCGGACTCCTGGAGCGACGCACTACCCTGGGTCGAGTACGCCCATAACTCCCTCTCCACCACGGCCACAGGTATGTCTCCCTTCATGGTCTGTTTCGGTTACCAACCACCTCTCTTCAAGGACCAGGAGCATACCGTGGCCATTCCTTCCGTGGAGGAGCATCTCCGCCGGATCCGGGGGGTGTGGGCCGAAGCGAGGGCCGCCCTCATTCGAACAGCCCAGAGGACCAAGCGACTGGCTGATCGCCGCCGGTCCCCAGCCCCGGACTACGTGCCTGGCCAAATGGTGTGGCTCTCCTCACGCGATCTTCCCCTACAAGTCGAGTCTCGTAAGCTGGCTCCTCGCTTTATCGGTCCCTTTCCCGTCGAAAGAATCATCAACCCATGCTCTGTTCGACTCAAACTTCCCGACTCCCTGAAGATTCACCCCACATTCCATGTCTCCCTCCTCAAACCGGTATCCTCCAGCCCTCTGAGCCCTCCGGCGGCACCCCCCCCACCCCCCATGATAATAGACGACCACCCGGCTTACACGGTGGCAAAAGTCCTGGACGTTCGGCGCCGGGGCCGGGGCTACCAGTACCTGGTGGACTGGGAGGGTTACGGTCCGGAGGAGCGCTCCTGGATCTCCCGAAAACTGTTTTTGACCGACGCCCCCATCAGGGAGTTTTACGCACTTCACCCGGACAAGCCGGGTAGGACGCCAGGAGGCGTCCGTTAGGGGGGGGGTACTGTGACGGTTCGGGCCGGGGAGGAGGGCGTGGCAGTTCTGTTTGTTACAGGTTCACGATCCACCCAGCCAGGCTCTCCTCCGGAGAAAGTGGGCGTCGGCTCCGGCGCACCTGCAGCTCGTTGCCGGCAATCAGCGCCGGCTTAAGAACCAGCCACGCCAGGAGTCCGACGCCGGATTATCTTGTCACCTCACGTGGTACTGGCTCATGTCTCGTCTTGTTTCCCGTTCGCCTGACTCGCCTTGCTCTCGTGCTTGCTTGACCCCTGCTCTGCCGTCTCCCCCCTCTAGCCGACCTGAACCCGTCTGGTCCCGCTCCGCACGCCAGCGCCTCCGAGATCCCGCCCGGCAAACATCCCGCCAGCGCTCTCCGCTCCGCCGTGCTTCGCGCTACCACGCCAGCCCGACTTCGCCTCCCGACGCGTCTCGCTCGACCGCACCCTCGTCCGCGCCACCCGGCACTTGCCCGTCGGCTTCCTTCGACGTTGTCCTGGACGACGCCTGCCTTGTGGTGAACTCTCCCCAGCTCGCATCCCCACTCCAGCCCTCAATAAACCCTGTTTCCCACTCACCTGTCGCTTCCGGGTCCTCCTTCCTTCCCTCACGGTTCGTAGAACCGCGACACAATTATGTTTTAGGTTAATTTTTTACCTGACATGTTTCGGCGAGTCTTTCGCCTTCTTCAGAGTGTCGCATGATGGTGTCTTGAGACCCGTCTTTATCAGCTGATGTTCCATGAGGGTGTGACTTACCTGTCAAAAAAATGAAAAATCAGAGCAGTAAAAGAACAAGCACAACATGAACATTACAAATCAGCAATCACTGACCACTGCAAAAGGGAAAACCACATCATGGACCGGGAGAAGGGCAGGGTCATCCGCACCGAAGAGAACAAACAACAGCGCTGGATCAGAGAGGCCATTGAGATCTGCAAGCGAGGCATAAAAACCATGAACAGAGACAAGGGAGCCTTCATCCTCTCTACCACCTGGAGCAGCATCTTGGCGGAGTGAACGGACAGCGGGGGGCGTGACTTGCCTTCATTCTTGTGACAGGTAAGTCACGCCCTCATGGAACATCAGCTGATAAAGACGGGTCACAAGACACCATCATGTGACACTCTGAAGAAGGCGAAAGACTTTCGTATTGTGACATCCTCAAGGCCTAAACACTCATCCGAGCAAATATAAGGTAGATTTTGTGAACCTGCCCGGAGAAAAAAATCAACGAAAATAATTTGTATTTGTTTTAACCAGTTGGTGGCGCTACCACTGCGATCAAAAATAAGTTGGCAGCCGTCTTCAGGGCCTGAATATCCTCAAATGTGAAAAATTTCGAGAAGATGGATCATCTGAATCATTTTGCAGGAACTTTTGTTGCCACGGAGAATAATCAGACTCTGCGGCACCGTAATAGCCACGCCCTTCGAAGGAAAGTCACAAAAATAGGGATAGAGTAAGATCAATGTCTTGAGTCTTTTCTAGCCAATTTTCAATCGGATTCGTTAAAAGGGCACCGTGCAGTACGTCAAAATGTAAAAAATTATATTGATTGGCGCAAGGTGTATAACAGAATATAAACATATAGATGTCTTCAGGTACCGACTCTTTATGTACATGTGAAGTTTTGGATTTTTAGCAGCATGTGCAGGAGAGTTATTAAGCATTTTGTCCATTGCGGCGAAGTAAATCTTAAGTGAAAACTTTGAAGCCCCGCCCCCGTCATATAGTATTTCGGAAACAAAAGATTTTAGCCCCAATTTTAGCCCCAGTGTTTGTCCTAGGTCTTAAGATGCTACAGACAGAATTTTAAGGCAATCAGATGAAGCCTTTAGGATCAGGGTGCAAAAGAATGACCCCTGTAAACATGCAAAAAAGGGCAAAAGTCGGACTTTCAAAAATTCATAACTCACTTCCTGTTCATATTAGACGTTAAAATATCAAATTTCTCGCCATGCCCGATGAGACTGCCAAGTTTGGTGAGTTTTTGTGCATGTTTCGGGGTCAAAAATGCGATCGAACAATCGGAAAAATAATAATAATAATAATTTCTACAAAAACAACAGGGACTTCGCAGCGGTCGCTGCTCAGGCCCTAATAATAATAATAATAATAATAATAAAAGTAATAATATTTTCTACAAAAACAATAGGGACCTCGCAGCCGTCGCAGCTCGGGCCCTAATAACAATTTCTAGAAAAACAATAGGGACCTCGCAGCGGTCACTGCTCGGGCCCTAATAATAATAATAATAATAATTTCCACAAAAACAATGGGGACCTCGTAGCGGTCGCTGCTCGGGCCCTAATAATAATTTCTACATAAACAATAGGGACCTCGCCGCGGTCGCTGCTCGGGCCCCAATAATAATTTCTACACAAAGTCCATTGTGGTGACCCGCCCCTTTTAAGTAAATTCAAAATGGCCGACTTCCTGTAAAACCTAGCTCATTGCTCCAAGAGACTTTTTTGTAGGTCTTGGTCTTATACATACAGTGAACCCTCGCTACTTCGCGGTTCACCTTTCGCGGGTTCAGTGCTTCGCGGGTATAAAAAATATTCGGGGGCATTGTAGTTTCGCCGAGCGGCACGACGGGCGCTGGAGCGGTTAGACGGCCGGCGTGCGCCGAAGAAGAGCGTGGGCGAAGAGGAGAGTGGACGAAGAAGAGCACGTTCCCCCGGACACGATCGGTGGCGACGTTTCGCGCGGTTCGGACCGTACCAGGGCTCCGGCCGGCGTGCGTGGCAGTTAAGCCGTAGAGGAGCACCGTCCCCGGGCACGGGCGGTGCCAAGCGGCCCCTAAGTTTAACCGAATGGAAGCTCCGGAGGAGGAGGGCATGCTCGCGTCACAGTAAGCCGAAGAGGAGCACCTTCCCCAGGCACGGGCGGTTCCAAGCGGCCCCTAAGTTTAACCAAATGGAAGCTCCGGAGGAGGAGGGCATGCTCGCGTCACAGTAAGCCGAAGAGGAGCACCTTTGCCGGGCACGGGCGGTTCCAAGCGGCCCCTAAGTTTAACCGAATGGAAGCTCCGGAGGAGGCGGGCATGCTCGCGTCACAGTAAGCCGAAGAGGAGCACCTTCCCCGGGCACGGGCGGTGCCAAGCGGCCCCTAAGTTTAATGGAATGGAAGCTCCGGAGGAGGAGGGCATGCTCGCGTCACAGTAAGCCGAAGAGGAGCACCTTCCCCGGGCACGGGCGGTTCCAAGCGGCCCCTAAGTTTAACCGAATGGAAGCTCCGGAGGAGGAGGGCATGCTCGCGACACAGTAAGCCGAAGAGGAGCACCTTCCCCGGGCACGGGCGGTGCCAAGCGGCCCCTAAGTTTAACCGAATGGAAGCTCCGGAGGAGGAGGGCATGCTCGCGTCACAGTAAGCCGAAGAGGAGCACCTTCCCCGGGCACGGGCGGTTCCAAGCGGCCCCTAAGTTTAACCGAATGGAAGCTCCGGAGGAGGAGGGCATGCTCGCGACACAGTAAGCCGAAGAGGAGCACCTTCCCCGGGCACGGGCGGTGCCAAGCGGCCCCTAAGTTTAACCGAATGGAAGCTCCGGGGGAGGAGGGTGGGCGTGTGTCACAGTTAAGCCGAATTGGAGCACCTCTTCCGCCCGGGCACGAGCGGAGCGCGAAGCTGTCAGTTATGAATGAATAAATGAATAAATAAATAAATAAATAAAGAATGCCACCTTTCATTTCACAGGGCACACCGGACGGCGTACCAGCAGGTAAAAGTCGGAGTAATTAAATAAATACAAAAAGAATGGCTGGGGAATAAAAAAATAATACGTTTTAATAATAATTTGTTTTTTTTGTTATAACATGAATTTCACTCTCTCTCTCCCCGTATATATATATATATATATATACATATATATATATATATATATATATATATATATATGTATATATATATATATATATATATATATATATATATATATATATATATATATATATATATATATGTATATATATATATATTGTATTTTTTTTTTAAGCATTTTTGAAGGTGCGCCGCTACTTCGCGGATTTTCAGTTTTCGCGGGTGGTCTCTCTCCCCATTAACCGCGATAACCGAGGGTTCACTGTACTCCATAAAATTTACAAAAAGCGAGGTGAAACACTCAACCAGGGCTGCTTTTTTGAACATTTCTCGAGGGCCATGGCGAGCCATTTAAAAAAAGCTGCACAACTAACGTATAAAATATTGATAAATTTGCTCTGCCTGATGTGTGTGTAAAGTTTCACGAGTTGTCGTTCATATTTAGAACCTCATAATCAGCGTTGTTTTATTGCCGAACAGTGCAATGCCACTCCCACAACTTTTCACGAAAAAGGACGAATTTCGTATTGTGACATCCTCATGGCCGAAACAGTCATCCGAGCATATATGAGGGCGACCTTGTTGAGTTGCACAGAGAAAAACATCCAAGAAAATAACTTGTATTAGCTTTTACCAGTTAGTGGCACTACTACTACGATGAAAAATAAGTATGTAGATGTCTTCAGGGCTGAAGTATCCTCAAATGTGTACAACTTGTGTACACGGGCGGTTCCAAGCGGCCCCTAAGTTTAACCGAATGGAAGCTCCGGAGGAGGAGGGCATGCTCGCGACACAGTAAGCCGAAGAGGAGCACCTTCCCCGGGCACGGGCGGTTCCAAGCGGCCCCTAAGTTTAACCGAATGGAAGCTCCGGAGGAGGAGGGCATGCTCGCGACACAGTAAGCCGAAGAGGAGCACCTTCCCCGGGCACGGGCGGTGCCAAGCGGCCCCTAAGTTTAACCGAATGGAAGCTCCGGGGGAGGAGGGTGGGCGTGTGTCACAGTTAAGCCGAATTGGAGCACCTCTTCCGCCCGGGCACGAGCGGAGCGCGAAGCTGTCAGTTATGAATGAATAAATGAATAAATAAATAAATAAATAAAGAATGCCACCTTTCATTTCACAGGGCACACCGGACGGCGTACCAGCAGGTAAAAGTCGGAGTAATTAAATAAATACAAAAAGAATGGCTGGGGAATAAAAAAATAATACGTTTTAATAATAATTTGTTTTTTTTGTTATAACATGAATTTCACTCTCTCTCTCCCCGTATATATATATATATATATATATATATATATATATATATATATATATATATATATATATGTACAACTTCGAGAAGATAGGATCATCTGAGTCATGTTGCCGGAGCTTTTGTTGCCACAAAGTACAATCGGACTTTTCAGCACCGTAATAGCCACGCCTTTTGCCAAAACGTCACAAAATTCGGCAGAGAGTAAGATCATTGTCTTGAGTCTTTTCTGACTAATTTTCAGTCGGATTCGTCAAAAGGGCACCGTGCAGTGCGTGAAAATTAAAATAAAAACACATTTTTGATTCCACTTGGCGGCGCTGTGTGTATAACAAAATAATAACATTAAGATGTCTTCAGGTCGGGACGTTTTATTTACAGGTGAAGGTTTGGATTTTTAGGAGCATGTGCAGGGGAGTTATTAAGCATTCATTTATTTGTATTAGGTTCATTTTGTCTTCTTATTATTGATATTTGACTGATTCATTAAAAGCAGACAATTATGTTTTAGGTTAATTTTTTACCTGACATGTTTCGGCGAGTCTTTCGCCTTCTTCAGAGTGTCGCATGATGGTGTCTTGAGACCCGTCCGTCTTTATCAGCTGATGTTCCATGAGGGTGTGACTTACCTGTCAAAAAAATGAAAAATCAGAGCAGTAAAAGAACAAGCACAACATGAACATTACAAATCAGCAATCACTGACCACTGCAAAAGGGAAAACCACATCATGGACCGGGTGAAGGGCAGGGTCATCCGCACCGAAGAGAACAAACAACAGCGCTGGATCAGAGAGGCCATTGAGATCTGCAAGCGAGGCATAAAAACCATGAACAGAGACAAGGGAGCCTTCATCCTCTCTACCACCTGGAGCAGCATCTTGGCGGAGTGAACGGAAAACGGGGGGTGTGACTTGCCTTCATTCTTGTGACAGGTAAGTCACGCCCTCATGGAACATCAGCTGATAAAGACAGGTCACAAGACACCATCATGTGACACTCTGAAGAAGGCGAAAGACTTTCGTATTGTGACATCCTCAAGTCCTAAACACTCATCCGAGCAAATATAAGGTAGATTTTGTGAACCTGCCCGGAGAAAAACATCAACGAAAATAATTTGTATTTGTTTTAACCAGTTGGTGGCGCTACCACTGCGATCAAAAAGAAGTTGGCAGCCGTCTTCAGGGCCTGAATATCCTCAAATGTGAAAATTTTCGAGAAGATTGATCATCTGAATCATTTTGCAGGAACTTTTGTTGCCACGGAGAATAATCAGACTCTGCGGCACCGCAATAGCCACGCCCTTCGAAGGAAAGTCACAAAAATAGGGATAGAGTAAGATCAATGTCTTGAGTCTTTTCTAGCCAATTTTCAATCGGATTCGTTAAAAGGGCACCGTGCAGTACGTCAAAATGTAAAAAATGATATTGATTGGCGCAAGGTGTATAACAGAATATAAACATATAGATGTCTTCAGGTACCGACTCTTTATGTACATGTGAAGTTTTGGATTTTTAGCAGCATGTGCAGGAGAGTTATTAAGCATTTTGTCCATTGCGGCGAAGGAAATCTTAAGTGAAAACTTTGAAGCCCCGCCCCCGTCATATCGTATTTCGGAAACAAAAGATTTTAGCCCCAGTGTTTGTCCCAGGTCTTAAGATGCTACAGACAGAATTTTAAGGCAATCAGATGAAGCCTTTAGGATCAGGGTGCAAAAGAATGACCCCTGTAAACATGCAAAAAAGGGCAAAAGTCGGACTTTCAAAAATTCATAACTCACTTCCTGTTCATATTAGATGTTAAAATATCAAATTTCTCGCCATGCCCGATGAGACTGCCAAGTTTGGTGAGTTTTTGTGCATGTTTCGGGGGTCAAAAATGCGATCGAACAATCGGAAAAATAATAATAATAATAATTTCTACAAAAACAACAGGGACTTCGCAGCGGTCGCTGCTCAGGCCCTAATAATAATAATAATAAAAGTAATAATATTTTCTACAAAAACAATAGGGACCTCGCAGCCGTCGCAGCTCGGGCCCTAATAACAATTTCTAGAAAAACAATAGGGACCTCGCAGCGGTCACTGCTCGGGCCCTAATAATAATAATAATAATAATTTCCACAAAAACAATGGGGACCTCGTAGCGGTCGCTGCTCGGGCCCTAATAATAATTTCTCCATAAACAATAGGGACCTCGCCGCGGTCGCTGCTCGGGCCCCAATAATAATTTCTACACAAAGTCCATTGTGGTGACCCGCCCCTTTTAAGTAAATTCAAAATGGCCGACTTCCTGTAAAACCTAGCTCATTGCTCCAAGAGACTTTTTTGTAGGTCTTGGTCTTATACATACAGTGAACCCTCGCTACTTCGCAGTTCACCTTTCGCGGGTTCAGTGCTTCGCGGGTATAAAAAATATTCGGGGGCATTGTAGTTTCGCCGAGCGGCACGACGGGGCGCTGGAGCGGTTAGACGGCCGGCGTGCGCCGAAGAAGAGCGTGGGCGAAGAGGAGAGTGGACGAAGAAGAGCACGTTCCCCCGGACACGATCGGTGGCGACGTTTCGCGCGGTTCGGACCGTACCAGAGCTCCGGCCGGCGTGCGTGGCAGTTAAGCCGTAGAGGAGCACCTTCCCCAGGCACGGGCGGTGCCAAGCGGCCCCTAAGTTTAATGGAATGGAAGCTCCGGAGGAGGAGGGCATGCTCGCGTCACAGTAAGCCGAAGAGGAGCACCTTCCCCGGGCACGGGCGGTTCCAAGCGGCCCCTAAGTTTAACCGAATGGAAGCTCCGGAGGAGGAGGGCATGCTCGCGACACAGTAAGCCGAAGAGGAGCACCTTCCCCGGGCACGGGCGGTGCCAAGCGGCCCCTAAGTTTAACCGAATGGAAGCTCCGGGGGAGGAGGGTGGGCGTGTGTCACAGTTAAGCCGAATTGGAGCACCTCTTCCGCCCGGGCACGAGCGGAGCGCGAAGCTGTCAGTTATGAATGAATAAATGAATAAATAAATAAATAAATAAAGAATGGCACCTTTCATTGCAGAGGGCACACCGGACGGCGTACCAGCAGGTAAAAGTCGGAGTAATTAAATAAATACAAAAAGAATGGCTGGGGAATAAAAAAATAATACGTTTTAATAATAATTTGTTTTTTTTGTTATAACATGAATTTCACTCTCTCTCTCCCCGTATATATATATATATATATATATATTGTATTTTTTTTTAAGCATTTTTGAAGGTGCGCCGCTACTTCGCGGATTTTCAGTTTTCGCGGGTGGTCTCGGTCCCCATTAACCGCGATAACCGAGGGTTCACTGTACTCCATAAAATTTACAAAAAGCGAGGTGAAACACTCAACCAGGTCTGCTCTGCATGTTGTGCTGGGCCACCTGGAACAACAGCGGAGCTATGCAAGGATGCTCTTTGTGGACTACAGCTCGGCATTCAACACGATCATCTCAGACATCCTCGTCGCCAAACTGGACACTCTCGGCCTCCCTGCCCTCACACACATCTGGATTAAGGACTTTCTGACCAACAGACCCCAGACTGTGTTGCTCGGCCCCTACACGTCCTCCACCCTCATGGTGAGCACCGGTTCCCCCCAAGGATGCGTGCTGAGCCCTCTCCTGTACGCCCTCTACACCTACGACTGCAGCCCGGCCCACGGCAACAACACCATCGTCAAGTTTGCTGACGACACGACAGTGGTCGGTCTGATCTCGGAAGGTGACGAGACAGCCTACAGAGAGGAGGTAGGGAGACTGACAACTTGGTGCAAGGACAACAGACTGCACCTTAACTCTGCTAAAACAAAGGAGATTGTCGTCGACTTCAGGAGGAACAAGACGCTGCCGCCCCCCCTCTGCATCGAAGGCGTGTGTGTGGAGAGGGTCCACACGTTCAAGTTCCTGGGAGTACAGATCTCCGATGACCTTTCTTGGAGTCACAACACCACAGCAGTGGTAAAGAAGGTCCGCCAACGTCTGCACTTCCTGAGAGTCCTCAGGAAATTCAACCTGGACAGGAAGCTGCTGCTGGCCTTCTACCACTCGTCCATCGAGAGCCTGCTGACGTACTGTGTCTCCACCTGGTACAGCGGCTGCACTGAGGCGGACAGAGTGAGGCTCCAGAGGACAGTCAAAACAGCGCAAAGGATTATTGGCTGCCCTCTCCCCTCGCTGTCGGACATCTACACCGCCCGGTGCCTCAGAAGGGCTCTCAACATCGTCAAAGACAATACCCACCCAAACTCACACCTGTTCGACCGGTTGCCCTCTGGCAGGCGCTACAGATGCATCAAATCAAGGACCAATAGACTGAGAAACAGTTTCTTTCCGAGAGCCATCTCCATACTGAACTCTCACACACACACGAGACCACCCTAACCTTGCAAAACAGCATTGTGATGTGTTTCTATATGCCCTATTCAGTACTGAATTCCATTGCACTGTCTTATTTATTTATCTAATTTATATATTGTCTGTATTATTGTTGTATTGCACTGGAGAGGGAAGCCCTCTAATCTCGTTGCACACTTGAGTACAATGACAATAAAGGGATTTCTATTTCTATTCTATTCTTTTTTTAACTTTTCTCGAGGGCCATGGCGAGCCATTTCAAAAAAGCTGCACAACTAACGTATAAAATATTGATAAATTTGCTCGGCCTGATGTGTGTGTAAAGTTTCACGAGTTGTCGTTCATATTTAGAACCTCATAATCAGCGTTGTTTTATTGCCGAACAGTGCAATGCCACTCCCACAACTTTACACGAAAAAGGACGAATTTCGTATTGTGACATCCTCATGGCCGAAACAGTCATCCGAGCATATATGAGGGCGGCCTTGTTGAGTTGCACGGAGAAAAACATCCAAGAAAATAACTTGTATTAGCTTTTACCAGTTGGTGGCGCTACTACTACGATGAAAAATAAGTTGGTAGATGTCTTCAGGGCTGAAGTATCCTCAAATGTGTACAACTTCGAGAAGATAGGATCATCTGAGTCATGTTGCCGGAGCTTTTGTTGCCACAGAGTACAATCTGACTTTTCAGCACCGTAATAGCCACGCCTTTTGCCAAAACGTCACAAAATTCGGCAGAGAGTAAGATCATTGTCTTGAGTCTTTTCTGACTAATTTTCAGTCGGATTCGTCAAAAGGGCACCGTGCAGGATGTGAAAATTAAAAGAAAAACAAATTTTTGATTCCACTTGGCGGCGCTGTGTGTATAACAAAATAATAACATTAAGATGTCTTCAGGTCGGGACGTTTTATTTACAGGTGAAGGTTTGGATTTTCAGGAGCATGTGCAGGGGAGTTATTAAGCATTCATTTATTTGTATTAGGTTCATTTTGTCTTCTTATTATTGATATTTGACTGATTCATTAAAAGCAGACAATTATGTTTTAGGTTAATTTTTTACCTGACATGTTTCGGCGAGTCTTTCGCCTTCTTCAGAGTGTCGCATGATGGTGTCTTGAGACCCGTCTTTATCAGCTGATGTTCCATGAGGGTGTGACTTACCTGTCAAAAAAATGAAAAATCAGAGCAGTAAAAGAACAAGCACAACATGAACATTACAAATCAGCAATCACTGACCACTGCAAAAGGGAAAACCACATCATGGACCGGGAGAAGGGCAGGGTCATCCGCACCGAAGAGAACAAACAACAGCGCTGGATCAGAGAGGCCATTGAGATCTGCAAGCGAGGCATAAAAACCATGAACAGAGACAAGGGAGCCTTCATCCTCTCTACCACCTGGAGCAGCATCTTGGCGGAGTGAACGGACAGCGGGGGGCGTGACTTGCCTTCATTCTTGTGACAGGTAAGTCACGCCCTCATGGAACATCAGCTGATAAAGACGGGTCACAAGACACCATCATGTGACACTCTGAAGAAGGCGAAAGACTTTCGTATTGTGACATCCTCAAGGCCTAAACACTCATCCGAGCAAATATAAGGTAGATTTTGTGAACCTGCCCGGAGAAAAAAATCAACGAAAATAATTTGTATTTGTTTTAACCAGTTGGTGGCGCTACCACTGCGATCAAAAATAAGTTGGCAGCCGTCTTCAGGGCCTGAATATCCTCAAATGTGAAAAATTTCGAGAAGATGGATCATCTGAATCATTTTGCAGGAACTTTTGTTGCCACGGAGAATAATCAGACTCTGCGGCACCGTAATAGCCACGCCCTTCGAAGGAAAGTCACAAAAATAGGGATAGAGTAAGATCAATGTCTTGAGTCTTTTCTAGCCAATTTTCAATCGGATTCGTTAAAAGGGCACCGTGCAGTACGTCAAAATGTAAAAAATTATATTGATTGGCGCAAGGTGTATAACAGAATATAAACATATAGATGTCTTCAGGTACCGACTCTTTATGTACATGTGAAGTTTTGGATTTTTAGCAGCATGTGCAGGAGAGTTATTAAGCATTTTGTCCATTGCGGCGAAGTAAATCTTAAGTGAAAACTTTGAAGCCCCGCCCCCGTCATATAGTATTTCGGAAACAAAAGATTTTAGCCCCAATTTTAGCCCCAGTGTTTGTCCTAGGTCTTAAGATGCTACAGACAGAATTTTAAGGCAATCAGATGAAGCCTTTAGGATCAGGGTGCAAAAGAATGACCCCTGTAAACATGCAAAAAAGGGCAAAAGTCGGACTTTCAAAAATTCATAACTCACTTCCTGTTCATATTAGACGTTAAAATATCAAATTTCTCGCCATGCCCGATGAGACTGCCAAGTTTGGTGAGTTTTTGTGCATGTTTCGGGGTCAAAAATGCGATCGAACAATCGGAAAAATAATAATAATAATAATTTCTACAAAAACAACAGGGACTTCGCAGCGGTCGCTGCTCAGGCCCTAATAATAATAATAATAATAATAATAAAAGTAATAATATTTTCTACAAAAACAATAGGGACCTCGCAGCCGTCGCAGCTCGGGCCCTAATAACAATTTCTAGAAAAACAATAGGGACCTCGCAGCGGTCACTGCTCGGGCCCTAATAATAATAATAATAATAATTTCCACAAAAACAATGGGGACCTCGTAGCGGTCGCTGCTCGGGCCCTAATAATAATTTCTACATAAACAATAGGGACCTCGCCGCGGTCGCTGCTCGGGCCCCAATAATAATTTCTACACAAAGTCCATTGTGGTGACCCGCCCCTTTTAAGTAAATTCAAAATGGCCGACTTCCTGTAAAACCTAGCTCATTGCTCCAAGAGACTTTTTTGTAGGTCTTGGTCTTATACATACAGTGAACCCTCGCTACTTCGCGGTTCACCTTTCGCGGGTTCAGTGCTTCGCGGGTCTGAAAAATATTCGGGGGCATTGTAGTTTCGCCGAGCGGCACGACGGGCGCTGGAGCGGTTAGACGGCCGGCGTGCGCCGAAGAAGAGCGTGGGCGAAGAGGAGAGTGGACGAAGAAGAGCACGTTCCCCCGGACACGATCGGTGGCGACGTTTCGCGCGGTTCGGACCGTACCAGGGCTCCGGCCGGCGTGCGTGGCAGTTAAGCCGTAGAGGAGCACCGTCCCCGGGCACGGGCGGTGCCAAGCGGCCCCTAAGTTTAACCGAATGGAAGCTCCGGAGGAGGAGGGCATGCTCGCGTCACAGTAAGCCGAAGAGGAGCACCTTCCCCAGGCACGGGCGGTTCCAAGCGGCCCCTAAGTTTAACCAAATGGAAGCTCCGGAGGAGGAGGGCATGCTCGCGTCACAGTAAGCCGAAGAGGAGCACCTTTGCCGGGCACGGGCGGTTCCAAGCGGCCCCTAAGTTTAACCGAATGGAAGCTCCGGAGGAGGCGGGCATGCTCGCGTCACAGTAAGCCGAAGAGGAGCACCTTCCCCGGGCACGGGCGGTGCCAAGCGGCCCCTAAGTTTAATGGAATGGAAGCTCCGGAGGAGGAGGGCATGCTCGCGTCACAGTAAGCCGAAGAGGAGCACCTTCCCCGGGCACGGGCGGTTCCAAGCGGCCCCTAAGTTTAACCGAATGGAAGCTCCGGAGGAGGAGGGCATGCTCGCGACACAGTAAGCCGAAGAGGAGCACCTTCCCCGGGCACGGGCGGTGCCAAGCGGCCCCTAAGTTTAACCGAATGGAAGCTCCGGGGGAGGAGGGTGGGCGTGTGTCACAGTTAAGCCGAATTGGAGCACCTCTTCCGCCCGGGCACGAGCGGAGCGCGAAGCTGTCAGTTATGAATGAATAAATGAATAAATAAATAAATAAATAAAGAATGGCACCTTTCATTGCAGAGGGCACACCGGACAGCGTACCAGCAGGTAAAAGTCGGAGTAATTAAATAAATACAAAAAGAATGGCTGGGGAATAAAAAAATAATACGTTTTAATAATAATTTGTTTTTTTTGTTATAACATGAATTTCACTCTCTCTCTCCCCGTATATATATATATATATATATATATATATATTGTATTTTTTTTTTAAGCATTTTTGAAGGTGCGCCGCTACTTCGCGGATTTTCAGTTTTCGCGGGTGGTCTCGGTCCCCATTAACCGCGATAACCGAGGGTTCACTGTACTCCATAAAATTTACAAAAAGCGAGGTGAAACACTCAACCAGGGCTGCTCTGCATGTTGTGCTGGGCCACCAGGAACAACAGCGGAGCTATGCAAGGATGCTCTTTGTGGACTACAGCTCGGCATTCAACACGATCATCCCAGACATCCTCGTCGCCAAACTGGACACTCTCGGCCTCCCTGCCCTCACACACTTCTGGATTAAGGACTTTCTGACCAACAGACCCCAGACTGTGTTGCTCGGCCCCTACACGTCCTCCACCCTCATGGTGAGCACCGGTTCCCCCCAAGGATGCGTGCTGAGCCCTCTCCTGTACGCCCTCTACACCTACGACTGCAGCCCGGCCCACGGCAACAACACCATCGTCAAGTTTGCTGACGACACGACAGTGGTCGGTCTGATCTCGGAAGGTGACGAGACAGCCTACAGAGAGGAGGTAGGGAGACTGACAACTTGGTGCAAGGACAACAGACTGCACCTTAACTCTGCTAAAACAAAGGAGATTGTCGTCGACTTCAGGAGGAACAAGACGCTGCCGCCCCCCCTCTGCATCGAAGGCGTGTGTGTGGAGAGGGTCCACACGTTCAAGTTCCTGGGAGTACAGATCTCCGATGACCTTTCTTGGAGTCACAACACCACAGCAGTGGTAAAGAAGGTCCGCCAACGTCTGCACTTCCTGAGAGTCCTCAGGAAATTCAACCTGGACAGGAAGCTGCTGCTGGCCTTCTACCACTCGTCCATCGAGAGCCTGCTGACGTACTGTGTCTCCACCTGGTACAGCGGCTGCACTGAGGCGGACAGAGTGAGGCTCCAGAGGACAGTCAAAACAGCGCAAAGGATTATTGGCTGCCCTCTCCCCTCGCTGTCGGACATCTACACCGCCCGGTGCCTCAGAAGGGCTCTCAACATCGTCAAA
This sequence comes from Idiotropiscis lumnitzeri, assembly GCF_059441095.1. NCBI lineage: Eukaryota > Metazoa > Chordata > Actinopteri > Syngnathiformes > Syngnathidae > Idiotropiscis > Idiotropiscis lumnitzeri. The sequence continues at coordinate 108,208 of NW_028283661.1, read as the reverse complement.
GACAATACCCACCCAAACTCACACCTGTTCGACCGGTTGCCCTCTGGCAGGCGCTACAGATGCATCAAATCAAGGACCAATCGACTGAGAAACAGTTTCTTTCCGAGAGCCATCTCCATACTGAACTCTCACACACACACGAGACCACCCTAACCTTGCAAAACAGCATTGTGATGTGTTTCTATATGCCCTATTCAGTACTGAATTCCATTGCACTGTCTTATTTATTTATCTAATTTATATATTGTCTGTATTATTGTTGTATTGCACTGGAGAGGGGAGCCCTCTAATCTCGTTGCACACTTGAGTACAATGACAATAAAGGGATTTCTATTTCTATTCTATTCTTTTTTTAACTTTTCTCGAGGGCCATGGCGAGCCATTTCAAAAAAGCTGCACAACTAACGTATAAAATATTGATAAATTTGCTCGGCCTGATGTGTGTGTAAAGTTTCACGAGTTGTCGTTCATATTTAGAACCTCATAATCAGCGTTGTTTTATTGCCGAACAGTGCAATGCCACTCCCACAACTTTACACGAAAAAGGACGAATTTCGTATTGTGACATCCTCATGGCCGAAACAGTCATCCGAGCATATATGAGGGCGGCCTTGTTGAGTTGCACGGAGAAAAACATCCAAGAAAATAACTTGTATTAGCTTTTACCAGTTGGTGGCGCTACTACTACGATGAAAAATAAGTTGGTAGATGTCTTCAGGGCTGAAGTATCCTCAAATGTGTACAACTTCGAGAAGATAGGATCATCTGAGTCATGTTGCCGGAGCTTTTGTTGCCACAGAGTACAATCTGACTTTTCAGCACCGTAATAGCCACGCCTTTTGCCAAAACGTCACAAAATTCGGCAGAGAGTAAGATCATTGTCTTGAGTCTTTTCTGACTAATTTTCAGTCGGATTCGTCAAAAGGGCACCGTGCAGGATGTGAAAATTAAAATAAAAACACATTTTTGATTCCACTTGGCGGCGCTGTGTGTATAACAAAATAATAACATTAAGATGTCTTCAGGTCGGGACGTTTTATTTACAGGTGAAGGTTTGGATTTTCAGGAGCATGTGCAGGGGAGTTATTAAGCATTCATTTATTTGTATTAGGTTCATTTTGTCTTCTTATTATTGATATTTGACTGATTCATTAAAAGCAGACAATTATGTTTTAGGTTAATTTTTTACCTGACATGTTTCGACGAGTCTTTCGCCTTCTTCAGAGTGTCGCATGATGGTGTCTTGAGACCCGTCTTTATCAGCTGATGTTCCATGAGGGTGTGACTTACCTGTCAAAAAAATGAAAAATCAGAGCAGTAAAAGAACAAGCACAACATGAACATTACAAATCAGCAATCACTGACCACTGCAAAAGGGAAAACCACATCATGGACCGGGAGAAGGGCAGGGTCATCCGCACCGAAGAGAACAAACAACAGCGCTGGATCAGAGAGGCCATTGAGATCTGCAAGCGAGGCATAAAAACCATGAACAGAGACAAGGGAGCCTTCATCCTCTCTACCACCTGGAGCAGCATCTTGGCGGAGTGAACGGACAGCGGGGGGCGTGACTTGCCTTCATTCTTGTGACAGGTAAGTCACGCCCTCATGGAACATCAGCTGATAAAGACGGGTCACAAGACACCATCATGTGACACTCTGAAGAAGGCGAAAGACTTTCGTATTGTGACATCCTCAAGGCCTAAACACTCATCCGAGCAAATATAAGGTAGATTTTGTTAACCTGCCCGGAGAAAAAAATCAACGAAAATAATTTGTATTTGTTTTAACCAGTTGGTGGCGCTACCACTGCGATCAAAAATAAGTTGGCAGCCGTCTTCAGGGCCTGAATATCCTCAAATGTGAAAAATTTCGAGAAGATGGATCATCTGAATCATTTTGCAGGAACTTTTGTTGCCACGGAGAATAATCAGACTCTGCGGCACCGTAATAGCCACGCCCTTCGAAGGAAAGTCACAAAAATAGGGATAGAGTAAGATCAATGTCTTGAGTCTTTTCTAGCCAATTTTCAATCGGATTCGTTAAAAGGGCACCGTGCAGTACGTCAAAATGTAAAAAATTATATTGATTGGCGCAAGGTGTATAACAGAATATAAACATATAGATGTCTTCAGGTACCGACTCTTTATGTACATGTGAAGTTTTGGATTTTTAGCAGCATGTGCAGGAGAGTTATTAAGCATTTTGTCCATTGCGGCGAAGTAAATCTTAAGTGAAAACTTTGAAGCCCCGCCCCCGTCATATAGTATTTCGGAAACAAAAGATTTTAGCCCCAATTTTAGCCCCAGTGTTTGTCCTAGGTCTTAAGATGCTACAGACAGAATTTTAAGGCAATCAGATGAAGCCTTTAGGATCAGGGTGCAAAAGAATGACCCCTGTAAACATGCAAAAAAGGGCAAAAGTCGGACTTTCAAAAATTCATAACTCACTTCCTGTTCATATTAGACGTTAAAATATCAAATTTCTCGCCATGCCCGATGAGACTGCCAAGTTTGGTGAGTTTTTGTGCATGTTTCGGGGTCAAAAATGCGATCGTACAATCGGAAAAATAATAATAATAATAATTTCTACAAAAACAACAGGGACTTCGCAGCGGTCGCTGCTCAGGCCCTAATAATAATAATAATAATAATAATAAAAGTAATAATATTTTCTACAAAAACAATAGGGACCTCGCAGCCGTCGCAGCTCGGGCCCTAATAACAATTTCTAGAAAAACAATAGGGACCTCGCAGCGGTCACTGCTCGGGCCCTAATAATAATAATAATAATAATTTCCACAAAAACAATGGGGACCTCGTAGCGGTCGCTGCTCGGGCCCTAATAATAATTTCTACATAAACAATAGGGACCTCGCCGCGGTCGCTGCTCGGGCCCCAATAATAATTTCTACACAAAGTCCATTGTGGTGACCCGCCCCCTTTTAAGTAAATTCAAAATGGCCGACTTCCTGTAAAACCTAGCTTATTGCTCCAAGAGACTTTTTTGTAGGTCTTGGTCTTATACATACAGTGAACCCTCGCTACTTCGCGGTTCACCTTTCGCGGGTTCAGTGCTTCGCGGGTATAAAAAATATTCGGGGGCATTGTAGTTTCGCCGAGCGGCACGACGGGGCGCTGGAGCGGTTAGACGGCCGGCGTGCGCCGAAGAAGAGCGTGGGCGAAGAGGAGAGTGGACGAAGAAGAGCACGTTCCCCCGGACACGATCGGTGACGACGTTTCGCGCGGTTCGGACCGTACCAGAGCTCCGGCCGGCGTGCGTGGCAGTTAAGCCGTAGAGGAGCAATTTCCCCGGGCACGGGCGGTGCCAAGCGGCCCCTAAGTTTAACCGAATGGAAGCTCCGGAGGAGGAGGGCATGCTCGCGTCACAGTAAGCCGAAGAGGAGCACCTTCCCCGGGCACGGGCGGTTCCAAGCGGCCCCTAAGTTTAACCGAATGGAAGCTCCGGAGGAGGAGGGCATGCTCGCGACACAGTAAGCCGAAGAGGAGCACCTTCCCCGGGCACGGGCGGTGCCAAGCGGCCCCTAAGTTTAACCGAATGGAAGCTCCGGGGGAGGAGGGTGGGCGTGTGTCACAGTTAAGCCGAATTGGAGCACCTCTTCCGCCCGGGCACGAGCGGAGCGCGAAGCTGTCAGTTATGAATGAATAAATGAATAAATAAATAAATAAATAAAGAATGCCACCTTTCATTTCACAGGGCACACCGGACGGCGTACCAGCAGGTAAAAGTCGGAGTAATTAAATAAATACAAAAAGAATGGCTGGGGAATAAAAAAATAATACGTTTTAATAATAATTTGTTTTTTTTGTTATAACATGAATTTCACTCTCTCTCTCCCCGTATATATATATATATATATATACATATATATATATATATATATATATATATATATATATATATATATGTATATATGTATATATATATATATATATATATATATATATATATATATATATATATATATATATGTATATATATATATTTATATATATATATATATTGTATTTTTTTTTTAAGCATTTTTGAAGGTGCGCCGCTACTTCGCGGATTTTCAGTTTTCGCGGGTGGTCTCTGTCCCCATTAACCGCGATAACCGAGGGTTCACTGTACTCCATAAAATTTACAAAAAGCGAGGTGAAACACTCAACCAGGGCTGCTTTTTTGAACATTTCTCGAGGGCCATGGCGAGCCATTTAAAAAAAGCTGCACAACTAACGTATAAAATATTGATAAATTTGCTCTGCCTGATGTGTGTGTAAAGTTTCACGAGTTGTCGTTCATATTTAGAACCTCATAATCAGCGTTGTTTTATTGCCGAACAGTGCAATGCCACTCCCACAACTTTTCACGAAAAAGGACGAATTTCGTATTGTGACATCCTCATGGCCGAAACAGTCATCCGAGCATATATGAGGGCGACCTTGTTGAGTTGCACAGAGAAAAACATCCAAGAAAATAACTTGTATTAGCTTTTACCAGTTAGTGGCGCTACTACTACGATGAAAAATAAGTATGTAGATGTCTTCAGGGCTGAAGTATCCTCAAATGTGTACAACTTGTGTACACGGGCGGTTCCAAGCGGCCCCTAAGTTTAACCGAATGGAAGCTCCGGAGGAGGAGGGCATGCTCGCGACACAGTAAGCCGAAGAGGAGCACCTTCCCCGGGCACGGGCGGTTCCAAGCGGCCCCTAAGTTTAACCGAATGGAAGCTCCGGAGGAGGAGGGCATGCTCGCGACACAGTAAGCCGAAGAGGAGCACCTTCCCCGGGCACGGGCGGTGCCAAGCGGCCCCTAAGTTTAACCGAATGGAAGCTCCGGGGGAGGAGGGTGGGCGTGTGTCACAGTTAAGCCGAATTGGAGCACCTCTTCCGCCCGGGCACGAGCGGAGCGCGAAGCTGTCAGTTATGAATGAATAAATGAATAAATAAATAAATAAATAAAGAATGCCACCTTTCATTTCACAGGGCACACCGGACGGCGTACCAGCAGGTAAAAGTCGGAGTAATTAAATAAATACAAAAAGAATGGCTGGGGAATAAAAAAATAATACGTTTTAATAATAATTTGTTTTTTTTGTTATAACATGAATTTCACTCTCTCTCTCCCCCCGTATATATATATATATATATATATATATATATATATATATATGTACAACTTCGAGAAGATAGGATCATCTGAGTCATGTTGCCGGAGCTTTTGTTGCCACAAAGTACAATCGGACTTTTCAGCACCGTAATAGCCACGCCTTTTGCCAAAACGTCACAAAATTCGGCAGAGAGTAAGATCATTGTCTTGAGTCTTTTCTGACTAATTTTCAGTCGGATTCGTCAAAAGGGCACCGTGCAGTACGTGAAAATTAAAATAAAAACACATTTTTGATTCCACTTGGCGGCGCTGTGTGTATAACAAAATAATAACATTAAGATGTCTTCAGGTCGGGACGTTTTATTTACAGGTGAAGGTTTGGATTTTTAGGAGCATGTGCAGGGGAGTTATTAAGCATTCATTTATTTGTATTAGGTTCATTTTGTCTTCTTATTATTGATATTTGACTGATTCATTAAAAGCAGACAATTATGTTTTAGGTTAATTTTTTACCTGACATGTTTCGGCGAGTCTTTCGCCTTCTTCAGAGTGTCGCATGATGGTGTCTTGAGACCCGTCCGTCTTTATCAGCTGATGTTCCATGAGGGTGTGACTTACCTGTCAAAAAAATGAAAAATCAGAGCAGTAAAAGAACAAGCACAACATGAACATTACAAATCAGCAATCACTGACCACTGCAAAAGGGAAAACCACATCATGGACCGGGTGAAGGGCAGGGTCATCCGCACCGAAGAGAACAAACAACAGCGCTGGATCAGAGAGGCCATTGAGATCTGCAAGCGAGGCATAAAAACCATGAACAGAGACAAGGGAGCCTTCATCCTCTCTACCACCTGGAGCAGCATCTTGGCGGAGTGAACGGAAAACGGGGGGTGTGACTTGCCTTCATTCTTGTGACAGGTAAGTCACGCCCTCATGGAACATCAGCTGATAAAGACAGGTCACAAGACACCATCATGTGACACTCTGAAGAAGGCGAAAGACTTTCGTATTGTGACATCCTCAAGTCCTAAACACTCATCCGAGCAAATATAAGGTAGATTTTGTGAACCTGCCCGGAGAAAAACATCAACGAAAATAATTTGTATTTGTTTTAACCAGTTGGTGGCGCTACCACTGCGATCAAAAAGAAGTTGGCAGCCGTCTTCAGGGCCTGAATATCCTCAAATGTGAAAATTTTCGAGAAGATTGATCATCTGAATCATTTTGCAGGAACTTTTGTTGCCACGGAGAATAATCAGACTCTGCGGCACCGCAATAGCCACGCCCTTCGAAGGAAAGTCACAAAAATAGGGATAGAGTAAGATCAATGTCTTGAGTCTTTTCTAGCCAATTTTCAATCGGATTCGTTAAAAGGGCACCGTGCAGTACGTCAAAATGTAAAAAATGATATTGATTGGCGCAAGGTGTATAACAGAATATAAACATATAGATGTCTTCAGGTACCGACTCTTTATGTACATGTGAAGTTTTGGATTTTTAGCAGCATGTGCAGGAGAGTTATTAAGCATTTTGTCACAAGAAAAAGGACGAATTTCGTATTGTGACATCCTCATGGCCGAAACAGTCATCCGAGCATATATGAGGGCGACCTTGTTGAGTTGCACGGAGAAAAACATCCAAGAAAATAACTTGTATTAGCTTTTACCAGTTGGTGGCGCTACTACTACGATGAAAAATAAGTTGGTAGATGTCTTCAGGGCTGAAGTATCCTCAAATGTGTACAACTTCGAGAAGATAGGATCATCTGAGTCATGTTGCCGGAGCTTTTATTGCCACAGAGTACAATCTGACTTTTCAGCACCGTAATAGCCACGCCTTTTGCCAAAACGTCACAAAATTCGGCAGAGAGTAAGATCATTGTCTTGAGTCTTTTCTGACTAATTTTCAGTCGGATTCGTCAAAAGGGCACCGTGCATAATGTGAAAATTTAAATAAAAACAAATTTTTGATTCCACTTGGCGGCGCTGTGTGTATTTAGGATCAGGGTGCAAAAGAATGACCCCTGTAAACATGCAAAAAAGGGCAAAAGTCGGACTTTCAAAAATTCATAACTCACTTCCTGTTCATATTAGACGTTAAAATATCAAATTTCTCGCCATGCCCGATGAGACTGCCAAGTTTGGTGAGTTTTTGTGCATGTTTCGGGGTCAAAAATGCGATCGTACAATCGGAAAAATAATAATAATAATAATTTCTACAAAAACAACAGGGACTTCGCAGCGGTCGCTGCTCAGGCCCTAATAATAATAATAATAATAATAATAAAAGTAATAATATTTTCTACAAAAACAATAGGGACCTCGCAGCCGTCGCAGCTCGGGCCCTAATAACAATTTCTAGAAAAACAATAGGGACCTCGCAGCGGTCACTGCTCGGGCCCTAATAATAATAATAATAATAATTTCCACAAAAACAATGGGGACCTCGTAGCGGTCGCTGCTCGGGCCCTAATAATAATTTCTACATAAACAATAGGGACCTCGCCGCGGTCGCTGCTCGGGCCCCAATAATAATTTCTACACAAAGTCCATTGTGGTGACCCGCCCCCTTTTAAGTAAATTCAAAATGGCCGACTTCCTGTAAAACCTAGCTTATTGCTCCAAGAGACTTTTTTGTAGGTCTTGGTCTTATACATACAGTGAACCCTCGCTACTTCGCGGTTCACCTTTCGCGGGTTCAGTGCTTCGCGGGTATAAAAAATATTCGGGGGCATTGTAGTTTCGCCGAGCGGCACGACGGGGCGCTGGAGCGGTTAGACGGCCGGCGTGCGCCGAAGAAGAGCGTGGGCGAAGAGGAGAGTGGACGAAGAAGAGCACGTTCCCCCGGACACGATCGGTGACGACGTTTCGCGCGGTTCGGACCGTACCAGAGCTCCGGCCGGCGTGCGTGGCAGTTAAGCCGTAGAGGAGCAATTTCCCCGGGCACGGGCGGTGCCAAGCGGCCCCTAAGTTTAACCGAATGGAAGCTCCGGAGGAGGAGGGCATGCTCGCGTCACAGTAAGCCGAAGAGGAGCACCTTCCCCGGGCACGGGCGGTTCCAAGCGGCCCCTAAGTTTAACCAAATGGAAGCTCCGGAGGAGGAGGGCATGCTCGCGTCACAGTAAGCCGAAGAGGAGCACCTTTGCCGGGCACGGGCGGTTCCAAGCGGCCCCTAAGTTTAACCGAATGGAAGCTCCGGAGGAGGCGGGCATGCTCGCGTCACAGTAAGCCGAAGAGGAGCACCTTCCCCGGGCACGGGCGGTGCCAAGCGGCCCCTAAGTTTAATGGAATGGAAGCTCCGGAGGAGGAGGGCATGCTCGCGTCACAGTAAGCCGAAGAGGAGCACCTTCCCCGGGCACGGGCGGTTCCAAGCGGCCCCTAAGTTTAACCGAATGGAAGCTCCGGAGGAGGAGGGCATGCTCGCGACACAGTAAGCCGAAGAGGACCACCTTCCCCGGGCACGGGCGGTGCCAAGCGGCCCCTAAGTTTAACCGAATGGAAGCTCCGGGGGAGGAAGGTGGGCGTGTGTCACAGTTAAGCCGAATTGGAGCACCTCTTCCGCCCGGGCACGAGCGGAGCGCGAAGCTGTCAGTTATGAATGAATAAATTAATAAATAAATAAATAAATAAAGAATGGCACCTTTCATTGCAGAGGGCACACCGGACGGCGTACCAGCAGGTAAAAGTCGGAGTAATTAAATAAATACAAAAAGAATGGCTGGGGAATAAAAAAATAATACGTTTTAATAATAATTTGTTTTTTTTGTTATAACATGAATTTCACTCTCTCTCTCCCCGTATATATATATATATATATATATATATATATTGTATTTTTTTTTTAAGCATTTTTGAAGGTGCGCCGCTACTTCGCGGATTTTCAGTTTTCGCGGGTGGTCTCGGTCCCCATTAACCGCGATAACCGAGGGTTCACTGTACTCCATAAAATTTACAAAAAGCGAGGTGAAACACTCAACCAGGGCTGCTCTGCATGTTGTGCTGGGCCACCTGGAACAACAGCGGAGCTATGCAAGGATGCTCTTTGTGGACTACAGCTCGGCATTCAACACGATCATCCCAGACATCCTCGTCGCCAAACTGGACACTCTCGGCCTCCCTGCCCTCACACACTTCTGGATTAAGGACTTTCTGACCAACAGACCCCAGACTGTGTTGCTCGGCCCCTACACGTCCTCCACCCTCATGGTGAGCACCGGTTCCCCCCAAGGATGCGTGCTGAGCCCTCTCCTGTACGCCCTCTACACCTACGACTGCAGCCCGGCCCACGGCAACAACACCATCGTCAAGTTTGCTGACGACACGACAGTGGTCGGTCTGATCTCGGAAGGTGACGAGACAGCCTACAGAGAGGAGGTAGGGAGACTGACAACTTGGTGCAAGGACAACAGACTGCACCTTAACTCTGCTAAAACAAAGGAGATTGTCGTCGACTTCAGGAGGAACAAGACGCTGCCGCCCCCCCTCTGCATCGAAGGCGTGTGTGTGGAGAGGGTCCACACGTTCAAGTTCCTGGGAGTACAGATCTCCGATGACCTTTCTTGGAGTCACAACACCACAGCAGTGGTAAAGAAGGTCCGCCAACGTCTGCACTTCCTGAGAGTCCTCAGGAAATTCAACCTGGACAGGAAGCTGCTGCTGGCCTTCTACCACTCGTCCATCGAGAGCCTGCTGACGTACTGTGTCTCCACCTGGTACAGCGGCTGCACTGAGGCGGACAGAGTGAGGCTCCAGAGGACAGTCAAAACAGCGCAAAGGATTATTGGCTGCCCTCTCCCCTCGCTGTCGGACATCTACACCGCCCGGTGCCTCAGAAGGGCTCTCAACATCGTCAAAGACAATACCCACCCAAACTCACACCTGTTCGACCGGTTGCCCTCTGGCAGGCGCTACAGATGCATCAAATCAAGGACCAATAGACTGAGAAACAGTTTCTTTCCGAGAGCCATCTCCATACTGAACTCTCACACACACACGAGACCACCCTAACCTTGCAAAACAGCATTGTGATGTGTTTCTATATGCCCTATTCAGTACTGAATTCCATTGCACTGTCTTATTTATTTATCTAATTTATATATTGTCTGTATTATTGTTGTATTGCACTGGAGAGGGGAGCCCTCTAATCTCGTTGCACACTTGAGTACAATGACAATAAAGGGATTTCTATTTCTATTCTATTCTTTTTTTAACTTTTCTCGAGGGCCATGGCGAGCCATTTCAAAAAAGCTGCACAACTAACGTATAAAATATTGATAAATTTGCTCTGCCTGATGTGTGTGTAAAGTTTCACGAGTTGTCGTTCATATTTAGAACCTCATAATCAGCGTTGTTTTATTGCCGAACAGTGCAATGCCACTCCCACAACTTTACACGAAAAAGGACGAATTTCGTATTGTGACATCCTCATGGCCGAAACAGTCATCCGAGCATATATGAGGGCGGCCTTGTTGAGTTGCACGGAGAAAAACATCCAAGAAAATAACTTGTATTAGCTTTTACCAGTTGGTGGCGCTACTACTACGATGAAAAATAAGTTGGTAGATGTCTTCAGGGCTGAAGTATCCTCAAATGTGTACAACTTCGAGAAGATAGGATCATCTGAGTCATGTTGCCGGAGCTTTTGTTGCCACAAAGTACAATCGGACTTTTCAGCACCGTAATAGCCACGCCTTTTGCCAAAACGTCACAAAATTCGGCAGAGAGTAAGATCATTGTCTTGAGTCTTTTCTGACTAATTTTCAGTCGGATTCGTCAAAAGGGCACCGTGCAGTACGTGAAAATTAAAATAAAAACACATTTTTGATTCCACTTGGCGGCGCTGTGTGTATAACAAAATAATAACATTAAGATGTCTTCAGGTCGGGACGTTTTATTTACAGGTGAAGGTTTGGATTTTTAGGAGCATGTGCAGGGGCGTTATTAAGCATTCATTTATTTGTATTAGGTTCATTTTGTCTTCTTATTATTGATATTTGACTGATTCATTAAAAGCAGACAATTATGTTTTAGGTTAATTTTTTACCTGACATGTTTCGGCGAGTCTTTCGCCATCTTCAGAGTGTCGCATGATGGTGTCTTGAGACCCGTCTTTATCAGCTGATGTTCCATGTGGGTGTGACTTACCTGTCAAAAAAATGAAAAATCAGAGCAGTAAAAGAACAAGCACTGTCAGGACTCGCCGGTCGGCGAGGAGGAGGTGGACCCAAAAGGCGAGGAGGCAGAGAGGTCAGTAACGTGAAGGGAATTTATTAACTGAAACAACCAGGGCAAACAATGTGGCAGGGTGAAAAATAACAAAAGACAAACTTAACGTGACCAGACTGGGAGGCAGGGCGAGGAACAACACTGAAAGACGGGAACAAAGAGGGGAACCAGAGCATGAACATGAACAAAGAGCAGAACGTGAACAAAGGTGGTCGTGGCTGTCCGTGATTTTCGGCAATGACCCGACACTGGGTTGAGAGCATGGAAGGCTTAAGTAGTCCGGTAATCAGGGGAGCAGATGGGGAGCAGGTGTGTGATCATTGATGAGGAGCAGGTGCGTGGCTGGTGAGGGCGAGGTGCTGAGGGGAAACGCCCCTGCTCAGCTGATCAAAACAGACAGGAAAAGGCACATGGCAGGAAGGAGGGGAGAAAATAACAACAAAAACAATAACAAAAACCGCATGCATATGAAAACAATAACAAAAGGCTGTCATGCCTGACGCGGATCATGACAGTACCCCCCCCTCAAGGGACGGATTCCAGACGTCCCAAAAAAAAGGAAAAGAAAAGAAAAGGAAAACCATGTCCAAGAACGAGGGTGGGCGGAAGGGGTCGGGAGGTGGGTCAACGACCCGTGATCGAGACCGGTCTGGCGGATTCCCGGGAGGCCAGACCAGCGAGTCTTTTCGTGACCCTTCAGGGGGCCGTGAGGGTGGCCAGGCCAGTGCGTCCCATTGGGGCCATTCAGGCGGACGTCCGGAACGACCCGAACGCCACATGAAGTCCGCTGATGGAGCTGGGGCGAGGAGCGGCGGCAGGCCATGGAACGTCGCCGAGTCAGGAACGTGGCGCGGCGGCTGGTCGTTGAACCCTGCCGAGACAGGAACGTGGAGCGGCGGCAGATTGTCGAGCCCCGCCGAGACAGGAACGCGGAGCGGCGGCTGGTCGTCGAGCCCCGCCGAGACAGGAACGCGGAGCGGCGGCTGGTCGTCGAGCCCCGCCGAGACAGGAACGCGGAGCGGCGGCTGGTCGTCGAGCCCCGCCGAGTCAGGAACGCGGAGCGGCGGCTGGTCGTCGAGCCCCGCCGAGTCAGGAACGTGGAGCGGCGGCTGGTCGTCGAGCCCCGCCGAGACAGGAACGCGGGGCGGCGGCTGGTCGTCGAGCCCCGCCGAGTCAGGAACGTGGAGCGGCGGCTGGTCGTCGAACCCCGCCGAGTCAGGAACGTGGAGCGGCGGCTGGTCGTCGAGCGTCGTCGAGACAGGAACGTGGAGCGGCGGCTGGTCGTCGAGCCCCGCCGAGGCGGGAGCGTGGAGCGGCGGCTGGTCGTCGAGCGTCGCCGAGACCGGAACGTGGAGCGACGGCTGGTCGTCGAACCCCGCCGCGTCAGGAACGTGGAGCGGCGGCTGGTCGTCGAACACCGCCGAGACCGGAACGTGGGGCGGCGGCCCATCGTTGAACCCCGCCGACACAGGAACGCGGAGCGACGGCTGGTCGTCGATCCCTGCCGAGACAAGAACATGGAGCGGCGGTGGGTCGTCGTCCACCGCCGAGGCAGGAACCAAGAGCGGCCGCGGGCCGTCGAGCGCCGCCGGGGCCAAGGCGAGCAGTGGCGACGGGTCGTCGGATGCTGCCGCGGCCAGAGCGGGGCGCGGTGGTGGGTCCTCGTGCGTCGCCGAGACTGAGGCGTGACGCGGCGGCGGACCGTCGTCCATCGCGGGCACCGGAACCGGGAGCGGCGGCTGGTCGTCGACCCCTGCCGAGACAAGAATGTGGAGCGGCGGTGGGTTGCCGTCCACCGCCGAGGCAGAAACCAGGAGCGGCCGTGGGTCGTCGAGCGCTGCCGGAGCCAAGGCGAGCAGTGGCGTCGGGTCGTCGGATGCTGCCGAGGCCAGAGCGGGGTGCGATGGTGGGTCGTCGTGCGTCGCCGAGGCTGAGGCGTGACTCGGCGGCGGACCGTCGTCCATCGCAGGCACCGGGACCGGGAGCGGCGGCGCTTCATCAGGCGCCGCTGGGACCGATACGGCAGGCGACTGCTCGTCGTCCACCACGGGTGCAGGGACCGGGAGTGACGGCTGCGGGCCGTGTTCTGCCAAAACGTGAGCTTGGAGCGGAGGCAAGGCGTGCCCCACCGGAACATGGGCTTGGGACGGACGCACAACGTGCTCCGCCGGAACGTGAGCTTGGGACGGACGCGCAGCGTGCTCCTCCTGAACGTGAACCTGGGTCGGAAGCAGGGTGTGCTTCCCCTGAACGTGGACTTGGGACGGACGCACAACGTGCTCCACCTGAACGTGAGCTTGGGACGGACGCACAGCGTGCTCCGCCTGAACGTGAACTAGGGACGGACGCCGGACGGGCTCCGCGTGAACGTGAACTTGGGTCGGGGGCAGGATGTGCTCCGCCTGAACGTGAACTTGGTTCGGGCGCACAGCGTGCTCCGCTGGATCGGGAGCTGGGATCGCCATTGGGGCCCCGGGACGGGGCTCGGCCGCTGACGGGGAGCCGGGACACGGCTCAGCAGCTGGCGGGGAGCCGGGACTGGGCTCAGCAGCTGGCGGGGAGCCGGGACTGGGCTCAGCAGCTGGCGGGGAGCCGGGACTGGGCTCAGCAGCTGGCGGGAAGCCGGGACTGGGCTCAGCAGCTGGCGGGGAGCCGGGACTGGGCTCAGCAGCTGGCGGGGAGCCGGGACAGGGCTCAGCAGCTGGCGGGGAGCCGGGACAGGGCTCAGCAGCTGGCGGGGAGCCGGGACAGGGCTCAGCAGCTGGCGGGGAGCCGGGACAGGGCTCAGCAGCTGGCGGGGAGCCGGGACAGGGCTCAGCAGCTGGCGGGGAGCCGGAACGGGGCTCGGCCGCCTTCGAGGAGTCGGCACGGGACTCTGGAGGCTGCGGCTCGCATGGAGGCGGCGGGGTCCGTGCAGCGGGAGCTGCATTGGTCACTGCTGCAGGCGTGGAGGCGACAGCGGGCCGGGTGCAGCAGTCGATCCGGGCACAGCCGAACCGGGGGCCCTGATCCCTGTCAGCCTGCCGCCATAGGGAATCAGGAAAACGGGAGACCTGAGGGACCGTGACTGCGGGGGCTGGTGAACGCGAGCTAGGAGACGCCAGGGGAGCGTGATCCGGTGCTGAAACTGATGGTGAACGATGTGCGCGACGTGACCGTGACTTCCGGGATTTGGGACGTGAAGCGCGCGAGGGGGAGTGGGAGGTGGTCGCGAAAAACTCAAATGGCTCGGGGGGAGGAAGGTGACGGCTCAAAAATAACTCCGCGTTGCGCTGAGCGACTAAGAGAGTGGCAATATATTCAAAATCATAGTCGTGATCTGGATCGGAAAAAATGTGAGGGGCAAGGTGCTCAAAATCAAACTCGTGACCGGACTTACTCGAACCGTGAGGGGGTGAAAGGGCTTGGTGCTCAAAATCGTCCTCGTAATCCGAATCTATGATCAGGTGAGGGGGTATGACAGGCTGGTAATCGGTGCTGTAATCGGGGGGCAAAAGGGGAGAAACAGACGTCGAGCGGAAAATGGAACCTACTTGAAGGACACGGGGTTGGTCGGCAGGCTGAGGGGGGTTGTCCGTCCGGCGGCGTCCATGACGCCGCCGTGAGCCTCTCGCTGGGTCCTTCTTTGGTCGGGTCATTCTGTCAGGACTCGCCGGTCGGCGAGGAGGAGGTGGACCCAAAAGGCGAGGAGGCAGAGAGGTCAGAAACGTGAAGGGAATTTATTAACTGAAACAACCAGGGCAAACAATGTGGCAGGGTGAAAAATAACAAAAGACAAACTTAACGTGACCAGACTGGGAGGCAGGGCGAGGAACAACACTGAAAGACGGGAACGAAGAGGGGAACCAGAGCATGAACATGAACAAGGAGCAGAACGTGAACAAAGGTGGTCGTGGCTGTCCGTGATTTTCGGCAATGACCCGACACTGGGTTGAGAGCATGGAAGGCTTAAGTAGTCCGGTAATCAGGGGAGCAGATGGGGAGCAGGTGTGTGATCGTTGATGAGGAGCAGGTGCGTGGCTGGTGAGGGCGAGGTGCTGAGGGGAAACGCCCCTGCTCAGCTGATCAAAACAGACAGGAAAAGGCACATGGCAGGAAGGAGGGGAGAAAATAACAACAAAAACAATAACAAAAACCGCATGCATATGAAAACAATAACAAAAGGCTGTCATGCCCGACGCGGATCATGACAAGCACAACATGAACATTACAAATCAGCAATCACTGACCACTGCAAAAGGGAAAACCACATCATGGACCGGGAGAAGGGCAGGGTCATCCGCACCGAAGAGAACAAACAACAGCGCTGGATCAGAGAGGCCATTGAGATCTGCAAGCGAGGCATAAAAACCATGAACAGAGACAAGGGAGCCTTCATCCTCTCTACCACCTGGAGCAGCATCTTGGCGGAGTGAACGGACAGCGGGGGCGTGACTTGCCTTCATTCTTGTGACAGGTAAGTCACGCCCTCATGGAACATCAGCTGATAAAGACGGGTCACAAGACACCATCATGTGACACTCTGAAGAAGGCGAAAGACTTTCGTATTGTGACATCCTCAAGGCCTAAACACTCATCCGAGCAAATATAAGGTAGATTTTGTTAACCTACCCGGAGAAAAAAATCAACGAAAATAATTTGTATTTGTTTTAACCAGTTGGTGGCGCTACCACTGCGATCAAAAATAAGTTGGCAGCCGTCTTCAGGGCCTGAATATCCTCAAATGTGAAAAATTTCGAGAAGATGGATCATCTGAATCATTTTGCAGGAACTTTTGTTGCCACGGAGAATAATCAGACTCTGCGGCACCGTAATAGCCACGCCCTTCGAAGGAAAGTCACAAAAATAGGGATAGAGTAAGATCAATGTCTTGAGTCTTTTCTAGCCAATTTTCAATCGGATTCGTTAAAAGGGCACCGTGCAGTACGTCAAAATGTAAAAAATGATATTGATTGGCGCAAGGTGTATAACAGAATATAAACATATAGATGTCTTCAGGTACCGACTCTTTATGTACATGTGAAGTTTTGGATTTTTAGCAGCATGTGCAGGAGAGTTATTAAGCATTTTGTCCATTGCGGCGAAGGAAATCTTAAGTGAAAACTTTGAAGCCCCGCCCCCGTCATATAGTATTTCGGAAACAAAAGATTTTAGCCCCAATTTTAGCCCCAGTGTTTGTCCCAGGTCTTAAGATGCTACAGACAGAATTTTAAGGCAATCAGATGAAGCCTTTAGGATCAGGGTGCAAAAGAATGACCCCTGTAAACATGCAAAAAAGGGCAAAAGTCGGACTTTCAAAAATTCATAACTCACTTCCTGTTCATATTAGACGTTTAAAATATCAAATTTCTCGCCATGCCCGATGAGACTGCCAAGTTTGGTGAGTTTTTGTGCATGTTTCGGGGGTCAAAAATGCAATCGAACAATCGGAAAAATAATAATAATAATAATTTCTACAAAAACAACAGGGACTTCGCAGCGGTCGCTGCTCAGGCCCTAATAATAATAATGATAATAATAATAAAAGTAATAATATTTTCTACAAAAACAATAGGGACCTCGCAGCCGTCGCAGCTCGGGCCCTAATAACAATTTCTAGAAAAACAATAGGGACCTCGCAGCGGTCACTGCTCGGGCCCTAATAATAATAATAATAATAATTTCCACAAAAACAATGGGGACCTCGTAGCGGTCGCTGCTCGGGCCCTAATAATAATTTCTACATAAACAATAGGGACCTCTCAGCGGTCGCTGCTCGGGCCCCAATAATAATTTCTACACAAAGTCCATTGTGGTGACCCGCCCCCTTTTAAGTAAATTCAAAATGGCCGACTTCCTGTAAAACCTAGCTCATTGCTCCAAGAGACTTTTTTGTAGGTCTTGGTCTTATACATAGAGTGAACCCTCGCTACTTGGCGGTTCACCTTTCGCGGGTTCAGTGCTTCGCGGGTCTAAAAAATATTCGGGGGCATTGTAGTTTCGCCGAGCGGTACGACGGGGCGCTGGAGCGGTTAGACGGCCGGTGTGCGCCGAAGAAGAGCGTGGGCGAAGAGGAGAGTGGACGAAGAAGAGCACGTTCCCCCGGACACGATCGGTGGCGACGTTTCGCGCGGTTCGGACAGTACCAGAGCTCCGGCCGGCGTGCGTGGCAGTTAAGCCGTAGAGGAGAACCTTCCCCGGGCACGGGCGGTGCCAAGCGGCCCCTAAGTTTAACCGAATGGAAGCTCCGGAGGAGGAGGGCATGCTCGCGTCACAGTAAGCCGAAGAGGAGCACCTTCCCCGGGCACGGGCGGTTCCAAGCGGCCCCTAAGTTTAACCGAATGGAAGCTCCGGAGGAGGAGGGCATGCTCGCGTCACAGTAAGCCGAAGAGGAGCACCTTCCCCGGGCACGGGCGGTGCCAAGCGGCCCCTAAGTTTAACCGAATGGAAGCTCCGGGGGAGGAGGGCGGGTGTGTGTCACAGTTAAGCCGAATTGGAGCACCTCTTCCGCCCGGGCACGAGCGGAGCGCGAAGCTGTCAGTTATGAATGTATAAAAGAATAAATAAATAAATGAATAAAGAATGCCACCTTTCATTTCACAGGGCACACCGGACGGCGTACCAGCAGGTAAAAGTCGGAGTAATTAAATAAATACAAAAAGAATGGCTGGGGAATAAAAAAATAATACGTTTTAATAATAATTTGGTTTTTTTGTTATAACATGAATTTCACTCTCTCTCTCCCCGTATATATATATATATATATATATATATATATATATATATATATATGTATTTATATATTTATTATATATATTGTATATTTTTTTAAGCATTTTTGAAGGTGCGCCGCTACTTCGCGGATTTTCAGTTTTCGCGGGTGGTCTCTGTCCCCATTAACCGCGATTACCGAGGGTTCACTGTACTCCATAAAATTTACAAAAAGCGAGGTGAAACACTCAACCAGGGCTGCTTTTTTTAACATTTCTCGAGGGCCATGGCGAGCCATTTCAAAAAAGCTGCACAACTAACGTATAAAATATTGATAAATTTGCTCGGCCTGATGTGTGTGTAAAGTTTCACGAGTTGTCGTTCATATTTAGAACCTCATAATCAGCGTTGTTTTATTGCCGAACAGTGCAATGCCACTCCCACAACTTTACACGAAAAAGGACGAATTTCGTATTGTGACATCCTCATGGCCGAAACAGTCATCCGAGCATATATGAGGGCGGCCTTGTTGAGTTGCACGGAGAAAAACATCCAAGAAAATAACTTGTATTAGCTTTTACCAGTTGGTGGCGCTACTACTACGATGAAAAATAAGTTGGTAGATGTCTTCAGGGCTGAAGTATCCTCAAATGTGTACAACTTCGAGAAGATAGGATCATCTGAGTCATGTTGCCGGAGCTTTTGTTGCCACAGAGTACAATCTGACTTTTCAGCACCGTGATAGCCACGCCTTTTGCCAAAACGTCACAAAATTCGGCAGAGAGTAAGATCATTGTCTTGAGTCTTTTCTGACTAATTTTCAGTCGGATTTGTCAAAAGGGCACCGTGCAGGATGTGAAAATTAAAATAAAAACACATTTTTGATTCCACTTGGCGGCGCTGTGTGTATAACAAAATAATAACATTAAGATGTCTTCAGGTCGGGACGTTTTATTTACAGGTGAAGGTTTGGATTTTCAGGAGCATGTGCAGGGGAGTTATTAAGCATTCATTTATTTGTATTAGGTTCATTTTGTCTTCTTATTATTGATATTTGACTGATTCATTAAAAGCAGACAATTATGTTTTAGGTTAATTTTTTACCTGACATGTTTCGGCGAGTCTTTCGCCTTCTTCAGAGTGTCGCATGATGGTGTCTTGAGACCCGTCTTTATCAGCTGATGTTCCATGAGGGTGTGACTTACCTGTCAAAAAAATGAAAAATCAGAGCAGTAAAAGAACAAGCACAACATGAACATTACAAATCAGCAATCACTGACCACTGCAAGGAAAACCACATCATGGACCGGGAGAAGGGCAGGGTCATCCGCACCGAAGAGAACAAACAACAGCGCTGGATCAGAGAGGCCATTGAGATCTGCAAGCGAGGCATAAAAACCATGAACAGAGACAAGGGAGCCTTCATCCTCTCTACCACCTAGAGCAGCATCTTGGCGGAGTGAACGGACAGCGGGGGGTGTGACTTGCCTTCATTCTTGTGACAGGTAAGTCACGCCCTCATGGAACATCAGCCGATAAAGACGGGTC
This sequence comes from Idiotropiscis lumnitzeri, assembly GCF_059441095.1. Lineage (NCBI taxonomy): Eukaryota > Metazoa > Chordata > Actinopteri > Syngnathiformes > Syngnathidae > Idiotropiscis > Idiotropiscis lumnitzeri. Next base: position 88,631 of record NW_028283661.1, on the reverse strand, counting down.
ACAAGACACCATCATGTGACACTCTGAAGAAGGCGAAAGACTTTCGTATTGTGACATCCTCAAGGCCTAAACACTCATCCGAGCAAATATAAGGTAGATTTTGTGAACCTGCCCGGAGAAAAACATCAACGAAAATAATTTGTATTTGTTTTAACCAGTTGGTGGCGCTACCACTGCGATCAAAAATAAGTTGGCAGCCGTCTTCAGGGCCTGAATATCCTCAAATGTGAAAAATTTCGAGAAGATGGATCATCTGAATCATTTTGCAGGAACTTTTGTTGCCACGGAGAATAATCAGACTCTGCGGCACCGTAATAGCCACGCCCTTCGAAGGAAAGTCACAAAAATAGGGATAGAGTAAGATCAATGTCTTGAGTCTTTTCTAGCCAATTTTCAATCGGATTCGTTAAAAGGGCACCGTGCAGGACGTCAAAATGTAAAAAATGATATTGATTGGCGCAAGGTGTATAACAGAATATAAACATATAGATGTCTTCAGGTACCGACTCTTGATGTACATGTGAAGTTTTGGATTTTTAGCAGCATGTGCAAGAGAGTTATTAAGCATTTTGTCCATTGCGGCGAAGGAAATCTTAAGTGAAAACTTCAAAGCCCCGCCCCCGTCATATAGTATTTCGGAAACAAAAAATTTTAGCCCCAGTGTTTGTCCCAGGTCTTAAGATGCTACAGACAGAATTTTAAGGCAATCAGATGAAGCCTTTAGGATCAGGGTGCAAAAGAATGACCCCTGTAAACATGCAAAAAAGGGCAAAAGTCGGACTTTCAAAAATTCATAACTCACTTCCTGTTCATATTAGACGTTAAAATATCAAATTTTTCGCCATGCCCGATGAGACTGCCAAGTTTGGTGAATTTTTGTGCATGTTTCGGGGGGGCAAAAATGTAATCGAACAATCGGAAAAATAATAATAATAATTTCTACAAAAACAACAGGGACTTCGCAGCGGTCGCTGCTCAGGCCCTAATAATAATAATAACAATAATAATAAAAGTATTAATATTTTCTACAAAAACAATAGGGACCTCGCAGCCGTCGCAGCTCGGGCCCTAATAACAATTTCTAGAAAAACAATAGGGACCTCGCAGCGGTCACTGCTCGGGCCCTAATAATAATAATAATAATAATTTCCACAAAAACAATGGGGACCTCGTAGCGGTCGCTGCTCGGGCCCTAATAATAATTTCTACATAAACAATAGGGACCTCGCCGCGGTCGCTGCTCGGGCCCCAATAATAATTTCTACACAAAGTCCATTGTGGTGACCCGCCCCTTTTAAGTAAATTCAAAATGGCCGACTTCCTGTAAAACCTAGCTCATTGCTCCAAGAGACTTTTTTGTAGGTCTTGGTCTTATACATACAGTGAACCCTCGCTACTTCGCGGTTCACCTTTCGCGGGTTCAGTGCTTCGCGGGTATAAAAAATAATCGGGGGCATTGTAGTTTCGCCGAGCGGCACGACGGGCGCTGGAGCGGTTAGACGGCCGGCGTGCGCCGAAGAAGAGCGTGGGCGAAGAGGAGAGTGGACGAAGAAGAGCACGTTCCCCCGGACACGATCGGTGGCGACGTTTCGCGCGGTTCGGACCGTACCAGAGCTCCGGCCGGCGTGCGTGGCAGTTAAGCCGTAGAGGAGCACCTTCCCCGGGCACGGGCGGTGCCAAGCGGCCCCGAGGTTTAACCGAATGGAAGCTCCGGAGGAGGAGGGCATGCTCGCGTCACAGTAAGCCGAAGAGGAGCACCTTCCCCGGGCACGGGCGGTTCCAAGCGGCCCCTAAGTTTAACCAAATGGAAGCTCCGGAGGAGGAGGGCATGCTCGCGTCACAGTAAGCCGAAGAGGAGCACCTTCGCCGGGCACGGGCGGTTCCAAGCGGCCCCTAAGTTTAACCGAATGGAAGCTCCGGAGGAGGCGGGCATGCTCGCGTCACAGTAAGCCGAAGAGGAGCACCTTCCCCGGGCACGGGCGGTGCCAAGCGGCCCCTAAGTTTAACCGAATGGAAGCTCCGGGGGAGGAGGGCGGGCGTGTGTCACAGTTAAGCCGAATTGGAACACCTCTTCCGCCCGGGCACGAACGGAGCGCGAAGCTGTCAGTTATGAATGAATAAATGAATAAATAAATAAATAAATAAAGAATGCCACCTTTCATTTCACAGGGCACACCGGACGGCGTACCAGCAGGTAATAGTCGGAGTAATTAAATAAATACAAAAAGAATGGCTGGGGAATAAAAAAATAATACGTTTTAATAATAATTTGGTTTTTTTGTTATAACATGAATTTCACTCTCTCTCTCTCTCTCTGTATATATATATATATATATATATATATATATATATCTATATATATATATATATATATATATATTTATTATATATATTGTATTTTTTTTTAAGCATTTTTGAAGGTGCGCCGCTACTTCGCGGATTTTCAGTTTCCGCGGGTGGTCTCGGTCCCCATTAACCGCGACAACCGAGGGTTCACTGTACTCCATAAAATTTACAAAAAGCGAGGTGAAACACTCAACCAGGGCTGCTTTTTTGAACATTTCTCGAGGGCCATGGCGAGCCATTTAAAAAAAGCTGCACAACTAACGTATAAAATATTGATAAATTTGCTCTGCCTGATGTGTGTGTCAAGTTTCACGAGTTGTCGTTCATATTTAGAACCTCATAATCAGCGTTGTTTTATTGCCGAACAGTGCAATGCCACTCCCACAACTTTTCACGAAAAAGGATGAATTTCGTATTGTGACATCCTCATGGACGAAACAGTCCTCCGAGCATATATGAGGGCGACCTTGTTGAGTTGCACGGAGAAAAACATCCAAGAAAATAACTTGTATTAGCTTTTACCAGTTGGTGGCGCTACTACTACGATGAAAAATAGGTTGGTAGATGTCTTCAGGGTTGAAGTATCCTCAAATGTGTACAACTTCGAGAAGATAGGATCATCTCAGTCATGTTGCCGGAGCTTTTGTTGCCACAAAGTACAATCGGACTTTTCAGCACCGTAATAGCCACGCCTTTTGCCAAAACGTCACAAAACTCCGCAGAGAGTAAGATCATTGTCTTGAGTCTTTTCTGACTAATTTTCAGTCGGATTCGTCAAAAGGGCACCGTGCAGTACGTGAAAATTAAAATAAAAACAAATTTTTTATTCCACTTGGCGGCGCTGTGTGTATAACAAAATAATAACATTAAGATGTCTTCAGGTCGGGACATTTTATTTACAGGTGAAGGTTTGGATTTTTAGGAGCATGTGCAGGGGAGTTATTAAGCATTCATTTATTTGTATTAGGTTCATTTTGTCTTCTTATTATTGATATTTGACAGATTCATTAAAAGCAGACAATTATGTTTTAGGTAAATTTTTTACCTGACATGTTTCGGCGAGTCTTTCGCCTTCTTCAGAGTGTCGCATGATGGTGTCTTGAGACCCGTCTTTATCAGCTGATGTTCCATGAGGGTGTGAATTACCTGTCAAAAAAATGAAAAATCATAGCAGTAAAAGAACAAGCACAACATGAACATTACAAATCAGCAATCACTGACCACTGCAAAAGGGAAAACCACATCATGGACCGGGAGAAGGGCAGGGTCATCCGCACCGAAGAGAACAAACAACAGCGCTGGATCAGAGAGGCCATTGAGATCTGCAAGCGAGGCATAAAAACCATGAACAGAGACAAGGGAGCCTTCATCCTCTCTACCACCTGGAGCAGCATCTTGGCGGAGTGAACGGACAGCGGGGGGCGTGACTTGCCTTCATTCTTGTGACAGGTAAGTCACGCCCTCATGGAACATCAGCTGATAAAGACGGGTCACAAGACACCATCATGTGACACTCTGAAGAAGGCGAAAGACTTTCGTATTGTGACATCCTCAAGGCCTAAACACTCATCCGAGCAAATATAAGGTAGATTTTGTTAACCTGCCCGGAGAAAAACATCAACGAAAATAATTTGTATTTGTTTTAACCAGTTGGTGGCGCTACCACTGCGATCAAAAATAAGTTGGCAGCCGTCTTCAGGGCCTGAATATCCTCAAATGTGAAAAATTTCGAGAAGATGGATCATCTGAATCATTTTGCAGGAACTTTTGTTGCCACGGAGATTAATCAGACTCTGCGGCACCGTAATAGCCACGCCCTTCGAAGGAAAGTCACAAAAATAGGGATAGAGTAAGATCAATGTCTTGAGTCTTTTCTAGCCAATTTTCAATCGGATTCGTTAAAAGGGCACCGTGCAGTACGTCAAAATGTAAAAAATGATATTGATTGGCGCAAGGTGTATAACTGAATATAAACATATAGATGTCTTCAGGTACCGACTCTTTATGTACATGTGAAGTTTTGGATTTTTAGCAGCATGTGCAGGAGAGTTATTAAGCATTTTGTCCATTGCGGCGAAGGAAATCTTAAGTGAAAACTTCGAAGCCCCGCCCCCGTTCATATAGTATTTCGGAAACAAAAAATTTTAGCCCCAGTGTTTGTCCCAGGTCTTAAGATGCTACAGACAGAATTTTAAGGCAATCAGATGAAGCCTTTAGGATCAGGGTGCAAAAGAATGACCCCTGTAAACATGCAAAAAAGGGCAAAAGTCCTTAAAATGTAAATTTTAGTGCTGTAAATGCATTTTCAGCTCGCGCTGTACACATTTGCTATGAGAGGCATTATCTCATAAGGGAAATATTGGACAATGAAATTAATGACTGCCCAGGCTTCAGGATGTCTTTTTACACTATATAAATGTGGAAATTTACTTTGGAAACGTTTGGTTTAGCTGTTATAAAAGTTTGGTTTTTTAGTGCTGTAAATGCATTTTCAGCTCGCGCTGTACACATTTGCTATGAGAGGCATTATCTCATAAGGGAAATATTGGACAATCAAATTAATGGCTGCCCGGGCTTCAGGATGTCTTTTTACACTATATAAAGGTGGAAATTTACATTGGAAACGTTTAGTTTAGCTGTTAATGAAGTTTCGTTTTTTTAGTGCTGAAAATTCATTGTCTGCTGGCGCTGTACACTTTTTCTAAATGTTGCAATATCTCATGAAGGAAATACTGGACAATCAAATTAATGACTTTCCAGGCTTCAGGATGCCTTTCTACACTATATAAAGGTGGAAATGTACATTGGAAACGTTTGGTTTAGCTGTTATAAAAGTTTGTTTTTTTAGTGCTGTAAATGCATTTTCAGCTCGCGCTGTACACATTTGCTATGAGAGGCATTATCTCATAAGGGAAATGTTGGACAATCAAATTAATGACTGCCCAGGCTTCAGGATGTCTTTTTACACTATATAAAGGTGGAAATTTACATTGGAAACGTTTGGTTTAGGTGTTATAAAAGTTTGGTTTTTTAGTGCTGAAAATGCATTTTCAGCTCGCACTGTACACATTTGCTATGTGAGGCATTATCTCATAAGGGAAATACTGGACAATCAAATTAATGACTTCCCAGGCTTCAGGATGCCTTTTTACACTATATAAAGGTGGAAATTTACATTGGAAACGTTTGGTTTAGCTGTTATAAAAGTTTGGTTTTTTAGTGCTTAAAATGCATTTTCAGCTCGCACTGTACACATTTGCTATGTGAGGCATTATCTCATAAGGGAAATACTGGACAATCAAATTAAGTCAGATAGAGCAAATTACACTGAAATAGGAAGAGTAAAACAAAAGGATGATGAGACTTTTGAGCAACACAAAGTGAGAATGACAGCTGTGTTTAAAAATCACAGCGGGCTACAGGAAAATGGTAATGTAAATGGGCCATTTCAACAGCAGTTGAAGAATGCTTTACATGCAGGCTCAAGAGAGGTAATTCATAAGTGGGTAAATAAACATTTCATTTGCCTGCCAACAGGTACCCTGGAGGAGTATGTAAATCACGCCCTCCATGCTGAGAAGATAGAAAATAAAAAGAAGCAGAGGTCTATAGACAGGACAGGTCAGGTAGGACAGGTAGGACAGGAGGTCTTTTATCGAGGTGGAAAGGGCCTAGGTAGCTTTAGAGGACAAAGGGGCAGACGACAGAGAGGAGGAAGAATAGGAAGAGGAGCAAACAGGCAAAATACATCAGGCTGCTGGCGTTGTGGTAAAGAAGGCCATATAGCAAGAGATTGCCCTGAGAAAAAGCAACCTTCAGCATGACTAGGATAGGAAGCATCTAAACAGGATTTAGAGGCTGATCAAGGAACAGATGAGTTTCTAGATGAAGAGGTCCTCCTAAATTTACAAGAGATATTGGCCTTTGATGAAATAACTGAGCTGAAATAACCTTATTGGTAAATGGGTCACCAATTACCTTTTTATGTGACACTGGTGCATGTAGGATTGCTTGTAATAAATTAATTCCAAATGATAGAGCAAGAGAAATGTGTCATAGTCAGATTTGCAAGTGGAAAACTGTCTAGAGTAACAGAATTAGAACCTGTGTGGTTGAGGGACCCAGAAGGACACTGAGTTGGTTGCATGAATTGAAATTAGGTTTACTTTTACAGAACAATGAGAGCCCAAGTTGTGGGGATGTGATTAATTTACAGAAAAAGATTATTGATGGCACAATTTATACTTACATGATCCGACAGACAAGGTATATCATTCTGATGATGGGTTTTACTTAATTGTATACTTGTGTCTTTTTCAGAAAGAGAGGAGTAGGTGTTGTGAAATCTTAATTGAATGAAGAAGTGAGCATGAGAAACCCTTGTAGGAGCATAGGTGTTTCCTGATTTTGTAGTTTTTGATTTGATACCTTGATAGTTTTGAGTGGCTTTGGTAAGGCTACAGTGAATTTGGAAAATTAAAAAAAAAAAGGAGTGAGGAAAGTTTGACAGAGGGCAATGGGTATTGGTGTAATCGTAACTCATGAGTGTGCTGTAACAAAGAGTTAACAGCTCTTTGAAGTTAGATGCTCGTTCCCAAGTAGGGGGAGGAAGTCAGAGAGAGAGTTTGGTGATTGAAGAAGGTGTGACTTGAACAAATGAATAAGGATAAGAATTAGGTTCTGCTGTAAGGATGATTTGAAGAAATAAATATGTTATGTTTCATACTTCAGTTGATGATCTTTCTATTAAGGTAACTGTAGTTAGTAACTGGAATGAAATGCACAGATGGAAATGACACGGAAAAAAAAGATGGTAATTTGATAAGAAGGGCTAGTATTTACATTAGAAATAGAAATAGAAATAGAAATAGAAATCCCTTTATTGTCATTGTACTCAAGTGTGCAACGAGATTAGAGGGCTCCCCTCTCCAGTGCAATACAACAATAATACAGACAAATATATAAATTAGATAAATAAATAAGACTGAATAGGGCATATAGAAACACATCACAATGCTGTTTTGCAAGGTTAGGGTGGTCTCGTGTGTGTGTGAGAGTTCAGTATGGAGATGGCTCTCGGAAAGAAACTGTTTCTCAGTCTATTGGTCCTTGATTTGATGCATCTGTAGCGCCTGCCAGAGGGCAACAGGTCGAACAGGTGTGAGTTTGGGTGGGTATTGTCTTTGACGATGTTGAGAGCCCTTCTGAGGCACCGGGCGGTGTAGATGTCCGACAGCGAGGGGAGAGGGCAGCCAATAATCCTTTGCGCTGTTTTGACTGTCCTCTGGAGCCTCACTCTGTCCGCCTCAGTGCAGCCGCTGTACCAGGTGGAGACAGAGTACGTCAGCAGGCTCTCGATGGACGAGTGGTAGAAGGCCAGCAGCAGCTTCCTGTCCAGGTTGAATTTCCTGAGGACTCTCAGGAAGTGCAGACGTTGGCGGACCTTCTTTACCACTGCTGTGGTGTTGTGACTCCAAGAAAGGTCATCGGAGATCTGTACTCCCAGGAACTTGAACGTGTGGACCCTCTCCACACACACGCCTTCGATGCAGAGGGGGGGCGGCAGCGTCTTGTTCCTCCTGAAGTCGACGACAATCTCCTTTGTTTTAGCAGAGTTAAGGTGCAGTCTGTTGTCCTTGCACCAAGTTGTCAGTCTCTTTACCTCCTCTCTGTAGGCTGTCTCGTAACCTTCCGAGATCAGACCGACCACTGTCGTGTCGTCAGCAAACTTGACGATGGTGTTGTTGCCGTGGGCCGGGCTGCAGTCGTAGGTGTAGAGGGCGTACAGGAGAGGGCTCAGCACGCATCCTTGGGGGGAACAGGTGCTCAGCATGAGGGTGGAGGACGTGTAGGGGCCGAGCAACACAGTCTGGGGTCTGTTGGTCAGAAAGTCCTTAATCCAGATGCGTGTGAGGGCAGGGAGGCCGAGAGTGTCCAGTTTGGCGACGAGGATGTCTGGGATGATCGTGTTGAATGCCGAGCTGTAGTCCACAAAGAGCATCCTTGCATAGCTCCGCTGTTGTTCCAGGTGGCCCAGTACAACATGCAGAGCAGTGTCGATGGCGTCCTCAGTGGATCTGTTAGCCCGGTATGCAAACTGGTAGGGGTCCAGAGTGGGAGGAAGGCAGTTCCTGATGTGCTGGAGAACCAGCCTCTCGAAGCACTTCATAATGACTGGTGTGAGAGCAACAGGACGGTAGTCATTCAGGTGGACGGCTGGTGACTTTTTGGGGACAGGAATAATGGTGGAGGTTTTCAAGCAGGAGGGGATGACTGCCTGAGCCAGGGAGCGGTTGAAGATCCTGCAGAAAACATGTGACAGTTGGTGGGCACATGCTCTGAGGACCTTGCCTGGTATTCCGTCGGATCCAGTAGCTTTTCCTGGGGTTGACCGTGTTCCTCTACGATGAGTGGGGGGGAGTTGGAGCTTGAAGTGCGGGGGTGTGATGGTTGGGGCGAGTCAAAGCGAGCGAAGAAGCAGTTAAGCTCCTCTGCCAGCGATGCACTCGGGTCTACAGAGGTCGTGCTGCTGCCACGGAAGTTGGTGATGCTCCGTAGACCCTGCCACACCTCCCGTGGTCTGTTACTGGCAAGGTGGGCCTCCAGCCTCCCCTTGTAGGTTGCCTTTGCTAGCTTGATGCCTTTGCTCAGGTCAGCACGAGCCACCCTGTACTGGGCTTTGTCGCCTGACCTGAAGGCAGCGTCACGGGCCTTGAGGAGAGCGCGAACCCTGCTGGACATCCAGGGCTTCGCATTTGGGAAGGTCCGTATAGTCTTTTGTTGGGACACAGTTTCCATGCAGAACTTGATGTAGTCCAGTACACAATGCGTGTAGACATCAAGGTCCTGATGATCAAAGAGGTCCCAGTTTGTGTCATGAAAGCAGTCCTGTAATTCACTCATGGCGTCGTCACGCCAGGTTTTCACAGTCTTTGTGGTAGGCCTGAATCTGCGCCTGAGAGGGGTGTACGCAGGTGCGAGCTGCAAGGACAGGTGGTCTGACTGGCCGAGGGGGGCGAGTGGGAGGGCTCTGTATGCGTGCTTGATGTTCGAGTACACATGGTCGAGAGTGTTGTCTCCCCTCGTCGGGCACTTGATATGCTGGTGAAACTCTGGGAGTACAGTCTTTAAATTGGCCTTATTAAAGTCTCCCGCTACAATGTGACCGCCATCAGGGTGCGCCCGCTGATGTTTATTGATGACGCACGCGAGTAGCGAGAGCGCCGTGCTAGTGCTAGCGTCGGGAGGGATGTAAACAGCTGTGAGAATCACTACCGTTAGCTCCCTCGGGAGAAAATAAGGCCGGCATTTAACGGACATGAACTCGATGTCGGGGGAAGAGTGCTTCTCGACGATCGTGCTATCGCCGCACCAGTTCTCATGCACGTAAACACAGAGCCCCCCGCCCCTCCTCTTACCGGTGTCCCTCGTCCGATCCGCGCGATGTAGCGAGCGCCCGGCCAGCTGGATGCTAGCGTCGGGGACGTCTGCGTGCAGCCAGGTTTCCGTGACGACGATCACACTGCTATCGCGCACATAGCGGTTTCCCAGGATTTGTAATCCCAGGTCGTCGATTTTGTGGACCACGGATCTGGCGTTGGTGAGGTGCAGACTCGGTAGTGGTTGCCTATGGGGCTGCCGTCGCAGCCGTTGCAAGACACCGGACCTGCAGCCTCGCTTCTGCTTCCTCTCTCTGCGTCGCCTGCGCCGCCTCCCGGTCCCGATGACCAGCCACGGTGAGCCGGGCAGCCTCGCCAGTTTGTTCGGAATTTTGCGATCATAGCAAAATTCCTCTGTGATGGTTATTTCGCATCGATATCCAATGTTCACGATGTCCTGGCGGGTATATCGATGTTGTGCCTCAGTTGATGCCAATAAGAGCAAGCAAACACTAATAAAAAGTAATAAGGAGCACTGTGAGGGGGAGCTGTTAGCCGCTGCGTCCATGCGCGCCGCCATCTTAACATCCAAGGAATTAAAGCAGAGAAGAAATTAGAGACTACAAATAACATTGATGTGTACTTGTTCACTTTGAGGTAGAACTGGTTGAAGTAAAATGAGTCATAAAGTTAGAAAAATAGGAAATAAAAATAAAATTAACATGCTTAAGATTAACAAATTATTGTAAAGTCTGAGTTCCAAATTATGCAGAAATTACTGTGCCACTGAGTAAAATGATGAATGAGGAAAACCTCTAAATGACATTGTCCTTACACTGGACTGATAAAGCATATTCAGCTTTTGTGAAAGGAAACAAGTGTTCGTATTAAGTATGGCACTGACCCTTTGTCCAGATGCAAAAGGCCTTAGTTTTAGTGTAGAAACATGGAGATAAGATGAAACCAATCGCATACTTCTATTCCAAACTAGACAACGTAGAATGTGCATTGAAGCACTGCATGAGAACAGTTAATGCAGTATCTATTGCTGTAGATATAAGATTAAGATAAAGATGGTCTTTTATTAGTCCCACAATCTGGAAATTGCAGAAACAAGTGCAACCATAGTTTTGTTCCATCCTCTGGTTTTGAGAGTACCACGTGCGGTTTCTGCATTGCTTTTGCTGATGAACATGACGTTTTTGTCACCGGCGGGACATTTATAGTGTATGAATACATTGTTATCAAAACCACATCTGATTATAGAGAGATGTACAACATTAAACCCGGCTGTCATTATTATGTCAGGAGGATGGTACAAAACTAGATTGTTATGAGTTAGTAGAAAAAAGTAACCAAAAGTAAAGGCATCAAAAAGATTCGCCTTCAGAAAACGGAGAAGTGCTATTTGTAGATGGAAATAAATAAATAAATAAATAAATAAAATACTGTAGTTGTATCAAATGACACTGGGAAAAAGAACTTAGCAGTTACTCCTCAAATTACTCAGCTCATGCAACAGAATTAGTATCTTAAACAAAAGCGTGTAAACTAAAGAGAGTAAATTGTGTTACTATTTACACATATAGTCGTCTTAAAATGTGTAGCGCATACATTGCATAAGTGTTTTCCTTGAATACACATTGCAGACAATACAGCTAAAGAAGCTGTTGCGGACATACACGTTTTAGTGATAGAAGTCCCAAAGTTAAACAAAGGCTTTGGAGGAAAATGGTGTAACATCGCTACGTGATCTCTGTATGACCAAACAATAATCTTTACAAATGGGCTGCTATATTGAGTCATGGGATAACACATGTCTCAACAGGGGAAATGGTGCATCAGATATTACGTTATTATACGGCTTACGGCTTTAATGCTTATTCGAAACATTTTTGTAGGGCATGTTTAACGTGTGCGAAACACAATTCACAAGGTAATTTGAGTCCACGCAGAGGACGCTTTCCTACACCACAATATCCATTTCAAATGATTCATATGGACTTATTTGATAAAAACCAAAGTGAAGAAAAAAAATAAAATAAATGTTTGGTCATCATAGATGTGAATTCGAAATGGTTAGAACTCTTTCTAACCAACAAATCCAGATGCATTGACAGTGGCAAAAGTACTTTGTAAGGATATCATTCCGAGATATGGTATTCCTGAAAATAATAAACAGTGATAATAGTACCCATTTTGTTAACTAACTTGTGAAAGAGATAGGAATGTTTCACGTTGATTTGAAAGATAATTGTGCTTACCACCCTCAAAGCTCTGGATTGGTGAAAAGAATGAACAAAAAAAAAAAAGTGAAAAGGCTATGCATTGAGGAAACGGGGAGGCAGTGGACACAGTGTATGGAAATTAGTAAAACTGTTTGTAAAAACGACAAGCACTGTGACTTTCCATTGAATGTTATACGAGTCGCCTCTCTGTCCACTTTTAAACCTCGCTTGAAGATGAATATTCGGGCCTTTGACTCAGCATGAGACTGTTGCTGTTCTGTTGTTTTTCTGGTATCTACTGTAAATGTGTTTATGTGAGTTAATTTGAGTTATATACAGAGAGTTGCACTGTATTGTATTTCATTGTATTTAGGACCGAGACGTTGTAAAACATTGTTTGGAAGGCCTTATAGAATACCTCAAATTTAAGAACAAATGGGAAATAGATGCTGAAGCAACTTTAGCTGACTACATGTGAAAAGTGTTAGAAAAACAAAGACAGGCACAAATTTAGAGTGGTGAGGATCTTTCTGTCTCCTAGCAGGGCACTAAACTAGTGGAGCCAGGAGACTGGATGCTTGAAAGAAGTTTGAAGATAAGACATATGTAATTACCCAAGGGGGAATGCCATGTTTAGTTTTATTGACAGCTCTCACAGCTGTAAATATAGTAGAAGAGTCAACATTGGTTCATTTGACACATGTAAAAAGGTCATTTTGGTTGAAATCTCCTACAAAGGAGATGAGCGGAAGTCTGATGATAGGGTGGTCTTATTTCATAAGACACCAGACTAAGTAGAGGGGATATTTCAGACAAAATGACCCTGAAGTGGTTAAAAGCAGCTGTTCTATGTTGGATGTATACAATTTTATTCTGATATTTTTGTTGTTGTGTTATATGTGGGAACAACCCAGAGTTACATAAACAAACTATGATGTGACTATAGTACAATACCAACAGTAAGAATCCCAATTACTAATCAAAATGGATTTGCAAACACCAAGCAGATAATTGAAAAAAAAAAAGTGATGGGACATATTTGTGGAGCTTGGACGACATGTTGATAGATTTGAGTTGGAACCATGAGTAATACTCAAGTGGGCAACTATTGGTCCACAGAACAAAGTTACAGGAGAAAGTCTGTACTTTCGTGAAAAGATAGCAATTGGACAACGAGATATCCAAAATAAGCAAATGAAATTGTATTATTGATATTATATTAATGCTTATCTTGATAATACATGTATGGATTGGGTCAGCGTGTATCCTGTGACTAGAGTTGATGTAGATGAACATGTTTTCTATGATAGTTGCTCTTGAAAATTTAAATAGCATTAATGTTGCTGACAGAGCTAAGCGGTTAGGAATCTTTTCACCACCACTGTGTCTGGTTTTGATAGTGGTTGAAATAAACTTCAATCACTATCAAGAGGGGAAATCTGGTGGTGGTGTGGATATGATAGATCATTTGATAAATCACCCAAAAATGTAAAAGGTTTTGAGACTTAGTGCATATCTGTATGTGTTTTTCATAACTAGGCCCTGCTTATAAATTATTGGTAGTTTCTGGAGAGTGCCATTTCACAAAATGTAATTGATTGATCGTAAATGGTATGTTTTATATTGTTTGTTAATAAACTGTGTGAACTGTCCAATGTCATGACAGGACATCGGTGACGTTAAAAAAGAGAAAGCAGAGTATCACGGCAAAAAAAAAAAATAAAATGATTCAACATACATGGAAGCCATCGGTGTTCTCCTTAGTGTAAGTAAGTAAGTAAGTGTAAATTAACAGATCAAGTAACAGGATTTGAGTCCTCGAACGAAGAACAAAGAACGCAGACAGGTCAACTGCATCATCACAACGTGCAAAAATTAGGTAATTGGACGCAAAGTGGGTTTGAAACTGTGCATGAACGGCTATCAACCAATCTCTAATGGCATTCCGAAACAGGATGACTGTTGATGTATTGTTGAATGAGAGAGGTGGTGTTTGTGCTATGTTCGGTGAACAATGTTGCACATTTATTCCCAACAACACAGCGGTGGGTGGTCGTCTAACCAGGGCCATAGAGGTCTCAGGACTCTTCATGGTAAAATGAAAGGACAACTGGTCTGTGTATATATATATATATACACATATATATACACATATATATATATATATATATATATATATATATATATATATTGTTACTTTGGAATAAAGACATTAAATTGATGTAATTTTGTTTTAGAAAAATGCTGTAGTTTTTTTCTCTGAATACAACCTACAAACGGTTAAAAAGGACATTCTGAAATGGTTTTTTTTTGGGCTATCAAATATTTAGTTTGACACTCAAACCGCACACTATTCGTGTCAATTTGTTTGGTTCTATCTCCATGAGTATTTTTTTGTGGTGCATCAAAAGCGTGTTTTAACTTACTTAGGTAAGACAGGTTTAGTGGAGAGATGAGGCCAAACAGCATCACACATCTATGTGCAAGAGATGGCAACTGACAAAGAACCTTCACACCTACAATAACTGCCCCGATGTAATGTGGTGGCTGAAGATCCTCTTCCTCCCGGACAACAAACACCACCATGGTGCACTTGGCAGGCTCTTGATCCAATTCATCCTACAGACCACCATGATAAAAGACAAATTCTAGAGTTATTTAGATGAAATTTTTTTCCACCATGAAAAAAAAACAAACAACATATATATGTGTGTGTGTGTGTGTGTGTGTGTGTGTGTGTGTGTGTGTTATATATATATATATATATTTTTTTTTTTTTTTTTGGAAGCATCTTTCAGGACACTCAAGGCCGCTGTACAGAGTAAAATACGAAAGTAAAAACACAAATACGGGTAGAAACACCAACACGTAAATCAAGCAGGATAAAATACAATAAAGTGGATGAGGGACATATCTGGAATTGGAGAGAGTAATTAAGGCGGAACAGATTGGTTTTGAGTTTAGTTTTAAACACAGGGAGGGTGGTGCAATTACAGAGGTCAGGTGGAGAGAGTTCCAGAGCTGGAGAACCGAATCGCTGAAGGCTCTGTCCCCCATGGTGGCAGGCAAGGGGTGGAGTGAGGAGGATGAAGACCGGAGAGCGCGGGATGGAGTGGGAATATGGATGATGTCTGAAAGGTAGGGAGGGGCGAGGTTGTGAAGAGATTTGAAAGTCATGTGTCATGTCATTATCCACACCGCTTATCCGGTACAGGGTCACGGGAGGGTGCTGGAGCCTATCCCAGCTGACTACGGGCGAAAGGCGCACTACACCCTGAACTGGTCGCCAGCCATAGATTTGAAAATATATAGAAGAATTTTGAAAATGATTTGTTGATTGACTGGAAGCCAGTGGATCTGCTGAAGGATGGGGGGTTGATGTGATAGGTGGAAGGTGATTGGAATCCATTGCACATCCTTGAGGCACCCTAAAGCTCCCGTATGTCTGTCACTGAGTCTTGAATTTTTACTTAGTAAACTGAATTTGAGCATATGCAGTATTGAATTTTTGGTGAGGAGACCTTTTTTTTGAGGAATTAAAAACGCATTTTAAAGTCCTACATTCAAGTTTATTGGGATATAGTTCTTAACAAAAACATTATGATCGAAAAATTCAGAATCAAATTAAAAATATACAATTTATGTAATTCGAATTCAGTTTTTCAATTCAATAATTCAGTGTTCAATTCAAAACATTCAGGTTTCAATTCAAATATCAAAGTTAAGATATTCACATTCAAATAACCAATATTCAGATTTAGTTTCAAGTGGGACAAATATCAGACCATAGTCCAGCAATTAATCCAAACTCTGTGTCAAATTAAGTGATGATTGTACTGCCTTTATTATTTTAGAGGAGGAGTAATACCTGCTGCTGTATCTTCTAGTGCTGGACGATTAATCAAAATTTAAATCGTGATTTAGATTTCTTAATTTTGAAAATGTTCTAATTGAGGGAAAAATGTTTCAGATTAAGAAAGAGTTCAAACAAATTACATATGTTCAATTTGAGAGAACCTGGCTAACCAAGATGGAACTTTACACCCTGGAATTGAAGGAGATACTTGGAAAAAAAGGCCGAGTTACTGGCACTGAAATAAGACCTATGCTCAGTTCACTCAGTCATGTAAGAGGGTTGTGTTTTATTACTGCAAATATAATTTGCATCAAACTATTTTGGATAAGTCCATCATAAGCATTAACAGAATAAAACAATAAAAGATCTGTTAGAGCTTATGGATATCTTGCTATTTTTTTTATTTAAAGTTGAGATGCACTTTTTGGGATGTAAGCAATGCATATGTGAGCTCTTATTTATTTAAGACACTTAATCATCTTGTGTCTTTTTAAATAGCAAAACGTTGAAGCTGGAAGGCATAATCCATTCCTTGATGAAATTCCTCGGACAGTCTGCAGAGGAACTCATCACGGACTACCAGGTAAATTACAACAGTATTACGTTTTTAAAGCTGCAATTAACTCATAGACTGTGCAGCAAACATTTTTATTTGTCACAATATTCAAATAAATTAATTGCTGCCAGTATGTGACCTGCTCTGGCTAAAGGGTTGGCATTTGGCAAAGGTTACTTTCGGGTAATTGACAAAATAAATCAGAAGGTCCAAAGTTTCGATTTTGAGATTTCGACAAAAATCCTATCCTTGAGGTTGAGGTTTCTATTTTAATTTCCGTTTTCATTGCCCTTTTTATTTATTTTTTGATTCTCATATATGCTGTTATAAACATGTAATGCAGATTGCAAATACTGTCACATATCACTGGTGTCCGGCTGAAACATGTTGTCATAATTTGAGTAATTTCATGTTTTTCTAGATCTAATCTATTGGTCAATCCACACGAGTGGGTGTTACTTGTAAATATTACTGACCAATCTCAAATGTTGAAAATGGTTTGCTCTCTTTGGATGATGCAGTGTTAATGATTGCAAAAACGTGCCATTGGAAGTCTCCTGCAAGGTGAAGATTCTGGAGCTTCTTGGATACTGCCTGAAGACAGCGATATTCAGAACTATAAAAAGCAAACACAAATTTGGGACATTATGCACCTAACCATGGATGTATATGCTCTTTCAGGAAGTCAGCAGAGAACAAGCAAAAGAGGACCAGGCCAAGCAAGTACTGAAGGTCTATGTCAGGGGTGTCAAACTCATTTTTATGGACGGGCCACATCGTAGTTGTGGTTTCCCTCAGAGGGACTGTGAACCCATATAAATTGATTGGAAAGCCAGTTTTGAAATCAGAAGCTAGTAAGTAATTGTTCAACAATTTTTCAATTTATTTTAAAAGGGGAGGATTGGTAACAAATAATTGGCAATATCTCATATCTCAGTGTTGTTGTGAAGAAAATATGCTAGAAACAGGAAGTTGATGCAGATGATTTGCCCTTTGCGGGCAACATAAAATTAGGTTGTGGGCCAGATCTGGCCCCGGGCCTTGAGTTTGACACACGTACTCTATGTCTTCCAAGCAAGTGAGGGACAAGAAGACACATCCCATGCCTCTGTTTCCATTGTTGCTTAAGAAAATGAGGTTGTGGAAATGTTGCCAGTCTCCTGCTCATGGGAATTAACTATGCGCTGAACTTACTAAATTTGCAGTACCCGTTTGAGGTGCATCAGAAGCTCTTTCTTGAGATAGATGGCCTGAAACTTGCACTCGGAGTCCATTCCCTGACTCTCCATTGAATGTTAGGCAAGCCCCCTCTCTGTCCACTTTTAAAACGTTTTGAAGACACATTTTTATTCTTTAGCTTTCGACTCAACATGTGACTGTCGTTGTTCTTCTTGTATCTACTGTACGTGTTTTAATTTGTGTTCTAATTTCCTGCTAATTTATACAACACCGTATGAAAAACACTTTGTTACAGCTCCAACTATTATAATTGCAAGTTATTTGTACATGGGTATTTCTTGTTTCGTGGACTAATACTGTGCGCAAATGCAAATGCTCGGCCTTTTATCACAAAAAATGTCCGAAGGGCAAGATCTTAATTCCTCCTCTAATATAAAACCTTCCCGAAGAACAAATCGTATAATTCTAACTTGCTAGATTTAGTCCAATGCACGATACATTTAGGCTAACTCGACGTCGCTCCAGTCAGTAAAGCACGCTTTATAGTTCACCAAAATGCATACCGTGAAATTCTTACCTTGTTTATGCGACGAGGATATTATCCCGTAAGGAGTTACACTGACGCTGTACTGCTTCTTTTTGTATTTCTCTGTTCAGGTCGTCCCTCCCGCATTTCGCCCAAAGTCAGACGGGATAGGCGGCAGCACCTCCCCGCAAGCCAGTACAAGATAGGCGGTGTGGAAGATAAAGATAACACGTCCCTCCGTTTGGATCGGGTATTGTGTTTTCTTTAGAGCTTTTGGTTCGTGTGCACTGTGCAACACAGTCTGAGCGCAAATACAAATGCTCGGCCTTTTATAAATAAAAAAAAAATCCGAAGAACAAGACCATCCTCGTCTAATATAAAACCTTCCCGATGAACGAACCTTATAAAACTTGCCCTCCGTCACAGCAAAACAATTTCTGCAACAATTTCATAATCCATTTGTAAAAAGACAACGGTAAGATTTCGTCCAGTGTACGATCAGTTTAAGCAAACTGGGTTTAGCTAGTCAGTAAAACACTCTTTATAGTGTAGCAACGTTAGTAACGCTAAATTCTTACCTAGTTTATGAGACGAGTGCTGTACTTGACTATTTTTTGTAATTTATTATTATTATTATTATTTTTTTAATGCTTTATAGAGCAAATTGCACCTATGACAGTTGTTATTACCACAGAAGCCATCTCAAATGGTTGCAAACTCTGAGGGTGACTTTGAACCGGAAGTCCCGCCTCAATCGTCATCTGATTGACAGCGGAATCCTGGAGCCAGAGAAGAGAAAAGAATCAGACACGAAGTTGAAGAAGCGAAAAAAAATAAACATCGAATCTCCAAGTTCTCGCAACGAGGGTGACTGTTGGGGTCTGGAGAAGTGACCGGGAGATGGAGAGCCCCGTATTTTGGTCTTGGTAAGAGGGTAACTCACTTGATGTTGACGAGGGAACCTATGCCGCTATGCTATATACCGACGTGAGAAAACTACGGCCCGGGGGCCACATGCGGCCCGTTAAACGTTTTAATCCGGCCCGCCGAATTTGAAAAAAAAAAAAAAAAACCTTGTTAATGTTTTATTTTCAAAATAGTGTGGTTTTTCAAAGACAAGCTTTTGTTCACTTTCATTTAAAATTAAATGTATTTTTTTTCTCAGATGAGATGAGGTTACCAAAACACTCCATCCATCTGCTCCTGGTCCAGCCCCTCTGTCAAATTTTAGAACCCATTGTGGCCCGCCAATAAAAAAGTTTTCCCACCCCTGCTATATACTATAAGCTATGTTAATGTCGTCAGGCCATTATAGAGTATTTCTTCTGACATTTTGAAGGAGAAATAATACTCAACGTTTTATTTTTTTATGATGTTTGAGGCATTCTGACTGAAATACAGTTCAATTGAGGTTACCAGTAGTCATTTCCATTACCTGTCAATGTAAATTAGAATGTAACTTACTACAGTGAACCCTCGGTTATCGCGGTTAATGGGGACCGAGACCACCCGCGAAAACTGAAAATCCGCGAAGTAGCGGCGCACCTTCAAAAATGCTTAAAAAAAAAAAAGTGCGAAGTAGCGGCGCACCTTCAAAAATGCTTTTAAAAAAAAGTGCGAAGTAGCGGCGCACCTTCAAAAATGCTTAAAAAAATAAATAAATAAAATATATATATATATATATATATATATATATATATACGGGTAGAGAGAGAGAGGGTGAAATTCATGTTATAACAAAAAAAAAAAATTATTAAAACATTTTTTTATTCCCCAGCCATTATTTTTGTATTTATTCAATTACTTCTTTTTGTATTTATTTAATTACTTCGACTTTTACCTGCTGGTACGCCGTCCGGTGTGCCCTGGCATTCTTCATTTATTTATTCATTTATTCATTCATAACTGACAGCCTCGCGCTCCGCTCATGCCCGGGCGGAAGGTGTTCCTCTTCGGCTTAACAACCACGCACGCCGGCCGGTCTCCTCCGGAGCTCTCGCACGGTCCCGAACGGAGCGAAATGTCGCCCCGCTAGTGCCCGGGCGGAAGTTGTTCCTCTTCGGCTTAACTGCCACGCACGCTGGCCGGAGCTCTGGTACGGTCCGAACCGCGCGAAACGTCGCCCCAAATCGTGCCCGGGGGAACGTGCTCTTCTTTGTCCACTCTCCTCTTCGCCCACGTTCTTCTTCGGCGGACGCCAGCCGTCTAACCACTCCAGCGCCCCGTCGTGCCGCTCGGCGAAACTACAATGCCCCCGAATATTTTTTAGACCCGCGAAGCACTGAACCCGCGAAAGGTGAACCGCGAAGTAGCGAGGGTTCACTGTATTGCAACCAGATACCTATAAAATGTCATTTAATTTGCACTGTTTTGATCGCCACTGTTTTGCTCATTGAACAACAAATGAAAAGATGAATCATACACAGTGTTTGTAAAGATAATTGTCAATGTTTTATTAAATGAAATTCCAATGTAAAATTGTGTAATATTGTGTTATATAATGGGTCTACAACATACATTTCTCACAGACAAGTAGAGCTTTTTCTCATGAAATGTGTTGAAAAAAAACTAACATTTGAACATTGTTTTGCGTTACAACATCCGTGTTTACTGGTCATAAATTATTAACTTAAGTTTAATATACACTACACGAGCTGGGTAGCCACCACGCCTCAACCACCATAACAAGTTCGCTAACCCTTTAAGTCGAACGAGGTAGCTAACATATCGGGTTCAATTTGTACCAAAAATATGCTGTTGTGCCTTGTGTCTCTGTATATGTCGTCATGACGTGTCATTTGACAAAGCCTTGTGTCGATGTTAGTTGTCGATGTAACAGTCTATGTTAGATGTCAATGTATGTCTATGTTAGATCTCAATGTGTCGATGTTAGATGTCAATCTATGTGTCTATATTAGATGTGTTTATGTTAGATGTCTATGTAAATGTTTGTTAGATGTCGATGTGTGTAAGATGTCTATGTAGAGGTTGGTTAGATGTCGATGTCTATGTAAATGTTTATGATGGATGTCGATGTGTCTGTTAGATGTCCGTGTTTGTTAGATGTGATTGTAATGGTTTATGTTATAGACGTCAATGTAAGTGTCAATGTTAGATGCCCATGCATGTTTGTTAGATGTCGATATATGTGTCATTGTTACATTTCAACGTAAATGTTGTTCGTGCAAGTTTCCAGTCCTCCAGCCACGTGACATCATGCGCGTCAAAGTGATAACTCGTACATTTCACGGAGGGAAAAAAAACAGACACCATTGGTAGTTTTGACCGGGAAAAAAAAAAATCATTTATTTTTTTCGAACACCTCATGTCTCTTTCAGCGTAAGAATAAACATGACACGACCAAAATAAAATATACCAACACAGGCAAATATTTAAGGAGCACTCAAGAGATACACTTCAGCTCATTTAATCCCACCTATTTTTACTAACGCAAACCCTTCAATTCTAGCGCCCACAGAATAGTGTGCTATAATGCTATAAAAATATGGAGCCTTTACCTGACAGCGTTTGAATATAACTGAATTCCCATTGCTCACGAAAAACTGAGAAACTAAGAACAAACATTTCAAGCACAAGCTTGACTTGACTTCAACAGTTCTATTTTTTCTTTTGTGACAGCTCAGACATCAAAATAATGCTTTCCTTCTATAAAATAAAAACAGCATGACAAAAGGTGCTGAAATAAACTATATACGGAAGTGCGTGAGTGACAGTGTGTGCATGTGTTTTTGCAACGCATGTGTACACCCCGCCATACAAATTACACAATTCGTTGGATATGTGGTATACACTTAAAAACAATTGCCTTGGAGCAAGTGAACACAACACGTCTCACACTGTATACATGCTGTAGAAGGGCTGGGCGATATGACCTCAAATCAATATCGCGAGAAATCGAGCAATTTTACCTCGATAACGATAAATGCACAATAAATTCCCACGTGGACTAAAATCAAAATAAATGCAGGAATTGCATATTGACTGTTTTTTTTATTGACCAACTGGTACACTTTACTTTCAATGAAAAATAAAAGTACAAAAATCATTTGTATGAACATTCCAAATAGCTTGCAGGGTTCGCGGTTAACTTTAAAAACTGCTTGCCCATAGGGCAAGTGCCACTAAAATTTGCCTTGCCCGAGTGGCCAAATTACTTGCCCGACTTGGGCAAGTGACAATTTTTTTTCTCTAAGAATAAAATGTTTATGGTTGTAAAATGTGCGCCACAAATGTAAATAAACATATAATCTGATAAGCATAAATTAATCTTGTTTTCATCATCAACCATGAAACCCTACTCACAAGAGCAAATGTATCATCCTGTGCAGTTATTGAAAATGTTAATTGTAGTTTTAATAATTAACAAATCTGCATGTTAAATTGGGAAAATGATATTACAGCAATCCAGATGATCAATTTTAAGTCCAGGAGAGCGTATTAATTGAGGAATCACATGAGTAAATTATGAGTGTGGCAAATTTGTGTATTCCTTTAAGACCAGTGCCTGTGGTGCTGCCTCCATAAGTTTCATAGCATAAACAGAACACAGTCACTGACACTATGTCAGGTCACATCATGGAGCTAATGAATTAACAGCCAATAATCAAATATTACTCCCTTCCTTACTCACAACTGAATTGTCTACTTAAAAATATTCGAGCTATTTTAGTCATGTCAGAGGAATCCGAAATGTTCGGATTTGAACGAACTCGTCGCCACTCGTAAACATGCGCAGAAGGTAAGAAAACTTCCGGCTGTCAATTTTCGGCCAAAATATCGTAGGTTTTTGTTGTGTTTTTCAAACTTCAAATGAGGATGCTACGACAGCGAGTTCCAATACTGCGGGATTTATTGACGTCCACTTTAACTCGACATTCACTGAACTAACTGATCCCCGTAGCGCCCGCCCATTACCCCCGATAAGGCCAATGGACCATACCAAAACATAAGGGGTTGTCTGGGTTAAACCATCACCATACAGTGCACACAAACAGATCACACCACCGTTTTCGTCAAAATTAAAGATATTTGGCTGCTTTAAAAAATGCTTGCCCGGTCGGGCAAGTTGCCCATAATTTTACCTTGCCCGTGGCCAAATTTCACTTGCCCCGGGCAATCGGGAAGCGGTTAACCGCGAACCCTGAGCTTGCTTTGCATGACTTGAACAATGTCACAAAGAAAAAGGGTACCTCTTGCGAAATCTTTTTCTGCAAATAGATTGCGCCAAGATGCTCTCATGATGTAAATAATGGCAAATAAAAAAACGCGAAATAAAATGAAAGAAAATGTCAATGCAAGCCAAATAAACAAGTGGGTATTATCGGGGAAAATGTGCCGTCTCGAGTACTCTGCTGCGCAGTCGCCACTTGTCATCTATGTAATGCACAGTTAGGCTCAATCAGGGATCCATGTTGCGACCCGACCACAAGTCGGATGTAGATGCAAAATGCTTGACATGTCTAAGCTCCCGGCCCGATGTAGTCCATATCGGGAAATACGGCTTTCATGAAGCGTTTAAATCCTGTGCGCGCCACGTAACTAGAGGAGCTTTATCTTTAGCTATGTGCTAGGCTATCGCGTCCACCTCTGAGACGTTCTCTCGTATGGTGTCGCCTCCGTTCATGGGCTGTTGTCACTTGTCGAACCTTGCTTCTCACTTTGAACTTTCAGCACAGCATGGTTGTGTTGTGGGTGGTGAGAAAGCTTCTGGATTTGAATCGCCAGCAACGAGAGCGACAGACGGGTGGAGTCACATGACTAGAGGCGCTGTCGCGGTCTTAAAGGGGCATGAACATTGCCGCAGACAAAAGGCTTTTCTTTTTTTATTCATCGAATTTACCGACATGGGCAAAATGATTTCGGTCATTGTAATAAATTTCGGTAACGGTAAATTTTCGGTTTATCGCCCAGCCCTATGCTGTAGCATGGCTTTCTTTGCCGTGGGTGTCAAATATTTTACTTTGTTTTCAGAGTGCTTACAGACCTCTTGGTTTTGCCTCAAAATAATTGCCTGCAAAGCAGTCTGTGCCATCCGCATCATTGATGTGCAGGAGTAGCTTGTTGGTAATAAATAGCTGCAAGAAGTCCGCTGTTTGCCGCAGCATCCAGTGGTCCAGCGCTCGCAGTGAAAGTCTTGTCTGGCAGCCCAAACCATCCCCAAACATTTCGAGATGCACGCCCACTAAATTCCAGAAATATAAACATGGACAAACTTGACATTCTTCCAGATTCTGTCTCTTTGCATTGTTTTGAAGTTACTCCTGCAACTTTTCCACTTCTTCGATCCTCCCCATTGTCTGAAAAAGAAGTGTATATTTTGATTTGAAATAATGACCTCAACATACCAATACATTTGTTTATCATCTGAACTGGATTATTTTGAAACAACATTTGGGATGGACATCTGGGATTTGTTGTTGTGTATATTCAGAATAATCCTTTTCTTGTATATAGCTAAAGCAATAGTCGCTGGCCTTGAAAATGGGTACAAGACTTGACCAAATTAAGATGCCATAAGGTCTAATTTGCCCCTTCTCTACCACAACCGATTTAGAGGCCATTAGTAACAGATTTGAGAAGACCACTTTTAAAGATATGAAGCCAGAGCTCGGCACCGGACCCATTTTTATTATTTATTATAATTTTAATGTATTATTGAGCAAATGACACAATATGTCAGTAGTGATTACCACAGAAGTCATGTCAAAATAGTGCAAATTCTGAGGTCGACTTCAAATCAGACAGGCGGAGACGAGCGCCAGAGAAGAGATGAGAATCAGAAGAGATGTTGAAGAAGCTAATAACAAAAAAAACAAAAAAACACATCAAATCTCCATGTAGTAGCAACGGGGATGGCTCATGGGGTCAGGAGAAGTGAGCGGGAGATGGGGAGTATGAGGTGCCGTTGGGGAAAAAAGTCAGGAATCGCTTCACACTTCTGAAATGCACTCTTACACACCAGTGAAATTGTTGTTGCTCATGCATACTTATGAAACGCTATCATACATACGAGTGAAACGCTCTCATACACACTAGTGAAATAGTTGCTGCTCATACACTCGTCAAATGCGCTCATACACATAGGTGAAACATTCTCATACACACCAGTGAAAGGCGCTCAGGCACAATTGTGAAATTATTGTTATTCATAAATACAACTGAAACATGCTCATGCCCATACACGAGTGAAATGCTTTCATACAAACACCCACACTGTTGAAAATGCTGTCATGAACACAAGATCGCTTACAAATACTAAAATGTAAAAATTAATCATTTATTTAGCAGGGATGCATGGTGGGCGACTTGTTAGCACGATGGTCTCACAATGCAGAGGTCGCGGGATTGATTCCGGCTTTCCTGTTTGGAGTTTGCATGTTTCCCACACGCCTGCGTGGGTTCTCCGGTTTCCTCCCACATTCCAAACACATGCATGGCAGGTTGTTTGGACACCCTAAATTGGTGTGAGTGTGAGCGCGGATGGTTGTTTGTCTTTGTGTGACCTGCGATTGGCTGGCAACCAGTTTAGGGTGTACCCCACCTACTGCCCCAAGATAGCTGGGATAGGCTCCAGCACCCCCCGCAACCCTTGTGAGGAGAAGCCGTACAGATAATGGATGGTGGGATGGCATTCATAATGGACGGCCGCCACGGTGGGCGACTTGTGAGCACGATGGTCTCACAATGCAGAGGTTGTGGGATCGATTCCGGCTCCGGCCTTCCTGTGTAGAGTTTGCATGTTCTCCCAAGCCTGCGTAGTTTTCTCTGAGTTCGCCAGTTTCCTCGCACATTGCAAAAACATGCATCCATTTACTCTGATGCCAATGTTTTCTGTACCTTATGGCAGATTTTTCTCTTTGCCGAAGACTATTAGCACTTGTAGAGCGAGGACCTGTGCCACAGTCGTCAACTGCACCCTAAAATCAGATCATTTTGTATTTTAGACATTACACACTACACAGTTAAAGATGGTCCAAAAAAGAAAAATGGATTAATGTATTTCAACTTACATAATACTCTTTAAAGAGCTGACCAGCTCATTCCCAGAGGTACGTATTGGGGCGTATTGGTCGTCTTTACAGAAGACTCCAGGAGGTAACTCAGGTTTGACCTTCAGCCACAACAGAGTGTTGGGTGTGAGTGCTTCCAAGTCGTTGAGGTCGGAAGATGTCCTTGTGATAGGCCTGCTGTTTATAACTGCTTCAGCCTCACCAAGCAAGGTATATTGACTTTCTTCACCCGAAATTTGTTCTTTTACAGTGACATTCAGGATTTTTCTCACAGACCAAATAAGTCGCTCACAGCTTCCTCCGTGGTGGGAACCTGCTGGGGGATTGCTATGCCACTGAATACCTTTTTGCAGCAAGTGTTTCTCGATTTACTTAGTGTTCCATTCTTTGATTGATTTCTTCATTTCACTGTCAGCTGATCTAAAGTTGGTTCCGTTATCAGAATACATCTCTCTCACTTGTCCTCTTCTGACAAGAAATCTTCGGATTGCGTTGAGACAAGCATCTGTGTCACGTGAAGATGCAATTTCCAGATGTACGGCTCGTACAGCGAGACATGTAAAAATCACGCCGTATCTCTTTACTTGTCCTCTAACCCTACTTACTTAGAATGGACCAAAATAATCAACGCCAATTCTCTTGAAAGGCGGATCGTCAGGTAGCACTCTTCTGATGACTCTAGCAGCTCGAGGTATCCAAAACTGTTGATGCAGATTAGCCATCATGTGGTTCCTTCCAGCGTGAGCTGTAATCTCATGAATGTATCTCAGGACTAGCTTTGTGTTATGTGAATCCTTGGCAAGATGGCTTGCTGTTTTGCTGTTTCAGGCATGGCTGCGTGGCTCAACTGTCCACCAACCCTCATGACACCATCTTGAAGTACTATATTGAACTTGTAAAGTGGGCTACTTTTCTTCACCCTTTTTTGTTTTTCAAATATGGCTAAATCTTTTTTGAAACTTCGCCTTTGACAGTATTTCACAAGTTCTCTTTCTGCTTTATCCAAGTCGTCGCAGGTCAAATACTTTCCTTTGACAGTTCTCTTGAATAAATTCATCTTGCCTTCTTCACCTAATGTGATTAACTCCTTTCTATTTTCCTTTACTCTGTCAGTAAGTCTTTCAGCTTTAGAAACCAGGCTACGGCCTGCTTCAATGCTGTCCAAGACGAATAATGGTTCATCCACTGGCCCAGAGAATCTTTGGGCTACAGTGACTGAATTACATGCACTTGAGTCACTCATTTGACCTCCAGGTCATTAATTGGTAATTTGAAGTGGTTTTTGTGTTTAACTAAATTCCTGGACACTGCCTGATTTTTTTCAGAGCTGTACAACCACTAGAAAGGGTGGTTCCCACAATGTGAGTTTTGCTCAGGTGGCCCAACAATGTCAAAAAAAACAAGTAGGGGTGTGTGTGTGTGTTTGTATAAGCTACATGTTGGGGACCAACATCGGACAGCACACCCACTGTAGGGGACCAAAATTTTTGTGGGGACCAAAAATCTGGGCCCCACAAAAAAGAGCATTGAATTCAGTGATAAGAAGCTCAGGGGGAGGTCCTGTCAAAGTTTCAGGGCTTCCCAGGAAGGTCACAAAAACAAGACGAGTGTGCTAGAAATGTGTGTGCGGAAAAATTACTCAGGATCGCTGTCTAGTGGTCGGTCCCGGTACTGCACTTACGCACACTTCACACACTCGGCTGGTCTGCGCATGTGCAGGACAGTCTGCTTTTTGTCAGGCAGCCACCCTCCCCTCCCCCACAGCCCAACCCGAAAAATTGAGATGTTAGTTAAGTATTTATTCCTATTATTGAGTGAGATTACATATTTTTACTTGGCAGCTGGCACAACAGCTAAGCTTGGAGCACAGTTATTGCAAAATAAAATAAATAAACAGTAACAACAATAACGATTGTTAATATTGTTATACTTTATAGCGTAACCTATTTATACAAATTTTCTGTATGCAATTTCAAGTGCAACTAATATAGTTGTGCATATAGATAGCCACCAAACTCCATACATTAGATAAAAATAAGAGCCACGATGTTAACCAATTAACAGTTCAAGAAAAAAGCAGACATCCAAGAACTTGCTTTGTTACTTTTGCGTGGCCAGAACTACAAACCCCAAAGCAGAGCAAACCCAAAACATCAGAGAAAGTACAATACTTTTGTCAAGGAGTGGTGCTGCTGCTTTGCGATCGCTGCCACCATAGTGAACGCGCTCCCACATTCGTGCACACGCACACATGCCACACACCTGTTTTCCACGTCCTGTCAGTCCACTCCGTCGGTCCGCATTTATTTCGTTGGTCAGCCATCACGGTTGGGTGCGCACTAGATCGCTGTTAAACCATCTTCTACGCCACAGTCCTCGTGTTCAACAAACATTTCTCCCGAATTCGCCTACCATGCACAACTCTCCACTTTCAAACCGAGCGCCGCTGTTACTTCCGGGTTTTTAGCGCCAAGCACTTGACGCTAGCGTGTGACGTCATGGCGAAATACTAGGTTTTAAAATAAAAATTTTCTTTTTTTTGTACAGTCTAAGTGCATGGGGTTATGATAGATCGAATGAGTATACCTTTATGTACTCACTAACATTTATGTTGATCATAAAATGTTGTTTTGATGAAGAAAACTGTTATTTTTTAGAATCAATTGGCTTAGGGCACTTGGGCAAACTACGGCCCGGGGGCCACTTGTGGCCCGTTAAACGTTTCAATCCAGCCCCCCAAACTTGAAAAAAATTAAATGAATAAGCCTTGTTAATGGTTTATTTTCTAAATACTGTGGTTTTTCAAAGACATATATATTGTTGTAATGCTTTTGTTCACTTTCGTTTAAAATTAAATGTATTTTAGGACTCATTGTGCCCCCCCCCCTCCCAATCAAAAAGTTTGCCCATCCCTGGCATAGTGGATGGGCCGAGGAGTTTAAAAGGCACACATCATGCATTTTTCAGTCAGTTTTAGCCAGGGCTTGGTATGGGGAAGACCAGCTGGTTTACATGTAATCATTAAATTTCCCCAAGTTTTATTTAAGTTAATTGGACAAAACAAAAAAACGCAATATTCTTCTGCCAGAGAGTATGTAATATTCTTCTGCCATTTTATTGTAGAGGGCCATTTTGAGCCCCTAACAATATTATTCAACCAAGAGATCATGAGTCGTCGCCCACTTACTTTCTGAAGTCAGCTGGGATGTCACGGCTGTGACCCTCGTGAGGATAAAGTGGTTCAGATGGAAAAGTAGGACTAAGGGCTTTTTCTCAGGTTTCCATGCGCAAATCCATGTATATTAGGTTAATTGGAGACTCTAAATTCTCTACTCATCAAATGACATTCGTGACTCTGATGGATAGATAAAATAGATTATTAATCTGCCATGGGAAGTCCAAGGTGTCTGGTAGAAAGAAATGCATTCATACACTCATTACACAGTCAACCAAGCAAAGACACAAAGCCTAGGGCAGGGGCGGGCAAACTTTTTGATTGGAGGACCACAATGGGTTCTAAAATATGACAGAGGGGCCGGACCAGGAGCAGATGGATGGAGTGTTTTGGAAACCTCACCTCATCTGAGAAAAAAAATACATTTAATTTTATATGAAAGTGAATAAAAGCATTCCAACAATAATATTTGTCTTTGAAAACCACAGTGTTTAGAAAATAAAACATTAACAAGGTTTATTCATTAAATTTTTTTCAAGTTCGGCGGCCCGGATTAAAACTTTTAACGGGCCGCATGTGGCCCCCGGGCCGTAGTTTGCCCTCGCCTGGCCTAGGGCATAAACACATACATGTAATATCCAATCCGCTTATTCTCACAAGGATAGCGTGCTGGAGCCTACCCAGCTGTCAACGGGCAGTAGGCGGGGCACACCCTGAAGTGGTTGCCAGCCAATCGCAGGGCACGCAAAGACGAACAACCATCTGCGCTCAAACTCACTCACAAATGCAACCTCCACACAGGAAAGCTGGGTCCCGGGATCGAACCCTGCACCTTGGGACTGCGAGCCGGATGTCCTAACCAGTCTTAACTCATTAAATACCAGCCATTTTCACTGGAGCAACCCACTCAATCCCAGAGTTTTCCTGGGTTTTGACTAATATTGCAAGGCCCACAGAATATTGTATTCTAATGCTATATAGACATGGAGCACACCCGAAGAAAGATGAGACTCTCTTCTTTCAACAGAAAAAAAATGTTTGTTCCTATCTTTTTCCATTCTTGAACAATCGGCATTTGAAAATAGCTAAATTTCATGAAAACTCCAATCCCTGGGGAAAAAACTGAGAAAATGAGCTTTTTGTAAACTGATGCATTTTGACCATAATTTGAACTTTGACACTATTATTTATGGCTTTTATGACACCTCTAACATCTAAATAATGCATGCCTTCTATAAAATAAAAAAAAGCACAAAAAATATGTTTTTGATAAAATAAATTTATTTGCACATAACACTAAACGACTGAACTGTTGAACTATGTACAAAAATGAAATACATCAGTGTCATACATACTTTTTTTTTGTGTGATATAAAATAAAACAGTTGCCTTGATGCAAGGGCACACAACATAGTTCACACCACATTCTTGTTTCACTCCGTTTGCCTTTGCGCAAACAGACCCGACACTTTCGTTGTGGTCTGGCTTTGCTGGTCCGTGGAAAATAGGCGAGCTTGTGTTTGTCCACTGGGGTTTGTGTGAAAATAATTGTCTGGGAAGTGATTGCTGGCATCCGCGATGTGCTGCAGAAGCTCATCCGTGAGAAACAGCTGCAGGAAATCAGCTGGCTCCTCAGACTCCAAATGGGCAGCGGCATTCAGTGGTCCAGGGGTTGCTGTAAAGTCGATTTTCCTCGGTTGCCATCCAGTGTGACGCCATCCGGAACCACTGCTTCCTGATGCACAACCTGTAAATTACAGAAATATAAACAATTGGAAATATATATTTATTGCTGCATTTTATTGCTGGCGTGTGAAGTTTCATATTATAATTTACCTTTCTTTACACCAACAAGACGAGGAGGAACTTTCTTGCCGCGGGATGCACAATCTGTGAATTTTAGAAAGTATGCATGATTACCACACCATTCAGTATTGTTGTTTCCTCGTCGGGGAGGAGATACGCTCGCGTCTAACTGCACATTTATGCGACATTTTCTGCCCGCAAGATGCATGATATGTACAATAAAAGCATGAGGGGTAAAACCACATGTTCAATGGTAACTTGCGAGCGCTTACCTCCTCGTTCGGGGGGATCTGGTGAGGACTCTCAGCTGCTTTGGCTATTGTCCGAAGGCAGGCGATGCAGGCCGCATGGCACGCGCACCCTCTTTAGACGCCTGTTTGTTGAGACGACGACGAAGCGTCATCCTCTCAACCAAAGCGTCTCCATCGCCTTGATGCTTTTAGGAAGCTTTTTTTTTTACAAAAAAGCATTCCTCGATCGTCATTTGCTTGGAGGATTTCATTGCTAACGCTACTAATGCGACTGCTGCTAGTGCTGCCGATGCTGCTGCTACCCACGCCGCTCTCCACACTTATAAGTCTACCCCAGGATCCCGCCCCCCATTTGTACCTCTGGCGCAGATTCAAGGCGGATCTTTTGCACCTCTGCCCCCTGCTGGGTGATTTTTACATGATTCACAATGCGGACAAGGCTGATTCTCAGTCAGAGGTTGCATCAGACCCTTATGTACACTATGACGTAAAAAAGACAGGAAACGAATATAAACATATAGATGTCTTCAGGTACCGACTCTTTATGTACATGTGAAGTTTTGGATTTTTAGCAGCATGTGCATGAGAGTTATTAAGCATTTTGTCCATTGCGGCGAAGGAAATCTTAAGTGAAAACTTTGAAGCCCCGCCCCCGTCATATAGTATTTCGGAAACAAAAGATTTTAGCCCCAGTGTTTGTCCCAGGTCTTAAGATGCTACAGACAGAATTTTAAGGCAATCAGATGAAGCCTTTAGGATCAGGGTGCAAAAGAATGACCCCTGTAAACATGCAAAAAAGGGCAAAAGTCGGACTTTCAAAAATTCATAACTCACTTCCTGTTCATATTAGACGTTAAAATATCAAATTTTTCGCCATGCCCAATGAGACTGCCAAGTTTGGTGAGTTTTTGTGCATGTTTCGGGGGTCAAAAATGCGATCGAACAATCGGAAAAATAATAATAATAATAATTTCAACAAAAACAATAGCGACTTCGCAGCGGTCGCTGCTCAGGCCCTAATAATAATAATAATAATAATAATAAAAGTAATAATATTTTCTACAAAAACATTAGGGACCTCGCAGCCGTCGCAGCTCGGGCCCTAATAACAATTTCTACAAAAACAATAGCGACTTCGCAGCGGTCGCTGCTCAGGCCCTAATAATAATAATAATAATAATAATAAAAGTAATAATAATTTCCACAAAAACAATGGGGACCTCGTAGCGGTTGCTGCTCGGGCCCTAATAATAATTTCTACATAAACAATAGGGACCTCGCCGCGGTCGCTGCTCGGGCCCCAATAATAATTTCTACACAAAGTCCATTGTGGTGACCCGCCCCTTTTAAGTAAATTCAAAATGGCCGACTTCCTGTAAAACCTAGCTCATTGCTCCAAGAGACTTTTTGTAGGTCTTGGTCTTATACATACAGTGAACCCTCTCTACTTCGCGGTTCACCTTTCGCGGGTTCAGTGCTTCGCGGGTATAAAAAATATTCGGGGGCATTGTAGTTTCGCCGAGCGGCACGACGGGCGCTGGAGCGGTTAGACGGCCGGCGTGCGCCGAAGAAGAGCGTGGGCGAAGAGGAGAGTGGACGAAGAAGAGCACGTTCCCCCGGACACGATCGGTGGCGACGTTTCGCGCGGTTCGGACCGTACCAGGGCTCCGGCCGGCGTGCGTGGCAGTTAAGCCGTAGAGGAGCACCGTCCCCGGGCACGGGCGGTGCCAAGCGGCCCCTAAGTTTAACCGAATGGAAGCTCTGGAGGAGGAGGGCATGCTCGCGTCACAGTAAGCCGAAGAGGAGCACCTTCCCCGGGCACGGGCGGTTCCAAGCGGCCCCTAAGTTTAACCAAATGGAAGCTCCGGAGGAGGAGGGCATGCTCGCGTCACAGTAAGCCGAAGAGGAGCACCTTCGCCGGGCACGGGCGGTTCCAAGCGGCCCCTAAGTTTAACCGAATGGAAGCTCCGGAGGAGGCGGGCATGCTCGCGTCACAGTAAGCCGAAGAGGAGCACCTTCCCCGGGCACGGGCGGTGCCAAGCGGCCCCTAAGTTTAACCGAATGGAAGCTCCGGGGGAGGAGGGCGGGCGTGTGTCACAGTTAAGCCGAATTGGAACACCTCTTCCGCCCGGGCACGAACGGAGCGCGAAGCTGTCAGTTATGAATGAATAAATGAATAAATAAATAAATAAATAAAGAATGCCACCTTTCATTTCACAGGGAACACCGGACGGCGTACCAGCAGGTAAAAGTCGGAGTAATTAAATAAATACAAAAAGAATGGCTGGGGAATAAAAAAATAATACGTTTTAATAATAATTTGTTTTTTTTGTTATAACATGAATTTCACTCTCTCTCTCTCCCCGTATATATATATACATATATATATATATATATATATATATATATATATATATATACATATATATATATATATATATATACAGATATATATATATATATATATATATATACATATACATATATATATATATATATATATATATATATATACATATATATATATATATATATATATATACAGATATATATATATATATATATATATATATATATATATATATATATATATATATATATATATTTATTATATATATTGTATTTTCTTTTAAGCATTTTTGAAGGTGCGCCGCTACTTCGCGGATTTTCAGTTTCCGCGGGTGATCTCGGTCCCCATTAACCGCGATAACCGAGGGTTCACTGTACTCCATAAAATTTACAAAAAGCGAGGTGAAACACTCAACCAGGGCTGCTTTTTTGAACATTTCTCGAGGGCCATGGCGAGCCATTTCAAAAAAGCTGCACAACTAACGTATAAAATATTGATAAATTTGCTCTGCCTGATGTGTGTGTCAAGTTTCACGAGTTGTCGTTTATATTTAGAACCTCATAATCAGCGTTGTTTTATTGCCAAAAAGTGCAATGCCACTCCCACAACTTTTCACGAAAAAGGATGAATTTCGTATTGTGACATCCTCATGGCCGAAACAGTCCTCCGAGCATATATGAGGGCGACCTTGTTGAGTTGCACGGAGAAAAACATCCAAGAAAATAACTTGTATTAGCTTTTACCAGTTGGTGGCGCTACTACTACGATGAAAAATAAGTTGGTAGATGTCTTCAGGGCTGAAGTATCCTCAAATGTGTACAACTTCGAGAAGATAGGATCATCTGAGTCATGTTGCCGGAGCTTTTGTTGCCACAGAGTACAATCTGACTTTTCAGCACCGTAATAGCCACGCCTTTTGCCAAAACGTCACAAAATTCGGCAGAGAGTAAGATCATTGTCTTGAGTCTTTTCTGACTAATTTTCAGTCGGATTCGTCAAAAGGGCACCGTGCAGTATGTGAAAATTAAAATAAAAACACATTTTTGATTCCACTTGGCGGCGCTGTGTGTATAACAAAATAATAACATTAAGATGTCTTCAGGTCGGGACGTTTTATTTACAGGTGAAGGTTTGGATTTTTAGGAGCATGTGCAGGGGAGTTATTAAGCATTCATTTATTTGTATTAGGTTCATTTTGTCTTCTTATTATTGATATTTGACTGATTCATTAAAAGCAGACAATTATGTTTTAGGTTAATTTTTTACCTGACATGTTTCGGCGAGTCTTTCGCCTTCTTCAGAGTGTCGCATGATGGTGTCTTGAGACCCGTCTTTATCAGCTGATGTTCCATGAGGGTGTGACTTACCTGTCAAAAAAATTAAAAATCAGAGCAGTAAAAGAACAAGCACAACATGAACATTACAAATCAGCAATCACTGACCACTGCAAAAGGGAAAACCACATCATGGACCGGGAGAAGGGCAGGGTCATCCGCACCGAAGAGAACAAACAACAGCGCTGGATCAGAGAGGCCATTGAGATCTGCAAGCGAGGCATAAAAACCATGAACAGAGACAAGGGAGCCTTCATCCTCTCTACCACCTGGAGCAGCATCTTGGCAGAGTGAACGGACAGCGGGGGGCGTGACTTGCCTTCATTCTTGTGACAGGTAAGTCACGCCCTCATGGAACATCAGCTGATAAAGACGGGTCACAAGACACCATCATGTGACACTCTGAAGAAGGCGAAAGACTTTCGTATTGTGACATCCTCAAGGCCTAAACACTCATCCGAGCAAATATAAGGTAGATTTTGTTAACCTGCCCGGAGAAAAACATAAACGAAAATAATTTGTATTTGTTTTAACCAGTTGGTGGCGCTACCACTGCGATCAAAAATAAGTTGGCAGCCGTCTTCAGGGCCTGAATATCCTCAAATGTGAAAAATTTCGAGAAGATGGATCATCTGAATCATTTTGCAGGAACTTTTGTTGCCACGGAGATTAATCAGACTCTGCGGCACCGTAATAGCCACGCCCTTCGAAGGAAAGTCACAAAAATAGGGATAGAGTAAGATCAATGTCTTGAGTCTTTTCTAGCCAATTTTCAATCGGATTCGTTAAAAGGGCACCGTGCAGTACGTCAAAATGTAAAAAATGATATTGATTGGCGCAAGGTGTATAACTGAATATAAACATATAGATGTCTTCAGGTACCGACTCTTTATGTACATGTGAAGTTTTGGATTTTTAGCTGCATGTGCAGGAGAGTTATTAAGCATTTTGTCCATTGCGGCGAAGGAAATCTTAAGTGAAAACTTCGAAGCCCCGCCCCCGTTCATATAGTATTTCGGAAACAAAAAATTTTAGCCCCAGTGTTTGTCCCAGGTCTTAAGATGCTACAGACAGAATTTTAAGGCAATCAGATGAAGCCTTTAGGATCAGGGTGCAAAAGAATGACCCCTGTAAACATGCAAAAAAGGGCAAAAGTCGGACTTTCAAAAATTCATAACTCACTTCCTGTTCATATTAGACGTTAAAATATCAAATTTTTCGCCATGCCCGATGAGACTGCCAAGTTTGGTGAATTTTTGTGCATGTTTCGGGGGTCAAAAATGCGATCGAACAATCGGAAAAATAATAATAAGAATAATTTCTACAAAAACAATAGGGACTTCGCAGCGGTCGCTGCTCAGGCCCTAATAATAATAATAATAATAATAATAAAAGTAATAATATTTTCTACAAAAACAATAGGGACCTCGCAGCCGTCGCAGCTCGGGCCCTAATAACAATAGGGACCTCGCAGCGGTCACTGCTCGGGCCCTAATAATAATAATAATAATAATTTCCACAAAAACAATGGGGACCTCGTAGCGGTCGCTGCTCGGGCCCTAATAATAATTTCTACATAAACAATAGGGACCTCGCCGCGGTCGCTGCTCGGGCCCCAATAATAATTTCTACACAAAGTCCATTGTGGTGACCCGCCCCCTTTT
This sequence comes from Idiotropiscis lumnitzeri, assembly GCF_059441095.1. NCBI lineage: Eukaryota > Metazoa > Chordata > Actinopteri > Syngnathiformes > Syngnathidae > Idiotropiscis > Idiotropiscis lumnitzeri. The sequence continues at coordinate 51,951 of NW_028283661.1, read as the reverse complement.
AAGTAAATTCAAAATGGCCGACTTCCTGTAAAACCTATCTCATTGCTCCAAGAGACTTTTTTGTAGGTCTTGGTCTTATACATACAGTGAACCCTCGCTACTTCGCGGTTCACCTTTCGCGGGTTCAGTGCTTCGCGGGTATAAAAAATATTCGGGGGCATTGTAGTTTCGCCGAGCGGCACGACGGGGCGCTGGAGCGGTTAGACGGCCGGCGTGCGCCGAAGAAGAGCGTGGGCGAAGAGGAGAGTGGACGAAGAAGAGCACGTTCCCCCGGACACGATCGGTGGCGACGTTTCGCGCGGTTCGGACCGTACCAGAGCTCCGGCCGGCGTGCGTGGCAGTTAAGCCGTAGAGGAGCACCTTCCCCGGGCACGGGCGGTGCCAAGCGGCCCCTAAGTTTAACCGAATGGAAGCTCCGGAGGAGGAGGGCATGCTCGCGACTCAGTAAGCCGAAGAGGAGCACCTTCCCCGGGCACGGGCGGTGCCAAGCGGCCCCTAAGTTTAACCGAATGGAAGCTCCGGGGGAGGAGGGTGGGCGTGTGTCACAGTTAAGCCGAATCGGAGCACCTCTTCCGCGCACGAGCGGAGCGCGAAGCTGTCAGTTATGAATGAATAAATGAATAAATAAATAAATAAATAAAGAATGGCACCTTTCATTTCACAGGGCACACCGGACGGCGTACCAGCAGGTAAAAGTCAGAGTAATTAAATAAATTAAAAAAGAATGGCTGGGGAATAAAAAAATAATACGTTTGAATAATAATTTGTTTTTTTTGTTATAACATGAATTTCACTCTCTCTCTCTCTCCCCGTATATATATATATATATATATATATATTTATATATTTATTATATATATTGTATTTTTTTTTAAGCATTTTTGAAGGTGCGCCGCTACTTCGCGGATTTTCAGTTTTCGCGGGTGGTCTCGGTCCCCATTAACCGCGATAACCGAGGGTTCACTGTACTCCATAAAATTTACAAAAAGCGAGGTGAAACACTCAACCAGGGCTGCTTTTTTGAACATTTCTCGAGGGCCATGGCGAGCCATTTAAAAAAAGCTGCACAACTAACGTATAAAATATTGATAAATTTGCTCTGCCTGATGTGTGTGTAAAGTTTCACGAGTTGTCGTTCATATTTAGAACCTCATAATCAGCGTTGTTTTATTGCCGAACAGTGCAATGCCACTCCCACAACTTTTCACGAAAAAGGATGAATTTCGTATTGTGACATCCTCATGGCCGAAACAGTCATCCGAGCATATATGAGGGCGACCTTGTTGAGTTGCACGGAGAAAAACATCCAAGAAAATAACTTGTATTAGCTTTTACCAGTTGGTGGCGCTACTACTACGATGAAAAATAAGTTGGTAGATGTCTTCAGGGCTGAAGTATCCTCAAATGTGTACAACTTCGAGAAGATAGGATCATCTGAGTCATGTTGCCGGAGCTTTTGTTGCCACAAAGTACAATCGGACTTTTCAGCACCGTAATAGCCACGCCTTTTGCCAAAACGTCACAAAATTCGGCAGAGAGTAAGATCATTGTCTTGAGTCTTTTCTGACTAATTTTCAGTCGGATTCGTCAAAAGGGCACGTTGCAGTACGTGAAAATGAAAATAAAAACACATTTTTTATTCCACTTGGCGGCGCTGTGTGTATAACAAAATAATAACATTAAGATGTCTTCAGGTCGGGACGTTTTATTTACAGGTGAAGGTTTGGATTTTTAGGAGCATGTGCAGGGGAGTTATTAAGCATTCATTTATTTGTATTAGGTACATTTTGTCTTCTTATTATTGATATTTGACTGATTCATTAAAAGCAGACAATTATGTTTTAGGTTAATTTTTTACCTGACATGTTTCGGCGAGTCTTTCGCCTTCTTCAGAGTGTCGCATGATGGTGTCTTGAGACCCGTCTTTATCAGCTGATGTTCCATGAGGGTGTGACTTACCTGTCAAAAAAATGAAAAATCAGAGCAGTAAAAGAACAAGCACAACATGAACATTACAAATCAGCAATCACTGACCACTGCAAAAGGGAAAACCACATCATGGACCGGGAGAAGGGCAGGGTCATCCGCACCGAAGAGAACAAACAACAGCGCTGGATCAGAAGGCCATTGAGATCTGCAAGCGAGGCATAAAAACCATGAACAGAGACAAGGGAGCCTTCATCCTCTCTACCACCTGGAGCAACATCTTGGCGGAGTGAACGGACAGCGGGGGGCGTGACTTGCCTTCATTCTTGTGAATGGTAAGTCACGCCCTCATGGAACATCAGCTGATAAAGACGGGCCACAAGACACCATCATGTGACACTCTGAAGAAGGCGAAAGACTTTCGTATTGTGACATCCTCAAGGCTTAAACACTCATCCGAGCAAATATAAGGTAGATTTTGTAAACCTGCCCGGAGAAAAACATCAACGAAAATAATTTGTATTTGTTTTAACCAGTTGGTGGCGCTACCACTGCGATCAAAAATAAGTTGGCAGCCGTCTTCAGGGCCTGAATATCCTCAAATGTGAAAAATTTCAAGAAGATGGATCATCTGAATCATTTTGCAGGAACTTTTGTTGCCACGGAGAATAATCAGACTCTGCGGCACCGTAATAGCCACGCCCTTCGAAGGAAAGTCACAAAAATAGGGATAGAGTAAGATCAATGTCTTGAGTCTTTTCTAGCCAATTTTCAATCGGATTCGTTAAAAGGGCACCGTGCAGTACGTCAAAATGTAAAAAATGATATTGATTGGCGCAAGGTGTATAACTGAATATAAACATATAGATGTTTTCAGGTACCGACTCTTTATGTACATGTGAAGTTTTGGATTTTTAGCAGCATGTGCAAGAGAGTTATTAAGCATTTTGTCCATTGCGGCGAAGGAAATCTTAAGTGAAAACTTCGAAGCCCCGCCCCCGTCATATAGTATTTCGGAAACAAAAAATTTTAGCCCCAGTGTTTGTCCCAGGTCTTAAGATGCTACAGACAGAATTTTAAGGCAATCAGATGAAGCCTTTAGGATCAGGGTGCAAAAGAATGACCCCTGTAAACATGCAAAAAAGGGCAAAAGTCGGACTTTCAAAAATTCATAACTCACTTCCTATTCATATTAGACATTAAAATATCAAATTTTTCGCCATGCCCGATGAGACTGCCAAGTTTGGTGAATTTTTGTGCATGTTTCGGGGGTCAAAAATGCAATCGAACAATCGGAAAAATAATAATAATAATAATTTCTACAAAAACAATAGGGACTTCGCAGCGGTCGCTGCTCAGGCCCTAATAATAATAATAATAATAAGAGAAGATAAGATAAGATGTCCTTTATTAGTCCCACAATGGGGAAATTTGAAAGTAATAATATTTTCTACAAAAACAATAGGGACTTCGCAGCCGTCGCAGCTCGGGCCCTAATAACAATTTCTAGAAAAACAATAGGGACCTCGCAGCGGTCACTGCTCGGGCCCTAATAATAATAATAATAATAATTTCCACAAAAACAATGGGGACCTCGTAGCGGTCGCTGCTCGGGCCCTAATAATAATTTCTACATAAACAATAGGGACCTCGCCGCGGTCGCTGCTCGGGCCCCAATAATAATTTCTACACAAAGTCCATTGTGGTGACCCGCCCCCTTTTAATAAATTCAAAATGGCCGACTTCCTGTAAAACCTAGCTCATTGCTCCAAGAGACTTTTTTGTAGGTCTTGGTCTTATACATACAGTGAACCCTCGCTACTTCGCGGTTCACCTTTCGCGGGTTCAGTGCTTCGCGGGTATAAAAAATATTCGGGGGCATTGTAGTTTCGCCGAGCGGCACGACGGGGCGCTGGAGCGGTTAGACGGCCGGCGTGCGCCGAAGAAGAGCGTGGGCGAAGAGGAGAGTGGACGAAGAAGAGCACGTTCCCCCGGACACGATCGGTGGCGACGTTTCGCGCGGTTCGGACCGTACCAGAGCTCCGGCCGGCGTGCGTGGCAGTTAAGCCGTAGAGGAGCACCTTCCCCGGGCACGGGCGGTGCCAAGCGGCCCCTAAGTTTAACCGAATGGAAGCTCCGGAGGAGGAGGGCATGCTCGCGTCACAGTAAGCCGAAGAGGAGCACCTTCCCCGGGCACGGGCGGTTCCAAGCGGCCCCTAAGTTTAACCGAATGGAAGCTCCGGAGGAGGAGGGCATGCTCGCGACACAGTAAGCCGAAGAGGAGCACCTTCCCCGGGCACGGGCGGTTCCAAGCGGCCCCTAAGTTTAACCGAATGGAAGCTCCGGAGGAGGAGGGCATGCTCGCGTCACAGTAAGCCGAAGAGGAGCACCTTCCCCGGGCACGGGCGGTGCCAAGCGGCCCCTAAGTTTAACCGAATGGAAGCTCCGGGGGAGGAGGGCGGGTGTGTGTCACAGTTAAGCCGAATTGGAGCACCTCTTCCGCCCGGGCACGAGCGGAGCGCGAAGCTGTCAGTTATGAATGTATAAAAGAATAAATAAATAAATAAATAAAGAATGCCATATAACATGTATTTCACTCTCTCTCTCCCCGTATATATATATATATATATATATATATATATATTTATTATATATATTGTATATTTTTTTAAGCATTTTTGAAGGTGCGCCGCTACTTCGCGGATTTTCAGTTTTCGCGGGTGGTCTCTGTCCCCATTAACCGCGATAACCGAGGATTCACTGTACTCCATAAAATTTACAAAAAGCGAGGTGAAACACTCAACCAGGGCTGCTTTTTTTAACATTTCTCGAGGGCCATGGCGAGCCATTTCAAAAAGGCTGCACAACTAGCGTATAAAATATTGATAAATTTGCTCGGCCTGATGTGTGTGTAAAGTTTCACGAGTTGTCGTTCATATTTAGAACCTCATAATCAGCGTTGTTTTATTGCCGAACAGTGCAATGCCACTCCCACAACTTTTCACGAAAAAGGATGAATTTCTTATTGTGACATCCTCATGGCCGAAACAGTCATCCGAGCATATATGAGGGCGACCTTGTTGAGTTGCACGGAGAAAAACATCCAAAAAAATAACTTGTATTAGCTTTTACCAGTTGGTGGCGCTACTACTACGATGAAAAATAAGTTGGTGGATGTCTTCAGGGCTGAAGTATCCTCAAATGTGTACAACTTCGAGAAGATAGTATCATCTGAGTAATGTTGCCGGAGCTTTTGTTGCCACAGAGTACAATCGGACTTTTCAGCACCGTAATAGCCACGCCTTTTGCCAAAACGTCACAAAATTCGGCAGAGAGTAAGTGAGTCTTTTCTGACTAATTTTCAGTCGGATTCGTCAAAAGGGCACCGTGCAGTACGTGAAAATTAAAATAAAAACAAATTTTTGATTCCACTTGGCGGCGCTGTGTGTATAACAAAATAATAACATTAAGATGTCTTCAGGTCGGGACGTTTTATTTACAGGTGAAGGTTTGGATTTTTAGGAGCATGTCCAGGGGAGTTATTAAGCATTCATTTATTTGTATTAGGTTCATTTTGTCTTCTTATTATTGATATTTGACTGATTCATTAAAAGCAGACAATTATGTTTTAGGTTAATTTTTTACCTGACATGTTTCGGCGAGCCTTTCGCCTTCTTCAGAGTGTCGCATGATGGTGTCTTGAGACCCGTCTTTATCAGCTGATGTTCCATGAGGGTGTGACTTACCTGTCAAAAAAATTAAAAAAATCAGAGCAGTAAAAGAACAAGCACAACATGAACATTACAAATCAGCAATCACTGACCACTGCAAAAGGGAAAACCACATCATGGACTGGGAGAAGGGCAGGGTCATCCGCACCGGAGAGAACACAAACTACAGCGCTGGATCAAAGAAGCAATTGAGATCTGCAAGCGAGGCATAAAAACCATGAACAGAGACAAGGGAGCCTTAATCCTCTCTACCACCTGGAGCAGCATCTTGGCGGAGTGAACGGACAGCGGGGGGCGTGACTTGCCTTCATTCTTGTGACAGGTAAGGCACGCCTTCATGGAACATCAGCTGATAAAGACTGGTCACAAGACACCATCACAGGGTTCGAAGTTAACTTTAAAAACTGCTTCCCCATAGGGCAAGTGCCACTAAAATTTGCCTTGCCCGAGTGGCCAAATTACTTGCCCAACTTGGGCAAGTGACAATTTTTTTTCTCTTGCCCTGAGTGACTTTTTGTATGACAAAGTGTCTAATTACAAATTGCATGAATTTTTTGTTCGGACAGTTCCCGCCTAGAAAGAATTAAAAATACGTTACAATCATAAGTGTTGCTTATATAAAAATGTATCATGTATTAACACATTAATTAGGTGTCTGCTGACCCAGGATTATGTTATTGTTATGTTATGTTATATATCAAAGAGAATGTGGAATGACACTGAACGATGGAAGGTGGAAGGATGTGGAAAGATCGTGAATGACATTGAATGATTTGGAATGACACTGAAAGATTTTGAATAATACTGAATGACACTGAATGAAGTAAAACTCTCTGGGAACGGGCCAATTCAAGATAGCTGCCGCACTGTGGGGGAGGCTTTGGTACCAAATTTGGAAAGAGACCCAAACGGTTGGGTCCATTTTATATCAGTGTGGGGGTGAAACGTTGGTCTTGGCGGAGCTGTCTGAATATTGGAGAAGTGAGAAGACAAAGTAAAACAGAACAATTAAAATCACTCTTCAAATACATATTGTTTGGTAAGCAGAGCATGATTTACAGCTCACCATTTTATTGCATGCACCAAGCATGTTATACATTTTTCTGTCCACGGGATGGCGTAGTCAAGAAAAATGAAGCATCTCGAAGCCCATTCGTGTGTGAAGTATTTCCCTGCAGGGCTTGGCTGCTTTATGGGGCTTCATTTTGCCATCACTAGTTTTAGATAGTTTTAATTTTTGAAAGAGCATTTTCATTTTACAGTGAACCCTCGCTACTTCGCGGTTCACCTTTCGCGGGTTCAGTGCTTCGCGGGTCTAAAAAATATTCGGGGGCATTGTAGTTTCGCCGAGCGGCACGACGGGGCGCTGGAGCTGTTAGACGGCCGGCATGCGCCGAAGAAGAGCGTGGGCGAAGAGGAGAGTGGACGAAGAAGAGCACGTTCCCCCGGGCACGATTTGGGGCGACGTTTCGCGCGGTTCGGACCGTACCAGAGCTCCGGCCAGCGTGCGTGGCAGTTAAGCCGAAGAGGAACAACTTCCGCCCGGGCACTAGCGGGGCGACATTTCGCTCTGTTCGGGAGCGTACGAGAGCTCCGGAGGAGGCCGGCCGGCGTGCGTGGCAGTTAAGCCGAAGAGGAGCACCTTCCCCGGGCACGGGCGGTGTCAAGCGGCCCCTAAGTTTAACCGAATGGAAGCTCCGGAGGAGGAGGGCATGCTCGCGTCACAGTTAAGCCGAAGAGAAGCACCTTCCCCGGGCACGGGCGGTGCCAAGCGGCCCTTAAGTTTAACCGAATGGAAGCTCCGGGGGAGGAGGGCGGGCATGTGTCACAGTTAAGCCGAATAGGAGCACCTTCCCCGGGCACGGGCGGGGCGAAATGAAACCGAGTTCAATCGAACGGAGACACGCTTCGGGGGAGCAGGTCCGGCGTGCATGACAATTAAGCCGAAGAGGAGCACCTCTTCCGCCCGAGCACGAGCGGAGCGCGAGGCTGTCAGTTATGAATGAATAAATGAATAAAAAAAATAAATGAAGAATGCCACCTTTCATTTCACAGGGCACACCGGACGGCGTACCAGCAGGTAAAGGTCGAAGCAATTAAAAAAATACAAAAAGAAGTAATTGAATAAATACAAAAATAATGGCTGGGGAATAAAAAAATAATAAGTTTTAATAATAATTATTTTTTTTTTTGTTATAGCATGAATTTCACTCTCTCTCTCTCTACCCGTGTATATATATATATATATATATATATATATATATATATATATATTTATTAATTTTTTTTTTTTAAACATTTTTGAAGGTGCACCACTACTTCGCACTTTTTTTTTTAAGCATTTTTGAAGGTGCGCCGCTACTTCGCGGATTTTCAGTTTTCGCGGGTGGTCTCGGTCCCCATTAACCGCGATAACCGAGGGTTCACTGTATTTTTTTCATTATCGAATTTTATTTTTTTCTATTCAAGTTTTGAGTTCATTTTCGTTTACTAAAATAACCTTGGGCTGCAACTACTATCACAGCAACGGCTCATTATATTTTGGCTGCTAAATATGCCAATTTGTCAGAGAGAAGACCGTGACAAAGAATGGCCCAATCGCAATAAACACTCTACACCATACGTTCCTCGTTGACGTGTACATGGGGTGTTGCAGAGCACAGGTTCCAAGCGTACCGATATTGCAAAATTGGGACAATGCGTGTGACGACACCAACTTCCGCCTCCTATGTCATCGAGCTTGGCGGCACGTTATCATTATGTATTTATTTGTAACAATTTTGACGTTGAGAGTGATATTAAAACTTAAGTAATGTGGTAGTTAGGAAAAAACCCTGGCTTGGGACCCACCGGAACAAGCTATAGCTTCATTTGTACTATTTGAGGCGCTCTCACAATCTGCGGCGCATGCACACAAGGTCGCTAAGTACGCTAGCTGCACTGGGACAAAACACGTAGGTGACTTTAAAAGAGTGACCGAAATTGCACACATGCAACTGTTTATCATAATGTCATAATTCGATATGTACATTTGAAGAGAATTTTTTTCAGCATGGGCACAAGAATTCCACCGAACATCGCCAGTTCAATGGGATTTTGGTTAAGTCCGCAAATAATTGTGGACAATATACTTTGGCTGCGCGCTCGAATAATTTTACTCGTATATACTTCAATGAGGGTGTAGTGTGGGTATCGGGATCTTTAACACGCCCTAACACGAAGCTGACTCTCCAACCGCCACAGCCTTTTAATGACGATATTATAAAATAAACAAAAACACTGTTCAACAACATAAAATAAAATAAAAAATCACATCATACTTACATTTATAAACTTTAATCCTCAAGAACATTATTCTCAGGTTGACCGAAAGACGAGGACACGGGAGCGCCTCGGGCATGTTCTTCTTCCTTGTGTAGGCGAATGACATTTTAAGGTGCTTGTCCGCCACCTGCTGTGCTGAACTATGTATTAAATAAGAAAAGCAAATTGTTGAATGTTTTTTCCCCAATGAAGACTGAATTGTAAAATACCCGGAAATGGCTTTTCTGTTTTATTGTGCATTTAAAAAAAATTCAGATTGTCCTTTTTTGTTGAGATAATTGTTGAATATTGAAATTGCACATGTAACTGGTAATTTAGTTTTAGATATTATTTGAACCAGTGGAGGGCCATGCATTTCACACCTGGGCCTTCAATGAAGTCCTACTTCGTCCTACTTGAATAAATCCCCCTCATAATACCATAATTTATGACACCACGGGTGGACAAACAATATACAGAAAAGCACTTAGACAGCACTGACCGAGTGTTGGACGATATAGCTTCTCTTGAAAGGTCCGTGTTGAAAATGGCCTCGCAAGTGAATCTTCAATTTCTAAAGATAAAGATGTCTTTTAATTGTCCCATAACGGGGACATTTGCAGTGTTACAGCAGCAAAGATATACATCACACAGTGGCACCGACGTAATGTAGCCGTTAATGTATAACATTGGCAGCAGGCATTCATAAAAAGCATGCAAATATACACAGTATATACGTATATACACAGATCCCCATGTATATACACACTTACAGCCCACAACATATACAAGTGTAAGGAAACACTCCTAATGCCTGTCTATGGTTCAGAGGGGAAATAAATAAAAACGCTGCAATGATAAAAAAAAATACTGAATGATTGAAAATACCGCAATGATAAAAATACTGCAAGAATAAAAGTACTGTACCCAGCCAACATGTCCAACTGGGCCCCAAATGGGGTAAATGCGGGATTCCTGGGTACCAAGTGGGAATGGGCTAGAAGTGGGCAATGGTACAGGGTTCCATGTGGGCGCCATCTGGGATTGGTGGGCATGGGCTTAAACTGGGCAAATGTTGTGGGTGCAATACGGGTTGTGTATGGGCTAAGTGGGCATGGGTTAGAACTGGTAAAGATAAAGATAAAGATGTCCTTTATTAGTCCCACAATGGGGAAATTTGAGGTGTTACAGCAGCAAAGATATAGCTCACACAGAGTCGGCGGCGTAATGTAGCCGTTAATGTATAACATTAGCAGCAGACATTCATAAAAAGCATGCAAATATACACAGTATAAACGTATCTAAGTGTAAGGAAACACTCCTAATGTCTGTCCATTATACAGAGGGGAAAATGCTGTAATGATAAAAACTACTGAATCTACTACTGAAACCATTTATAGGTCCTATTTGGGTTATGTGTGGGCTAAGTGGGCATGGGTTAGAACTGGTCAACCATGTGAGGGTCTCATATGGGCTGTATATGGGCCAAGTGGGCATGGGTTAGAGCTGGTCAACCATGTCTGGGTCCTATTTGGGTTATGTGTGGGCTAAGTGGGCATGGGTTAGAAGTGGTCACCATTTATCGGTCCTGTTTGGGTTATGTGTGGGATAAGTGGGCATAGGTTAGAGCTGGTCAACCATGTCTGGGTCCTGTATGGGTTATAGATGAGCTAAGCGGGCATGGGTTTGAAAATTTGTTCTGGAGCCTTTTTGATATTTAATGCATGCTATGCTAATAGTAACCACCCGAAGACTATTCTCAGTAGAACTATTCAATGGATGCCAAAACGATAGAGACATGGCCATGGAGCCTATGCTGCGAGATTGTGAAAGGACTAAAATAAGTGTAGGATTTTTGAGGACCAGAAGTCAGCTTTTATTAGGTTTGACATTGATTTAACTTATGGAACAATGCAAATTATGGTCGGGTTGTTGTTGGACTTTTTCCGCTTTTGACTAAGGGACGGGTGTTTTTATTTTCTGGGACTCTTTAGAACAAGCGGCACGGTGGCGGACTGGTTAGCAAGTCCGCATCACAGTACAGAAGTGCAAGGTTCTCCCTGTGCCTGCTAGGGTTTTCGCCGGTTTCCTCCCACTTTCCAAAAACATTCATGATAGGTTGATTGGTCACTGGTCCAAGGTCTGCGTGTGAGAGCGGATGGTTGCTTGTCTCTGTGTGCCCTGCGATTGACTGGCAACCAGTTCAGGGTGTACCCTGTCGACTGCCCGAAGACAGCTGGGATAGGCTCCAGCACTCCCGGGGACCCTTGTGAGGACAAGAAGCAGTACAGAGGATTGATTGATTTATTAAAATTAAAATTAAATTCATGTATTTATCTATGCTAAATTTAACAAGGCTGGACGTTATATTTTGTGAATTTACATGTACCCCCAACTGTGACTTAATAACCCTTAAGGGACAAGATAACATTTTATAATATTCCAGACAGCTAAGATTGTCATCTATGAACTATTTGACAAGGCAGGTCCAGCATTGTCAGCCACATCCAACAGTCAACACAGTTACTTTTTTTTTAATAAACAAAATCAACATTATTAATTAATGTTATTTTATTAATTCTGTATGCTGTGAAAGATCTTTATTCAAAGTATATTTGAAGTTATTTCTACCTTATTGCTTGATTTTTGTAGATTCAAGTTGGAGTTGTCAAAATTACAGATTCTTTTGAAGGCAGCATATTCAAACTGTGAGAAAAGGAGCGAATGCAAGCTACGCGGTCTTTGAGGTGCGGCAGAAGAGCTGAAAGCACGGTGAGTCCCGAACGATAATTGAATTAATTAATTAATCTTGGGTAAATGTCTGGCTCTCATTTTTTAGACTTACTTTACAATGTGTTTTGTAATTTTTCAAGGTTGCCTGTGTTGGAAAACTGCTTGGTGCGTTAGCTAAAACACAGTATGCTAAAATGATAAGTGACGAGAACACAGAGGGTATATCAACAACGTACGTACTCGAATTATTTTGGGGAAAACTTAAGTACATTATAATCACCCTTTTAATAATACTGATAAGCGTTGTGTGTTTTATTTATTTTTATGAGGACCTTTACAACGAGCTACATATTGTTAGCATTGGGCCTACGACGCTAAACACAGTGTCCCTCGATCTCTCTCCAAAATTCTCCAAAAGACTTAAGCTTTCACTCAAATTAATACAATCTACTCCACTCGCTCATTTAAGGCTTTTTTGTGATGTGTTTGATTTGGGTAAGTAAAGCAAAACATATTAACTGTTGAATGTTGCCTGTTATTTAAATAATAGAAATTCAAGATGAAAGTTGAACAGATATTGAAATGCTAGATTGGCTCATTCAGAATCATGCCACAATGTGCTTTGTATGTTTTGTGTGTGGGTTTATCAAGATCTAATTCAATGCAGTGTCCAAAACGAGCGCGCATAATTGTTGGATGAATGTTGGTTAATAGAGTCAGATAATAGTTAAAATTCCAACAGTTGAACAGTTGTTGAAATGCTAGATTGGCTCATTCAGAATCATGCCACAATGTGCTTTGTATGTTTTGTGTGTAGGCTTATCAAGCTCTAATTCAATGCAGTGTTGAGCTGCATTTGAGAGGAACTACGTAAGTAACTAATGTGGAAAAATTGTGACTTCTTTGTGTACTTTTATTTTGAATATTCAAATTTTGTGGGTAAAGGTTAGAGAAAATAAGTTAAAAATGAGAGCTGTACAGGTATTTAAGTTTTTGGTTTGTAAAATACCCGAATGTGGGTTTCAGCAGGTGAGGCAATGATTGGACAGAGCAAAAGCTATGCTCCAAAATAGAAGTGATTACACCTTCACTAGACTAACCTGCAGCTAATTACATAATTATAAAATTAACACTTTAACCTGGCTTCCCCATCACAGATGTATTCTTTTAAATGCAAAGCTTTTTGTTCTAGCTTTTGTTGTTAAATGACATTCATGCCCAAGTGTCTATGCATCCATTGCAGGGATGTTTTCTCAAGTGACGAGTCTGAAGCCTGTGATGACGAAGTACCATCTACACCTCCCCATGGATTGTCACAGAGAAAAAGCTTCCTAACCAAGAGAGGCGCTGCAGAAGGTCCTTGAGTACGTCCAACGTGTTGAGTCTGTGAGTCTACTGCAGGATCTAATGCAGGTATGAAAATGATGAAATTTTAATGTATTATCTTCAAAATTATAAATAATTATTTAATTTCTTGAAATATAAAATTAGGTACCCTAAACCCAAGTAGGAACCCCAGTCCCAGTACATTCCTGATTCTGGAGCTACAGAGATCAAACCATCCTACTGTATCACTAAATAGCCCCACCTCTAAAACCCTGATTCGGAAGGCCGAGTTGAAAGACTTCAGAGTTCAAGATGGTCAACTGCAACTATGATAAGCCGAATGTGTTCACCCCAAGTCGGAAACTGAGAAAAAGACTCAATTTTCACATGATTTCAGTCCCTTCTATATTTAAAAGAATGTATTGGGGCTCTAAAAATGTGAAATATTTTTACAAGTATTTCTTTTACTACTCATAGGCAGTTTCATAATAATAGTACAATTTGGCATCGTGTATTGTTTTTTGGTTCCATTCAAAATGCACAAGACGTATAGACATATTTTGTTTGTGGATCGCTGCAGCATCACACGAGCGCACAGAGACAAACGTGGCAGCAACTTAAAACAATTAAAATATCGAATCGAAATCGAGAACTGAAAATCAAAAATCTAATCGGGGCTTGAGTGAATCGTTACCTCCCTAATCATAATCATTTTGGTAGAATGTTGGGCTCTTGCCCTTTGAGTGTATATGGCGTTACCGAAGCTGTTCACTTAATCAACAATTCCTTTCCTGTGACGTTTATCATACCCAGTTTAACTGCCAAAATATTTTTAAGTGTGTGATGATTATCTGGATCGAGTGACACCCATGTTATAATGGTTGCAGGTATTGGTGGATTGGACGATAGTGTCAGAACAATGATGGCGTTCATCATGACAAATCCTCTGTCTCTGAAGTACAATCTCTTTGGACATCGTAGCAAGAACAAGCGCCGAGACCTGCCTTTTTCTGATGTTCTATACGGTAATATATATATATATATTTTTTTTTTTTTAAGGGATTGTGGTGTGAAGACATTTCAGCATGTCCCATAAGGTTTCACAATCATTAAATAGCTTTACTAAGTTGGCTTCTTGTCTTTTTTGTTTTAGGAGCACTGAAAAGGAATGGAGCCACAAAGGACATCAACGAGAAGGACACAGGCAACCCTGTCCAAGTGGTTCATGGGAGCTTGTGATCAAGGTGGGAATAGGGCAGTTCGAGCTCGGAGATCTCAAGGCAACTGTCAGGTTTAAAACGTCCTGACGCCATTTTTAGACTGAAGGTGGCATAAATCCAGACCAAACCAGTTAGAGTTCTGTTTTTGACCATTCGCGAATGGGAGAGGAAGTCAGGAGGTGAAGCAGGCGTCTTGCCAGTTCAATCTCGCGCACTCTCTCTCACTCTCTACCACCCGTTCGGTCTTTTATCAGCAACCTAAGCAGACAATGGAGGTCTGTCTGAAATTCTAGCAGGCAGGCAGGAAGCAATCAACCACAGTAGTCAGTCAGGAATTCGAAACTAAAGTGTGTGCGTGTGTTCCAGTTGTGCGCGTGTGTGCTAAAGCAATAATGTGAGTGTCTGTGTGTGTGTGCGCAATTATAACTGATACAAATAGTGTATAAAAACATGATTAGAAATACACAAACTATTTACATATCCTCATCCCATCTCACATTCCCCCGTTTGTGGGTTTAAATCATGTCCTTACGGCTTTAAGACAGATCATCATAATGAAATCATACAACAGTGTGGTCATCCGTGGAGGGGCGAAAACCCTCAGTAGGGACAAAATTCCCCTCCTCCCTTCCGGCGTGGAACGAGATTCTCATGGTATGTTGGTCACTTGGGAATAAAACATAAAAAAACTTCAATATACCTAGTGAAAAATAACAAAACTGTCTCCACGCAGAGCTTGTCTCCACGCAGAGCTTGTCTCTGCGGCGACTTGATGGAGGCCCTTGCCTCGTTGTAGGAGGGGACAGCCGTCTTTACCTCCCGGATCTTCGTGTGTGGTGTATGTGTGTGCATGTGTGGGGGCAGGGGCAAAAGGGTCCATGTGTTATTTAGGTTTCAGTGTCCAGTTCGAGTTTGTCATTGTCCAGTTCGAATTCGTCATTCTCAACATCAATCAGGTTGTAATGGTACATTTGGGCAACAAACATGCAGTTAATAATCATCTTTGTCATAAGAATAATGCAACATGAACAGACTACAAATAACAAAAATGAAAACCATAATTATCCCGATATATTGTCTTTCAAATTCTTCGTAGTGGTCATAACATCAATAATTGTTTCATTTTATTAAAAATGTAAATGCAGTAATGTTCTCCAATCAAGGCTAAAATTCTTTATGTACGTCATTAATTTCCAAACAATATCTAATCTTTTTGTTCTGTGGCTTCAACATTCGTATCTGTGGCTGGTTGTGCGGTTCCGATGTGCGTGTGGTCCGATATTGTGACTCAGGTGGGCTCCTGTTCGAGGGATTCGCGTTGCTCGGCCTTTAGCTGGAAACCGGAGAAGCTTGTACTGCAACTGGTGGATCCAGCTGCCACGCCCCGCGACCTTTGCTGCCGTCGGGGTCACTGCAATCATCTGGCGAGGGCCATCTCAGCATTCACTTGTCCCAACGAAGTCGTTTCAGCACCTTGAAGAAGAGTTGGTCTCCCACACGGACGTGATTTCTCTGTGGATCAGAACACACTGGCCAGTAATTGCGTCTTTTTTTTTTTTTTTTTTCTTTTTGGTCAAAACATGTTTCCCATGTGGACTGGGACTGATGTGCCAGTCGCTGGTGGTTCTGATGAACCTGAGAGTCGATAGGGGATAGTGTCCTAACTTCGGCTGGCACTATCCTCATTGCTGTGATTGAAACACAGTCTGGTCATTGTCTCCTTTTTTTCCCTCATATTCTTGATAAGTCTGCCCTTAACAGTCCCATTAGTGCGTTCCACAAGTCCTGCAGACTGTATGCACAATGACGCTTTGAGTCAATTTTGCAACAACTGTCCCACTTGTTACAACATCATTCACAAAATGCATAATTTTCACTTCAAATCACTTCTTGAAATTCCAAATGTCAGGATAATTTGTGTTAGGTTGAAGATGTATTTTATCCCATATTTTACTCTATTAGTATTGCAAAAGAATTGTTCCACAGCGTGACCCATGTTTGACCATATGGATGAGAAGACTTCACAGAGAAGCGGATGCCTGAAGACTGGATCAACGTCTGCAACATCAAAGGAGGTGTGCTGAGACACACCTCTGAAACAAAAGGACTGAGACTTTAGTACCAGAGCACTAAAAGGGCATATCTGCCTTTTCAATCAGTGGATGACTGCCATTGATGTCTGTCTTTCCTCTTGTGTCTGAGATGTTTACATGTTCCTGCTGGTGCTCCCCCCTTCATCCCTTAGTGCAAATACATTGTATTGTTAGGGACTTCACTAATAAAATAGAGGGCTCGGCGGAGTGTGCTCCAGAACGAATTTGGAGATGTAACTGAGCACACCTCCGTTCGTTCTCCTCGCGAGTAAAAGATCAACTCTTGTCTTCCTTCCATTCATTTAGCCTATGTTCAGTGAATGCTTAGGTGATTGAACCTGACAATTTGATTACACAACACTTTTTCCAACTGTTTTAGCATCAACATATGTTGTCGGAAACAACTTAATCCATTTTGAAAACATATGAATTACAACCAAACAATATTGCATCTCAAACAAATAACACTGTCTAAAAAAAAGTTTTTTGTTGAAAAGTCTGTATGTGGGAACAATTTCATATCATACTACCCCTCTCTTGACACATGGTTATGCTCGTGTGTCACTCTTATTACTTTTCCAATCAATGAATTAGGCAGCCAGGATTTGCCATCTGCCAATTTGCTGATCCTGTCCTCAGCAATGTTTGCACCTTTGTTCTCCCAATTTGTGCGTTCAATTACTGGTACCTTTTTCCCTGGCGTGGGATCAAATTGTCAAGTTGATTTTCTGTGTGTGTGTGCGTGTGGGGGTGTGTTCATTTTCCCTTTTAGCTGCGCTGTGTCGATATAAAGGCGAGGCAGTTTCCAATTGTAATTGTGTCATTTTCTGTTAAGTGAATTTTGCGTTCACAAATAACTATTTTAGACGTGCTTTATGCACAACTTTTCTTTTCCTGTTGTGGTTTTTAAAGCCCAATGTCGACAGAACGCATGAACATTTATCTTGACTGTCAGTCCACATTGTAACCATACAACTCATACAAGATGGGAAACCCCAAATTTTAATTAGCTCACACCCGCCTACGCTCTTCCTGCTTATCCTAACAATCTCTTATCCGTTGGTATCACAATGTTAGTACTCCCATCGCATAAAAGTCAGTTTGATTTCAGGCTGCGACCTTGGTTCTCAAACACTTTTACTTCTTATCAGTCTGGAATGCGCACCTGGTCTGTGTTACAAGTCTGAGTTCCTCCAGTCGGGAGGAAGGTCAAGTCGCGGTTTGGTGATAATTTGGACGGCTCCACAGTCGTGTGGCGCCTCCTAGATGATGCGGGGAAAAAATGACGCTGGGCTGAAATGCACCGCAACTTATCAGTATAATGTGTCCCTGTGACAATTAGGCCGGCGTGCAATGTGAATGTGGTGGGAAAAGAATGTAATTTTTTGATTCCTTAAAGCAGCAGTGAAAGCTCTTAATCACACTCTAAGTGGTTCTCTGCCACGAAATCCAAATTGTTGTGACTAAATATGCAAATGAATTCATTTTGCCCTGGTTCCTGCAGTAACCCAGGCTAATGAAGTCATTTTTTGCAGTCACTGTTTTGCTCAAATGGCTTATAATAATTTGGTAGTGCGTTAAGATGCTTTGTCGATACAATCTTGTAGTGTATCTTCACAAGTTCCAACATACACAACCCATTCCATGGCCATGACGATACTGTTTTAAAGATTACCAAGGCTTGTTGGACCTTTCTCTGCCACATAAATTACAGCCCTGAGAGGCACTGGGCCTCAACTTTATCTATGAAGGGTCAGGGATTTAATGGGGGTCACCGAGGCGTCCCAAGGAAAGTTTTTACAGAAAAGTGGTCTGGCAATATCTTTTCTCTTTCTTATCACTGACAATGCGCCCCTTTAAAGTTTTGACGTTTGTTTGAATTCGCCCGTGCTTATTAATTCTATTGAAGTCCAATTTTGTCAGTGTATCACGGCCTAATGAGTAAAACGCATGTTGATGTAGAACTCCTTCTACACACACTTTTATGTTTGACTTTTTACGTCACGTGATCCTCCATTGCTACCACAACTCGTCCTGAAAAGTTAATGTTTTGTAACAAGACTTACTGCTTCCTCCTTTCTTTCTTTTCTTTTTCCTTCCTTCTGCCCAACACGTTCATGCTTTCTGTGCATAATTTAGAATTTTCTTTTCCATTTTACAAGTTGGCCAATTTAAATTAGGTTGTTTTATTTGAAAAGCCTGTAATTCTCTTTTTTTTCCCCTTTTCACCTAATCACAAATTTCTTATCACAAAAATGAACATGTTAATTCTATTTTATTTCCTATTTTTCCAATCTTGTGACTCATTTCACTTCAACCAGTTCTACCTTAAAGTGGACAAGTACACATCAATGTTTTTTGTAGTTTCTATTTTCTTCTCTGCTTTAATGAAAATTATAGCCCTTCTAGCCAAATTTTTCCTGTGTCATTTCTATCTCTGCATTTCATTCCATTTCTGGCCTACCTTAATACTAAAACAAAAATGCTCTTTCAAAAATTAAAACTATCTAAAACTAGTGATGGCAAAATGAAGCCCCATAAAGCAGCCAAGCCCTGCAGGGAAATACTTCACACACGAATGGGCTTCGAGATGCTTCATTTTTCTTGACTACGCCATCCCATGGACAGAAAAATGTATAACATGCTTGGTGCATGCAATAAAATGGTGAGCTGTAAATCATGCTCTGCCCACCAAACAATATGTATTTGAAGAGTGATTTTAATTGTTCTGTTTTACTTTGTCTTCTAACTTCTCCAATATTCAGACAGCTCCGCCGAGACCAACGTTTCACCCCCACACTGATATAAAATGGACCCAACCGTTTGGGTCTCTTTCCAAATTTGGTACCAAAGCCTCCCCCACAGTGCGGCAGCTATCTTGAATTGGCCCGTTCCCAGAAAGTTTTACTTCATTCAGTGTCATTCAGTATTATTCAAAATCTTTCAGTGTCATTCCAAATCATTCAATGTCATTCACAATCTTTCCACATCCTTCCACCTTCCATCGTTCAGTGTCATTCCACATTCTCTTTCATATATAACATAACATAACAATAACATAATCCTGGGTCAGCAGACACCTAATTAATGTGTAAATACATGATACATTTTTCTATAAGCAACCCTTATGATTGTAACGTATTTTTAATTCTTTCTAGGCGGGAACTGTCCGAACAAAAAATTCATGCAATTTGTAATTAGACACTTTGTCATACAAAAAGTCACTCAGGGCAAGAGAAAAAAAATTGTCACTTGCCCAAGTTGGGCAAGTAATTTGGCCACTCGGGCAAGGCAAATTTTAGTGGCACTTGCCCTATGGGCAAGCAGTTTTTAAAGTTAACTTCGAACCCTGTGATGGTGTCTTGTGACCTGTCTTTATCAGCTGATGTTCCATGAAGGCGTGCCTTACCTGTCACAAGAATGAAGGCAAGTCACGCCCCCCGCTGTCCATTCACTCCGCCAAGACGCTGCTCCAGGTGGTAGAGAGGATGAAGGCTCCCTTGTCTCTGTTCATGGTTTTTATGCCTCGCTTGCAGATCTCAATGGCCTCTCTGATCCAGCGCTGTAGTTTGTTCTCTTCTGTGCGGATGACCCTGCCCTTCTCCCGGTCCATGATGTGGTTTTCCCTTTTGCAGTGGTCAGTGATTGCTGATTTGTAATGTTCATGTTGTGCTTGTTCTTTTACTGCTCTGATTTTTCATTTTTTTGACAGGTAAGTCACACCCTCATGGAACATCAGCTGATAAAGACGGGTCTCAAGACACCATCATGCGACACTCTGAAGAAGGCGAAAGACTCGCCGAAACATGTCAGGTAAAAAATTAACCTAAAACATAATTGTCTGCTTTTAATGAATCAGTCAAATATCAATAATAAGAAGACAAAATGAACCTAATACAAATAAATGAATGCTTAATAACTCCCCTGCAGATGCTCCTAAAAATCCAAACCTTCACCTGTAAATAAAACGTCCCGACCTGAAGACATCTTAATGCTATTATTTTGTTATACACACAGTGCCGCCAAGTGGAATCAAAAATTTGTTTTTATTTTAATTTTCACGTACTGCACGGTGCCCTTTTGACGAATCCGACTGAAAATTAGTCAGAAAAGACTCAAGACAATGATCTTACTCTCTGCCGAATTTTGTGACGTTTTGGCAAAAGGCGTGGCTATTAAGGTGCTGAAAAGTCCGATTGTACTTTGTGGCAACAAAAGCTCCGGCAACATGACTCAGATGATCCTATCTTCTCGAAGTTGTACACATTTGAGGATACTTCAGCCCTGAAGACATCTACCAACTTATTTTACATCGTAGTAGTAGCGCCACCAACTGGTAAAAGCTAATACAAGTTATTTTCTTGGATGTTTTTCTCCGTGCAACTCAACAAGGTCGCCCTCATATATGCTCGGATGACTGTTTCGGCCATGAGGATGTCACAATACGAAATTCGTGATTTTTCGTGAAAAGTTGTGGGAGTGGCATTGCACTGTTCGGCAATAAAACAAAGCTGATTATGAGGTTCTAAATATGAACGACAACTCGTAAAACTTTACACACACATCAGGCCGAGCAAATTTATCAATATTTTATAAGTTAGTTGTGCAGCTTTTTTGAAATGGCTCGCCATGGCCCTCGAGAAATGTTAAAAAAAAGCAGCTCTGGTTGAGTGTTTCACCTCGCTTTTTGTAAATTTTATGGAGTACAGTGAACCCTCGGTTATCGCGGTTAATGGGGACCGAGACCACCCGCGAAAACTGAAAATCCGCGAAGTAGCGGCGCACCTTCAAAAATGCTTAAAAAAAATATACAATATATATAATAAATATATAAATATATATATATATATATATATATATATATATATATATATATATATATATATATATATATATATACGGGGAGAGAGAGAGTGAAATTCATGTTATAACAAAAAAACCAAATTATTATTAAAACGTATTATTTTTTTATTCCCCAGCCATTCTTTTTGTATTTATTTAATTACTCCGACTTTTACCTGCTGGTACGCCGTCCGGTGTGCCCTGTGAAATGAAAGGTGGCATTCTTTATTTATTTATTCATTTATTCATTCATAACTGACAGCCTCGCGCTCCGCTCGTGCCCGGGCAGAAGAGGTGCTCCAATTTGGCTTAACTGTGACACACGCCCGTCCTCCTCCCCCGGAGCTTCCATTCGGTTAAACTTAGGGGCCGCTTGGCACCGCCCGTGCCCGGGGAAGGTGCTCCTCTTCGGCTTACTGTGACGCAAGCATGCCCTCCTCCTCCGGAGCTTCCATTCGGTTAAACTTAGGGGCCGCTTGGAACCGCCCGTGCCCGGGGAAGGTGCTCCTCTTCGGCTTACTGTGACGCGAGCATGCCCTCCTCCTCCGGAGCTTCCATTCAGTTAAACTTAGGGGCCGCTTGGAACCGCCCGTGCCCGGGGAAGGTGCTCCTCTTCGGCTTACTGTGACGCGAGCATGCCCTCCTCCTCCGGAGCTTCCATTCGGTTAAACTTAGGGGCCGCTTGGCACCGCCCGTGCCCGGGGAAGGTGCTCCTCTACGGCTTAACTGCCACGCACGCTGGCCGGAGCTCTGGTACGGTCCGAGCCGCGCGAAACGTCGCCACCGATCGTGTCCGGGGGAACGTGCTCTTCTTCGTCCACTCTCCTCTTCGCCCACGCTCTTCTTCGGCGCACGCCGGCCGTCTAACCGCTCCAGCGCCCCGTCGTGCCGCTCGGCGAAACTACAATGCCCCCGAATATTTTTTAGACTCGCGAAGCACTGAACCCGCGAAAGGTGAACCGCGAAGTAGCGAGGGTTCACTGTATGTATAAGACCAAGACCTACAAAAAAGTCTATTGGAGCAATGAGCTAGGTTTTACAGGAAGTCGGCCATTTTGAATTTACTTAAAAGGGGGCGGGTCACCACAATGGACTTTGTGTAGAAATTATTATTGGGGCCCGAGCAGCGACCGCGGCGAGGTCCCTATTGTTTTTGTAGAAGATATTATTACTTTTATTATTATTATTATTATTATTATTAGGGTCTGAGCAGCGACCGCTGCGAAGTCCCTATTGTTTTTGTAGAAATTATTTTTATTATTATTTTTCCGATTGTTCGATCGCATTTTTGACCCCCGAAACATGCACAAAAACTCACCAAACTTGGCAGTCTCATCGGGCATGGCGAAAAATTTGATATTTTAACGTCTAATATGAACAGGAAGTGAGTTATGAATTTTTGAAAGTCCGACTTTTGCCCTTTTTTGCATGTTTACAGGGGTCATTCTTTTGCACCCTGATCCTAAAGGCTTCATCTGATTGCCTTAAAATTCTGTCTGTAGCATCTGAAGACCTGGCACAAACACTGGGGCTAAAATTTTTTGTTTCCGAAATACTATATGACGGGGGCGAGGCATCAAAGTTTTCACTTAAGATTTCCTTCGCCGCAATGGACAAAATGCTTAATAACTCTCCTGCACATGCTGCTAAAAATCCAAAACTTCACATGTACATAAAGAGTCTGTACCTGAAGACATCTATATGTTTATATTCAGTTATACACCTTGCGCCAATCAATATCATTTTTTACATTTTGACGTACTGCATGGTGCCCTTTTAACGAATCCGATTGAAAATTGGCTAGAAAAGACTCAAGACATTGATCTTACTCTATCCCTATTTTTATGACTTTCCTTCAAAGGGCGTGGCTATTACGGTGCCGCAGAGTCTGATTATTCTCCGTGGCAACAAAAGTTCCTGCAAAATGATTCAGATGATCCATCTTCTGGAAATCTTTCACATTTGAGGATATTCAGGCCCTGAAGACGGCTGCCAACTTATTTTTGATCGCAGTGGTAGCGCCACCAACTGGTTAAAACAAATACAAATTATTTTCGTTGATGTTTTTCTCCGGGCAGGTGAACAAAATCTACCTTATATTTGCTCGGATGAGTGTTTAGGCCTTGAGCATGTCACAATACAAAAGTCTTTCGCCTTCTTCAGAGTGTCACATGATGCTGTCTTGTGACCCGTCTTTATCAGCTGATGTTCCATGAGGGCGTGACTTACCTGTCACAAGAATGAAGGCAAGTCACGCCCCCCGCTGTCCGTTCACTCCGCCAAGATGCTGGTCCAGGTGGTAGAGAGGATGAAGGCTCCCTTGTCTCTGTTCATGGTTTTTATGCCTCGCTTGCAGATCTCAATGGCCTCTCTGATCCAGCGCTGTTGTTTGTTCTCTTCTGTGCGGATGACCCTGCCCTTCTCCCGGTCCATGATGTGGTTTTCCCTTTTGCAGTGGTCAGTGATTGCTGATTTGTAATGTTCATGTTGTGTTTGTTCTTTTACTGCTCTGATTTTTTCATTTTTTTGACAGGTAAGTCACACCCTCATGGAACATCAGCTGATAAAGACGGGTCTCAAGACACCATCATGCGACACTCTGAAGAAGGCGAAAGACTCGCCGAAACATGTCAGGTAAAAAATTAACCTAAAACATAATTGTCTGCTTTTAATGAATCAGTCAAATATCAATAATAAGAAGACAAAATGAACCTAATACAAATAAATGAATGCTTAATAACTCCCCTGCACATGCTCCTAAAAATCCAAACCTTCACCTGTAAATAAAACGTCCCGACCTGAAGACATCTTAATGTTATTATTTTGTTATACACACAGTGCCGCCAAGTGGAATCAAAAATTTTTTTTAATTTTAATTTTCACGTACTGCACGGTGCCCTTTTGACGAATCCGACTGAAAATTAGTCAGAAAAGACTCAAGACAATGATCTTACTCTCTGCCGAATTTTGTGACGTTTTTGCAAAAGGCGTGGCTATTAAGGTGCTGAAAAGTCCGATTGTACTCTGTGGCAACAAAAGCTCCGGCAACATGACTCAGATGATCCTATCTTCTCGAAGTTGTACACATTTGAGGATACTTCAGCCCTGAAGACATCTACCAACTTATTTTACATCGTAGTAGTAGCGCCACCAACTGGTAAAAGCTAATACAAGTTATTTTCTTGGATGTTTTTCTCCGTGCAACTCAACAAGGTCGCCCTCATATATGCTCGGATGACTGTTTCGGCCATGAGGATGTCACAATACGAAATTAGTCCTTTTTCGTGAAAAGTTGTGGGAGTGGCATTGCACTGTTCGGCAATAAAACAACGCTGATTATGAGGTTCTAAATATGAACGACAACTCGTGAAACTTTACACACACATGAGGCCGAGCAAATTTATCAATATTTTATACGTTAGTTGTGCAGCTTTTTTGAAATGGCTCGCCATGGCCCTCGAGAAATGTTAAAAAAAAGCAGCTCTGGTTGAGTGTTTCACCTCGCTTTTTGTAAATTTTATGGAGTACAGTGAACCCTCGGTTATCGCGGTTAATGGGGACCGAGACCACCCGCGAAAACTGAAAATCCGCGAAGTAGCGGCGCACCTTCAAAAATGCTTAAAAAAAATATACAATATATATAATAAATATGTAAATATATATATATATATATATATATATATATATATATAAAAAAAAAAATATATATATATATATATATATATATATATGTATATACGGGGAGAGAGAGAGTGAAATTCATGTTATAACAAAAAAACCAAATTATTATTAAAACGTATTATTTTTTTATTCCCCAGCCATTCTTTTTGTATTTATTTAATTACTCCGACTTTTACCTGCTGGTACGCCGTCCGGTGTGCCCTGTGAAATGAAAGGTGGCATTCTTTATTTATTTATTCATTTATTCATTCATAACTGACAGCCTCGCGCTCCGCTCGTGCCCGGGCAGAAGAGGTGCTCCAATTTGGCTTAACTGTGACACACGCCCGTCCTCCTCCCCCGGAGCTTCCATTCGGTTAAACTTAGGGGCCGCTTGGCACCGCCCGTGCCCGGGGAAGGTGCTCCTCTTCGGCTTACTGTGACGCGAGCATGCCCTCCTCCTCCGGAGCTTCCATTCGGTTAAACTTAGGGGCCGCTTGGAACCGCCCGTGCCCGGGGAAGGTGCTCCTCTTCGGCTTACTGTGACGCGAGCATGCCCTCCTCCTCCGGAGCTTCCATTCGGTTAAACTTAGGGGCCGCTTGGCACCGCCCGTGCCCGGGGATGGTGCTCCTCTACGGCTTAACTGCCACGCACGCTGGCCGGAGCTCTGGTACGGTCCGAACCGCGCGAAACGTCGCCACCGATCGTGTCCGGGGGAACGTGCTCTTCTTCGTCCACTCTCCTCTTCGCCCACGCTCTTCTTCGGCGCACGCCGGCCGTCTAACCGCTCCAGCGCCCCGTCGTGCCGCTCGGCGAAACTACAATGCCCCCGAATATTTTTTAGACCCGCGAAGCACTGAACCCGCGAAAGGTGAACCGTGAAGTAGCGAGGGTTCACTGTATGTATAAGACCAAGACCTACAAAAAAGTCTCTTGGAGCAATGAGCTAGGTTTTACAGGAAGTCGGCCATTTTGAATTTACTTAAAAGGGGGCGGGTGACCACAATGGACTTTGTGTAGAAATTATTATTGGGGCCCGAGCAGCGACCGCGGCGAGGTCCCTATTGTTTTTGTAGAAGATATTATTACTTTTATTATTATTATTATTATTATTATTAGGGCCTGAGCAGCGACCGCTGCGAAGTCCCTATTGTTTTTGTAGAAATTATTATTATTATTATTTTTCCGATTGTTCGATCGCATTTTTGACCCCCGAAACATGCACAAAAACTCACCAAACTTGGCAGTCTCATCGGGCATGGCGAAAAATTTGATATTTTAACGTCTAATATGAACAGGAAGTGAGTTATGAATTTTTGAAAGTCCGACTTTTGCCCTTTTTTGCATGTTTACAGGGGTCATTCTTTTGCACCCTGATCCTAAAGGCTTCATCTGATTGCCTTAAAATTCTGTCTGTAGCATCTGAAGACCTGGCACAAACACTGGGGCTAAAATTTTTTGTTTCCAAAATACTATATGACGGGGGCGGGGCATCAAAGTTTTCACTTAAGATTTCCTTCGCCGCAATGGACAAAATGCTTAATAACTCTCCTGCACATGCTGCTAAAAATCCAAAACTTCACATGTACATAAAGAGTCTGTACCTGAAGACATCTATATGTTTATATTCAGTTATACACCTTGCGCCAATCAATATCATTTTTTACATTTTGACGTACTGCACGGTGCCCTTTTAACGAATCTGATTGAAAATTGGCTAGAAAAGACTCAAGACATTGATCTTACTCTATCCCTATTTTTGTGACTTTCCTTCGAAGGGCGTGGCTATTACGGTGCCGCAGAGTCTGATTATTCTCCGTGGCAACAAAAGTTCCTGCAAAATGATTCAGATGATCCATCTTCTCGAAATTTTTCACATTTGAGGATATTCAGGCCCTGAAGACGGCTGCCAACTTATTTTTGATCGCAGTGGTAGCGCCACCAACTGGTTAAAACAAATACAAATTATTTTCGTTGATTTTTTTCTCCGGGCAGGTTAACAAAATCTACCTTACATTTGCTCGGATGAGTGTTTAGGCCTTGAGGATGTCACAATACGAAAGTCTTTCGCCTTCTTCAGAGTGTCACATGATGGTGTCTTGTGGCCCGTCTTTATCAACTGATGTTCCATGAGGGCGTGACTTACCTGTCACAAGAATGAAGGCAAGTCACGCCCCCCGCTGTCCGTTCACTCCGCCAAAATGCTGCTCCAGGTGGTAGAGAGGATGAAGGCTCCCTTGTCTCTGTTCATGGTTTTTATGCCTCGCTTGCAGATCTCAATGGCCTCTCTGATCCAGCGCTGTTGTTTGTTCTCTTCGGTGCGGATGACCCTGCCCTTCTCCCGGTCCATGATGTGGTTTTCCCTTTTGCAGTGGTCAGTGATTGCTGATTTGTAATGTTCATGTTGTGCTTGTTCTTTGACTGCTCTGATTTTTCATTTTTTTGACAGGTAAGTCACACCCTCATGGAACATCAGCTGATAAAGACGGGTCTCAAGACACCATCATGCGACACTCTGAAGAAGGCGAAAGACTCGCCGAAACATGTCAGGTAAAAAATTAACCTAAAACATAATTGTCTGCTTTTAATGAATCAGTCAAATATCAATAATAAGAAGACAAAATGAACCTAATACAAATAAATGAATGCTTAATAACTCCCCTGCACATGCTCCTAAAAATCCAAACCTTCACCTGTAAATAAAACGTCCCGACCTGAAGACATCTTAATGTTATTATTTTGTTATACACACAGTGCCGCCAAGTGGAATCAAAAATTTGTTTTTATTTTAATTTTCACGTACTGCACGGTGCCCTTTTGACGAATCCGACTGAAAATTAGTCAGAAAAGACTCAAGACAATGATCTTACTCTCTGCCGAATTTTGTGACGTTTTGGCAAAAGGCGTGGCTATTAAGGTGCTGAAAAGTCCGATTGTACTCTGTGGCAACAAAAGCTCCGGCAACATGACTCAGATGATCCTATCTTCTCGAAGTTGTACACATTTGAGGATATTTCAGCCCTGAAGACATCTACCAACTTATTTTACATCGTAGTAGTAGCGCCACCAACTGGTAAAAGCTAATACAAGTTATTTTCTTGGATGTTTTTCTCCGTGCAACTCAACAAGGTCGCCCTCATATATGCTCGGATGACTGTTTCGGCCATGAGGATGTCACAATACGAAATTCGTGATTTTTCGTGAAAAGTTGTGGGAGTGGCATTGCACTGTTCGGCAATAAAACAAAGCTGATTATGAGGTTCTAAATATGAACGACAACTCGTAAAACTTTACACACACATCAGGCCGAGCAAATTTATCAATATTTTATACGTTAGTTGTGCAGCTTTTTTGAAATGGCTCGCCATGGCCCTCGAGAAATGTTAAAAAAAAGCAGCTCTGGTTGAATGTTTCACCTCGCTTTTTGTAAATTTTATGGAGTACAGTGAACTCTCTGTTATCGCGGTTAATGGGGACCGAGACCATCCGCGAAAACTGAAAATCCGCGAAGTAGCGGCGCACCTTCAAAAATGCTTAAAAAAAATATACAATATATATAATAAATATATAAATATATATATATATATATATATATATATATATATATATATATATATATATACGGGGAGAGAGAGAGTGAAATTCATGTTATAACAAAAAAAACAAATTATTATTAAAACGTATTATTTTTTTATTCCCCAGCCATTCTTTTTGTATTTATTTAATTACTCCGACTTTTACCTGCTGGTACGCCGTCCGGTGTGCCCTGTGAAATGAAAGGTGGCATTCTTTATTTATTTATTCATTTATTCATTCATAACTGACAGCCTCGCGCTCCGCTCGTGCCCGGGCAGAAGAGGTGCTCCAATTTGGCTTAACTGTGACACACGCCCGTCCTCCTCCCCCGGAGCTTCCATTCGGTTAAACTTAGGGGCCGCTTGGCACCGCCCGTGCCCGGGGAAGGTGCTCCTCTTCGGCTTACTGTGACGCGAGCATGCCCTCCTCCTCCGGAGCTTCCATTCGGTTAAACTTAGGGGCCGCTTGGAACCGCCCGTGCCCGGGGAAGGTGCTCCTCTTCGGCTTACTGTGACGCGAGCATGCCCTCCTCCTCCGGAGCTTCCATTCGGTTAAACTTAGGGGCCGCTTGGCACCGCCCGTGCCCGGGGAAGGTGCTCTTCTACGGCTTAACTGCCACGCACGCTGGCCGGAGCTCTGGTACGGTCCGAACCGCGTGAAACGTCGCCACCGATCGTGTCCGGGGGAACGTGCTCTTCTTCGTCCACTCTCCTCTTCGCCCACGCTCTTCTTCGGCGCACGCCGGCCGTCTAACCGCTCCAGCGCCCCGTCGTGCCGCTCGGCGAAACTACAATGCCCCCGAATATTTTTTAGACCCGCGAAGCACTGAACCCGCGAAAGGTGAACCGCGAAGTAGCGAGGGTTCACTGTATGTATAAGACCAAGACCTACAAAAAAGTCTCTTGGAGCAATGAGCTAGGTTTTACAGGAAGTCGGCCATTTTGAATTTACTTAAAAGGGGGCGGGTCACCACAATGGACTTTGTGTAGAAATTATTATTGGGGCCCGAGCAGCGACCGCGGCGAGGTCCCTATTGTTTTTGTAGAAGATATTATTACTTTTATTATTATTATTATTATTATTATTAGGGTCTGAGCAGCGACCGCTGCGAAGTCCCTATTGTTTTTGTAGAAATTATTATTATTATTATTTTTCCGATTGTTCGATCGCATTTTTGACCCCCGAAACATGCACAAAAACTCACCAAACTTGGCAGTCTCATCGGGCATGGCGAAAAATTTGATATTTTAACGTCTAATATGAACAGGAAGTGAGTTATGAATTTTTGAAAGTCCGACTTTTGCCCTTTTTTGCATGTTTACAGGGGTCATTCTTTTGCACCCTGATCCTAAAGGCTTCATCTGATTGCCTTAAAATTCTGTCTGTAGCATCTGAAGACCTGGCACAAACACTGGGGCTAAAATTTTTTGTTTCCGAAATACTATATGACGGGGGCGAGGCATCAAAGTTTTCACTTAAGATTTCCTTCGCCGCAATGGACAAAATGCTTAATAACTCTCCTGCACATGCTGCTAAAAATCCAAAACTTCACATGTACATAAAGAGTCTGTACCTGAAGACATCTATATGTTTATATTCAGTTATACACCTTGCGCCAATCAATATCATTTTTTACATTTTGACGTACTGCACGGTGCCCTTTTAACGAATCTGATTGAAAATTGGCTAGAAAAGACTCAAGACATTGATCTTACTCTATCCCTATTTTTGTGACTTTCCTTCGAAGGGCGTGGCTATTACGGTGCCGCAGAGTCTGATTATTCTCCGTGGCAACAAAAGTTCCTGCAAAATGATTCAGATGATCCATCTTCTCGAAATTTTTCACATTTGAGGATATTCAGGCCCTGAAGACGGCTGCCAACTTATTTTTGATCGCAGTGGTAGCGCCACCAACTGGTTAAAACAAATACAAATCATTTTCGTTGATTTTTTTCTCCGGGCAGGTTAACAAAATCTACCTTACATTTGCTCGGATGAGTGTTTAGGCCTTGAGGATGTCACAATACGAAAGTCTTTCGCCTTCTTCAGAGTGTCACATGATGGTGTCTTGTGGCCCGTCTTTATCAGCTGATGTTCCATGAGGGCGTGACTTACCTGTCACAAGAATGAAGGCAAGTCACGCCCCCCGCTGTCCGTTCACTCCGCCAAAATGCTGCTCCAGGTGGTAGAGAGGATGAAGGCTCCCTTGTCTCTGTTCATGGTTTTTATGCCTCGCTTGCAGATCTCAATGGCCTCTCTGATCCAGCGCTGTTGTTTGTTCTCTTCGGTGCGGATGACCCTGCCCTTCTCCCGGTCCATGATGTGGTTTTCCCTTTTGCAGTGGTCAGTGATTGCTGATTTGTAATGTTCATGTTGTGCTTGTTCTTTGACTGCTCTGATTTTTCATTTTTTTGACAGGTAAGTCACACCCTCATGGAACATCAGCTGATAAAGACGGGTCTCAAGACACCATCATGCGACACTCTGAAGAAGGCGAAAGACTCGCCGAAACATGTCAGGTAAAAAATTAACCTAAAACATAATTGTCTGCTTTTAATGAATCAGTCAAATATCAATAATAAGAAGACAAAATGAACCTAATACAAATAAATGAATGCTTAATAACTCCCCTGCACATGCTCCTAAAAATCCAAACCTTCACCTGTAAATAAAACGTCCCGACCTGAAGACATCTTAATGTTATTATTTTGTTATACACACAGTGCCGCCAAGTGGAATCAAAAATTTGTTTTTATTTTAATTTTCACGTACTGCACGGTGCCCTTTTGACGAATCCGACTGAAAATTAGTCAGAAAAGACTCAAGACAATGATCTTACTCTCTGCCGAATTTTGTGACGTTTTGGCAAAAGGCGTGGCTATTAAGGTGCTGAAAAGTCCGATTGTACTCTGTGGCAACAAAAGCTCCGGCAACATGACTCAGATGATCCTATCTTCTCGAAGTTGTACACATTTGAGGATACTTCAGCCCTGAAGACATCTACCAACTTATTTTACATCGTAGTAGTAGCGCCACCAACTGGTAAAAGCTAATACAAGTTATTTTCTTGGATGTTTTTCTCCGTGCAACTCAACAAGGTCGCCCTCATATATGCTCGGATGACTGTTTCGGCCATGAGGATGTCACAATACGAAATTCGTGATTTTTCGTGAAAAGTTGTGGGAGTGGCATTGCACTGTTCGGCAATAAAACAAAGCTGATTATGAGGTTCTAAATATGAACGACAACTCGTAAAACTTTACACACACATCAGGCCGAGCAAATTTATCAATATTTTATACGTTAGTTGTGCAGCTTTTTTGAAATGGCTCGCCATGGCCCTCGAGAAATGTTAAAAAAAAGCAGCTCTGGTTGAATGTTTCACCTCGCTTTTTGTAAATTTTATGGAGTACAGTGAACTCTCTGTTATCGCGGTTAATGGGGACCGAGACCATCCGCGAAAACTGAAAATCCGCGAAGTAGCGGCGCACCTTCAAAAATGCTTAAAAAAAATATACAATATATATAATAAATATATAAATATATATATATATATATATATATATATATATATATATATATATACGGGGAGAGAGAGAGTGAAATTCATGTTATAACAAAAAAAACAAATTATTATTAAAACGTATTATTTTTTTATTCCCCAGCCATTCTTTTTGTATTTATTTAATTACTCCGACTTTTACCTGCTGGTACGCCGTCCGGTGTGCCCTGTGAAATGAAAGGTGGCATTCTTTATTTATTTATTCATTTATTCATTCATAACTGACAGCCTCGCGCTCCGCTCGTGCCCGGGCAGAAGAGGTGCTCCAATTTGGCTTAACTGTGACACACGCCCGTCCTCCTCCCCCGGAGCTTCCATTCGGTTAAACTTAGGGGCCGCTTGGCACCGCCCGTGCCCGGGGAAGGTGCTCCTCTTCGGCTTACTGTGACGCGAGCATGCCCTCCTCCTCCGGAGCTTCCATTCGGTTAAACTTAGGGGCCGCTTGGAACCGCCCGTGCCCGGGGAAGGTGCTCCTCTTCGGCTTACTGTGACGCGAGCATGCCCTCCTCCTCCGGAGCTTCCATTCGGTTAAACTTAGGGGCCGCTTGGCACCGCCCGTGCCCGGGGAAGGTGCTCCTCTACGGCTTAACTGCCACGCACGCTGGCCGGAGCTCTGGTACGGTCCGAACCGCGTGAAACGTCGCCACCGATCGTGTCCGGGGGAACGTGCTCTTCTTCGTCCACTCTCCTCTTCGCCCACGCTCTTCTTCGGCGCACGCCGGCCGTCTAACCGCTCCAGCGCCCCGTCGTGCCGCTCGGCGAAACTACAATGCCCCCGAATATTTTTTAGACCCGCGAAGCACTGAACCCGCGAAAGGTGAACCGCGAAGTAGCGAGGGTTCACTGTATGTATAAGACCAAGACCTACAAAAAAGTCTCTTGGAGCAATGAGCTAGGTTTTACAGGAAGTCGGCCATTTTGAATTTACTTAAAAGGGGGCGGGTCACCACAATGGACTTTGTGTAGAAATTATTATTGGGGCCCGAGCAGCGACCGCGGCGAGGTCCCTATTGTTTTTGTAGAAGATATTATTACTTTTATTATTATTATTATTATTATTATTAGGGTCTGAGCAGCGACCGCTGCGAAGTCCCTATTGTTTTTGTAGAAATTATTATTATTATTATTTTTCCGATTGTTCGATCGCATTTTTGACCCCCGAAACATGCACAAAAACTCACCAAACTTGGCAGTCTCATCGGGCATGGCGAAAAATTTGATATTTTAACGTCTAATATGAACAGGAAGTGAGTTATGAATTTTTGAAAGTCCGACTTTTGCCCTTTTTTGCATGTTTACAGGGGTCATTCTTTTGCACCCTGATCCTAAAGGCTTCATCTGATTGCCTTAAAATTCTGTCTGTAGCATCTGAAGACCTGGCACAAACACTGGGGCTAAAATTTTTTGTTTCCGAAATACTATATGACGGGGGCGAGGCATCAAAGTTTTCACTTAAGATTTCCTTCGCCGCAATGGACAAAATGCTTAATAACTCTCCTGCACATGCTGCTAAAAATCCAAAACTTCACATGTACATAAAGAGTCTGTACCTGAAGACATCTATATGTTTATATTCAGTTATACACCTTGCGCCAATCAATATCATTTTTTACATTTTGACGTACTGCACGGTGCCCTTTTAACGAATCTGATTGAAAATTGGCTAGAAAAGACTCAAGACATTGATCTTACTCTATCCCTATTTTTGTGACTTTCCTTCGAAGGGCGTGGCTATTACGGTGCCGCAGAGTCTGATTATTCTCCGTGGCAACAAAAGTTCCTGCAAAATGATTCAGATGATCCATCTTCTTGAAATTTTTCACATTTGAGGATATTCAGGCCCTGAAGACGGCTGCCAACTTATTTTTGATCGCAGTGGTAGCGCCACCAACTGGTTAAAACAAATACAAATCATTTTCGTTGATTTTTTTCTCCGGGCAGGTTAACAAAATCTACCTTACATTTGCTCGGATGAGTGTTTAGGCCTTGAGGATGTCACAATACGAAAGTCTTTCGCCTTCTTCAGAGTGTCACATGATGGTGTCTTGTGGCCCGTCTTTATCAGCTGATGTTCCATGAGGGCGTGACTTACCTGTCACAAGAATGAAGGCAAGTCACGCCCCCCGCTGTCCGTTCACTCCGCCAAAATGCTGCTCCAGGTGGTAGAGAGGATGAAGGCTCCCTTGTCTCTGTTCATGGTTTTTATGCCTCGCTTGCAGATCTCAATGGCCTCTCTGATCCAGCGCTGTTGTTTGTTCTCTTCGGTGCGGATGACCCTGCCCTTCTCCCGGTCCATGATGTGGTTTTCCCTTTTGCAGTGGTCAGTGATTGCTGATTTGTAATGTTCATGTTGTGCTTGTTCTTTGACTGCTCTGATTTTTCATTTTTTGACAGGTAAGTCACACCCTCATGGAACATCAGCTGATAAAGACGGGTCTCAAGACACCATCATGCGACACTCTGAAGAAGGCGAAAGACTCGCCGAAACATGTCAGGTAAAAAATTAACCTAAAACATAATTGTCTGCTTTTAATGAATCAGTCAAATATCAATAATAAGAAGACAAAATGAACCTAATACAAATAAATGAATGCTTAATAACTCCCCTGCACATGCTCCTAAAAATCCAAACCTTCACCTGTAAATAAAACGTCCCGACCTGAAGACATCTTAATGTTATTATTTTGTTATACACACAGTGCCGCCAAGTGGAATCAAAAATTTGTTTTTATTTTAATTTTCACGTACTGCACGGTGCCCTTTTGACGAATCCGACTGAAAATTAGTCAGAAAAGACTCAAGACAATGATCTTACTCTCTGCCGAATTTTGTGACGTTTTGGCAAAAGGCGTGGCTATTAAGGTGCTGAAAAGTCCGATTGTACTCTGTGGCAACAAAAGCTCCGGCAACATGACTCAGATGATCCTATCTTCTCGAAGTTGTACACATTTGAGGATACTTCAGCCCTGAAGACATCTACCAACTTATTTTACATCGTAGTAGTAGCGCCACCAACTGGTAAAAGCTAATACAAGTTATTTTCTTGGATGTTTTTCTCCGTGCAACTCAACAAGGTCGCCCTCATATATGCTCGGATGACTGTTTCGGCCATGAGGATGTCACAATACGAAATTCGTGATTTTTCGTGAAAAGTTGTGGGAGTGGCATTGCACTGTTCGGCAATAAAACAAAGCTGATTATGAGGTTCTAAATATGAACGACAACTCGTAAAACTTTACACACACATCAGGCCGAGCAAATTTATCAATATTTTATACGTTAGTTGTGCAGCTTTTTTGAAATGGCTCGCCATGGCCCTCGAGAAATGTTAAAAAAAAGCAGCTCTGGTTGAGTGTTTCACCTCGCTTTTTGTAAATTTTATGGAGTACAGTGAACCCTCGGTTATCGCGGTTAATGGGGACCGAGACCACCCGCGAAAACTGAAAATCCGCGAAGTAGCGGCGCACCTTCAAAAATGCTTAAAAAAAATATACAATATATATAATAAATATATATATATATATATATATATATATATATATATACGGGGAGAGAGAGAGTGAAATTCATGTTATAACAAAAAAACCAAATTATTATTAAAACGTATTATTTTTTTATTCCCCAGCCATTCTTTTTGTATTTATTTAATTACTCCGACTTTTACCTGCTGGTACGCCGTCCGGTGTGCCCTGTGAAATGAAAGGTGGCATTCTTTATTTATTTATTCATTTATTCATTCATAACTGACAGCCTCGCGCTCCGCTCGTGCCCGGGCAGAAGAGGTGCTACAATTTGGCTTAACTGTGACACACGCCCGTCCTCCTCCGTCCGGAGCTTCCATTCGGTTAAACTTAGGGGCCGCTTGGCACCGCCCGTGCCCGGGGAAGGTGCTCCTCTTCGGCTTACTGTGACGCGAGCATGCCCTCCTCCTCCGGAGCTTCCATTCGGTTAAACTTAGGGGCCGCTTGGAACCGCCCGTGCCCGGGGAAGGTGCTCCTCTTCGGCTTACTGTGACGCGAGCATGCCCTCCTCCTCCGGAGCTTCCATTCGGTTAAACTTAGGGGCCGCTTGGCACCGCCCGTGCCCGGGGAAGGTGCTCCTCTACGGCTTAACTGCCACGCACGCTGGCCGGAGCTCTGGTACGGTCCGAACCGCGCGAAACGTCGCCACCGATCGTGTCCGGGGGAACGTGCTCTTCTTCGTCCACTCTCCTCTTCGCCCACGCTCTTCTTCGGCGCACGCCGGCCGTCTAAACGCTCCAGCGCCCCGTCGTGCCGCTCGGCGAAACTACAATGCCCCCGAATATTTTTTAGACCCGCGAAGCACTGAACCTGCGAAAGGTGAACCGCGAAGTAGCGAGGGTTCACTGTATGTATAAGACCAAGACCTACAAAAAAGTCTCTTGGAGCAATGAGCTAGGTTTTACAGGAAGTCGGCCATTTTGAATTTACTTAAAAGGGGGCGGGTCACCACAATGGACTTTGTGTAGAAATTATTATTGGGGCCCGAGCAGCGACCGCGGCGAGGTCCCTATTGTTTTTGTAGAAAATATTATTACTTTTATTATTATTATTATTATTATTATTAGGGCCTGAGCAGCGACCGCTGCGAAGTCCCTATTGTTTTTGTAGAAATTATTATTATTATTTTTCCGATTGTTCGATCGCATTTTTGACCCCCGAAACATGCACAAAAACTCACCAAACCTGGCAGTCTCATCGGGCATGGCGAAAAATTTGATATTTTAACGTCTAATATGAACAGGAAGTGAGTTATGAATTTTTGAAAGTCCGACTTTTGCCCTTTTTTGCATGTTTACAGGGGTCATTCTTTTGCACCCTGATCCTAAAGGCTTCATCTGATTGCCTTAAAATTCTGTCTGGAGCATCTGAAGACCTGGGACAAACACTGGGGCTAAAATTTTTTGTTTCCGAAATACTATATGACGGGGGCGGGGCTTCAAAGTTTTCACTTAAGATTTCCTTCGCCGCAATGGACAAAATGCTTAATAACTCTCCTGCACATGCTGCTAAAAATCCAAAACTTCACATGTACATAAAGAGTCTGTACCTGAAGACATCTATATGTTTATATTCAGTTATACACCTTGCGCCAATCAATATCATTTTATACATTTTGACGTACTGCACGGTGCCCTTTTAACGAATCTGATTGAAAATTGGCTAGAAAAGACTCAAGACATTGATCTTACTCTATCCCTATTTTTGTGACTTTCCTTCGAAGGGCGTGGCTATTACGGTGCCGCAGAGTCTGATTATTCTCCGTGGCAACAAAAGTTCCTGC
Source organism: Idiotropiscis lumnitzeri (assembly GCF_059441095.1). Lineage (NCBI taxonomy): Eukaryota > Metazoa > Chordata > Actinopteri > Syngnathiformes > Syngnathidae > Idiotropiscis > Idiotropiscis lumnitzeri. The sequence continues at coordinate 14,674 of NW_028283661.1, read as the reverse complement.
AAAATGATTCAGATGATCCATCTTCTCGAAATTTTTCACATTTGAGGATATTCAGGCCCTGAAGACGGCTGCCAACTTATTTTTGATCGCAGTGGTAGCGCCACCAACTGGTTAAAACAAATATAAATTATTTTCGTTGATGTTTTTCTCCGGGCATGTTAACAAAATCTACCTTATATTTGCTCGGATGAGTGTTTAGGCCTTGAGCATGTCACAATACGAAAGTCTTTCGCCTTCTTCAGAGTGTCACATGATGGTGTCTTGTGACCCGCCTTTATCAGCTGATGTTCCATGAGGGCGTGACTTACCTGTCACAAGAATGAAGGCAAGTCACGCCCCCCGCTGTCCGTTCACTCCGCCAAGATGCTGGTCCAGGTGGTAGAGAGGATGAAGGCTCCCTTGTCTCTGTTCATGGTTTTTATGCCTCGCTTGCAGATCTCAATGGCCTCTCTGATCCAGCGCTGTTGTTTGTTCTCTTCTGTGCGGATGACCCTACCCTTCTCCCGGTCCATGATGTGGTTTTCCCTTTTGCAGTGGTCAGTGATTGCTGATTTGTAATGTTCATGTTGTGCTTGTTCTTTTACTGCTCTGATTTTTTTCATTTTTTTGACAGGTAAGTCACACCCTCATGGAACATCAGCTCAAGACACCATCATGCGACACTCTGAAGTAGGCGAAAGACTCGCCGAAACATGTCAGGTAAAAAATTAACCTAAAACATAATTGTCTGCTTTTAATGAATCAGTCAAATATCAATAATAAGAAGACAAAATGAACCTAATACAAATAAATGAATGCTTAATAACTCCCCTGCACATGCTCCTAAAAATCCAAACCTTCACCTGTAAATAAAACGTCCCGACCTGAAGACATCTTAATGTTATTATTTTGTTATACACACAGTGCCGCCAAGTGGAATCAAAAATTTGTTTTTATTTTAATTTTCACGTACTGCACGGTGCCCTTTCGACGAATCCGACTGAAAATTAGTCAGAAAAGACTCAAGACAATGATCTTACTCTCTGCCGAATTTTGTGACGTTTTTGCAAAAGGCGTGGCTATTACGGTGCTGAAAAGTCCGATTGTACTCTGTGGCAACAAAAGCTCCAGCAACATGACTCAGATGATCCTATCTTCTCGAAGTTGCACACATTTGAGGATACTTCAGCCCTGAAGACATCTACCAACTTATTTTTCATCGTAGTAGTAGCGCCCCCAACTGGTAAAAGCTAATACAAGTTATTTTCTTGGATGTTTTTCTCCGTGCAACTCAACAAGGTCGCCCTCATATATGCTCGGATGACTGTTTCGGCCATGAGGATGTCACAATACGAAATTCGTCCTTTTTCATGAAAAGTTGTGGGAGTGGCATTGCACTGTTCGGCAATAAAACAAAGCTGATTATGAGGTTCTAAATATGAACGACAACTCGTGAAACTTTACACACACATCAGGCCGAGCAAATTTATCAATATTTTATACGTTAGTTGTGCAGCTTTTTTGAAATGGCTCGCCATGGCCCTCGAGAAATGTTAAAAAAAAGCAGCCCTGGTTGAGTGTTTCACCTCGCTTTTTGTAAATTTTATGGAGTACAGTGAACCCTCGGTTATCGCGGTTAATGGGGACCGAGACCACCCGCGAAAACTGAAAATCCGCGAAGTAGCGGCGCACCTTCAAAAATGCTTAAAAAAAATATACAATATATATAATAAATATATAAATATATATATATATATATATATATATATATATATATATATACGGGGGGAGAGAGAGAGAGAGAGAGTGAAATTCATGTTATAACAAAAAAAACAAATTATTATTAAAACTTATTATTTTTTTTATTCCCCAACCATTCTTTTTGTATTTATTTAATTACTCCGACTTTTACCTGCTGGTACGCCGTCCGGTGTGCCCTGTGAAATGAAAGGTGGCATTCTTTATTTATTTATTCATTTATTCATTCATAACTGACAGCCTCGCGCTCCGCTTGTGCCCGGCAGAAGAGGTGCTCCAATTCGGCTTAACTGTGACACACGCCCGCCCTCCTCCCCCGGAGCTTCCATTCGGTTAAACTTAGGGGCCGCTTGGCACCGCCCGTGCCCGGGGAAGGTGCTCCTCTTCGGCTTACTGTGACGCGAGCATGCCCTCCTCCTCCGGAGCTTCCATTCGGTTAAACTTAGGGGCCGCTTGGAACCGCCCGTGCCCGGGGAAGGTGCTCCTCTTCGGCTTACTGTGACGCGAGCATGCCCTCCTCCTCCGGAGCTTCCATTCGGTTAAACTTAGGGGCCGCTTGGCACCGCCCGTGCCCGGGGAAGGTGCTCCTCTACGGCTTAACTGCCACGCACGCTGGCCGGAGCTCTGGTACGGTCCGAACCGCGCGAAACGTCGCCACCGATCGTGTCCGGGGGAACGTGCTCTTCTTCGTCCACTCTCCTCTTCGCCCACGCTCTTCTTCGGCGCACGCCGGCCGTCTAACCGCTCCAGCGCCCCGTCGTGCCGCTCGGCGAAACTACAATGCCCCCGAATATTTTTTAGACCCGCGAAGCACTGAACCCGCGAAAGGTGAACCTCGAAGTAGCGAGGGTTCACTGTATGTATAAGACCAAGACCTACAAAAAAGTCTCTTGGAGCAATGAGCTAGGTTTTACAGGAAGTCGGCCATTTTGAATTTACTTAAAAGGGGGCGGGTCACCACAATGGACTTTGTGTAGAAATTATTATTGGGGCCCGAGCAGCGACCGCGGCGAGGTCCCTATTGTTTTTGTAGAAGATATTATTACTTTTATTATTATTATTATTATTATTATTAGGGTCTGAGCAGCGACCGCTGCGAAGTCCCTATTGTTTTTGTAGAAATTATTATTATTATTATTTTTCCGATTGTTCGATCGCATTTTTGACCCCCGAAACATGCACAAAAACTCACCAAACTTGGCAGTCTCATCGGGCATGGCGAAAAATTTGATATTTTTTAACGTCTAATATGAACAGGAAGTGAGTTATGAATTTTTGAAAGTCCGACTTTTGCCCTTTTTTGCATGTTTACAGGGGTCATTCTTTTGCACCCTGATCCTAAAGGCTTCATCTGATTGCCTTAAAGTTCTGTCTGGAGCATCTTAAGACCTGGGACAAACACTGGGGCTAAAATTTTTTGTTTCCGAAATACTATATGACGGGGGCGGGGCTTCAAAGTTTTCACTTAAGATTTCCTTCGCCGCAATGGACAAAATGCTTAATAACTCTCCTGCACGTGCTGCTAAAAATCCAAAACTTCACATGTACATAAAGAGTCGGTACCTGAAGACATCTATATGTTTATATTCAGTTATACACCTTGCGCCAATCAATATAAATGTTTACATTTTGACGTACTGCACGGTGCCCTTTTAACGAATCCGACTGAAAATTGGCTAGAAAAGACTCAAGACATTGATCTTACTCTATCCCTATTTTTATGACTTTCCTTCAAAGGGCGTGGCTATTACGGTGCCGCAGAGTCTGATTATTCTCCGTGGCAACAAAAGTTCCTGCAAAATGATTCAGATGATCCATCTTCTGGAAATCTTTCACATTTGAGGATATTCAGGCCCTGAAGACGGCTGCCAACTTATTTTTGATCGCAGTGGTAGCGCCACCAACTGGTTAAAACAAATACAAATTATTTTCGTTGATGTTTTTCTCCGGGCAGGTTAACAAAATCTACCTTATATTTGCTCGGATGAGTGTTTAGGCCTTGAGCATGTCACAATACGAAAGTCTTTCGCCTTCTTCAGAGTGTCACATGATGGTGTCTTGTGACCCGTCTTTATCAGCTGATGTTCCATGAGGGCGTGACTTACCTGTCACAAGAATGAAGGCAAGTCACGCCCCCCGCTGTCCGTTCACTCCGCCAAGATGCTGGTCCAGGTGGTAGAGAGGATGAAGGCTCCCTTGTCTCTGTTCATGGTTTTTATGCCTCGCTTGCAGATCTCAATGGCCTCTCTGATCCAGCGCTGTTGTTTGTTCTCTTCTGTGCGGATGACCCTGCCCTTCTCCCGGTCCATGATGTGGTTTTCCCTTTTGCAGTGGTCAGTGATTGCTGATTTGTAATGTTCATGTTGTGCTTGTTCTTTTACTGCTCTGATTTTTTCATTTTTTTGACAGGTAAGTCACACCCTCATGGAACATCAGCTGATAAAGACGGGTCTCAAGACACCATCATGCGACACTCTGAAGAAGGCGAAAGACTCGCCGAAACATGTCAGGTAAAAAATTAACCTAAAACATAATTGTCTGCTTTTAATGAATCAGTCAAATATCAATAATAAGAAGACAAAATGAACCTAATACAAATAAATGAATGCTTAATAACTCCCCTGCACATGCTCCTAAAAATCCAAACCTTCACCTGTAAATAAAACGTCCCGACCTGAAGACATCTTAATGTTATTATTTTGTTATACACACAGTGCCGCCAAGTGGAATCAAAAATTTGTTTTTATTTTAATTTTCACGTACTGCACGGTGCCCTTTTGACGAATCCGACTGAAAATTAGTCAGAAAAGACTCAAGACAATGATCTTACTCTCTGCCGAATTTTGTGACGTTTTGGCAAAAGGCGTGGCTATTAAGGTGCTGAAAAGTCCGATTGTACTCTGTGGCAACAAAAGCTCCGGCAACATGACTCAGATGATCCTATCTTCTCGAAGTTGTACACATTTGAGGATACTTCAGCCCTGAAGACATCTACCAACTTATTTTACATCGTAGTAGTAGCGCCACCAACTGGTAAAAGCTAATACAAGTTATTTTCTTGGATGTTTTTCTCCGTGCAACTCAACAAGGTCGCCCTCATATATGCTCGGATGACTGTTTCGGCCATGAGGATGTCACAATACGAAATTCGTGATTTTTCGTGAAAAGTTGTGGGAGTGGCATTGCACTGTTCGGCAATAAAACAAAGCTGATTATGAGGTTCTAAATATGAACGACAACTCGTAAAACTTTACACACACATCAGGCCGAGCAAATTTATCAATATTTTATACGTTAGTTGTGCAGCTTTTTTGAAATGGCTCGCCATGGCCCTCGAGAAATGTTAAAAAAAAGCAGCTCTGGTTGAATGTTTCACCTCGCTTTTTGTAAATTTTATGGAGTACAGTGAACTCTCTGTTATCGCGGTTAATGGGGACCGACACCATCCGCGAAAACTGAAAATCCGCGAAGTAGCGGCGCACCTTCAAAAATGCTTAAAAAAAATATACAATATATATAATAAATATATAAATATATATATATATATATATATATATATATATACGGGGAGAGAGAGAGTGAAATTCATGTTATAAAAAAAAAAACAAATTATTATTAAAACGTATTATTTTTTTATTCCCCAGCCATTCTTTTTGTATTTATTTAATTACTCCGACTTTTACCTGCTGGTACGCCGTCCGGTGTGCCCTGTGAAATGAAAGGTGGCATTCTTTATTTATTTATTCATTTATTCATTCATAACTGACAGCCTCGCGCTCCGCTCGTGCCCGGGCAGAAGAGGTGCTCCAATTTGGCTTAACTGTGACACACGCCCGTCCTCCTCCCCCGGAGCTTCCATTCGGTTAAACTTAGGGGCCGCTTGGCACCGCCCGTGCCCGGGGAAGGTGCTCCTCTACGGCTTAACTGCCACGCACGCTGGCCGGAGCTCTGGTACGGTCCGAACCGCGCGAAACGTCGCCACCGATCGTGTCCGGGGGAACGTGCTCTTCTTCGTCCACTCTCCTCTTCGCCCACGCTCTTCTTCGGCGCACGCCGGCCGTCTAACCGCTCCAGCGCCCCGTCGTGCCGCTCGGCGAAACTACAATGCCCCCGAATATTTTTTAGACCCGCGAAGCACTGAACCCGCGAAAGGTGAACCGCGAAGTAGCGAGGGTTCACTGTATGTATAAGACCAAGACCTACAAAAAAGTCTATTGGAGCAATGAGCTAGGTTTTACAGGAAGTCGGCCATTTTGAATTTACTTAAAAGGGGGCGGGTCACCACAATGGACTTTGTGTAGAAATTATTATTGGGGCCCGAGCAGCGACCGCGGCGAGGTCCCTATTGTTTTTGTAGAAGATATTATTACTTTTATTATTATTATTATTATTATTATTAGGGTCTGAGCAGCGACCGCTGCGAAGTCCCTATTGTTTTTGTAGAAATTATTTTTATTATTATTTTTCCGATTGTTCGATCGCATTTTTGACCCCCGAAACATGCACAAAAACTCACCAAACTTGGCAGTCTCATCGGGCATGGCGAAAAATTTGATATTTTAACGTCTAATATGAACAGGAAGTGAGTTATGAATTTTTGAAAGTCCGACTTTTGCCCTTTTTTGCATGTTTACAGGGGTCATTCTTTTGCACCCTGATCCTAAAGGCTTCATCTGATTGCCTTAAAATTCTGTCTGTAGCATCTGAAGACCTGGCACAAACACTGGGGCTAAAATTTTTTGTTTCCGAAATACTATATGACGGGGGCGAGGCATCAAAGTTTTCACTTAAGATTTCCTTCGCCGCAATGGACAAAATGCTTAATAACTCTCCTGCACATGCTGCTAAAAATCCAAAACTTCACATGTACATAAAGAGTCTGTACCTGAAGACATCTATATATTTATATTCATTTATACACCTTGCGCCAATCAATATCATTTTTTACATTTTGACGTACTGCACGGTGCCCTTTTAACGAATCTGATTGAAAATTGGCTAGAAAAGACTCAAGACATTGATCTTACTCTATCCCTATTTTTGTGACTTTCCTTCGAAGGGCGTGGCTATTACGGTGCCGCAGAGTCTGATTATTCTCCGTGGCAACAAAAGTTCCTGCAAAATGATTCAGATGATCCATCTTCTCGAAATTTTTCACATTTGAGGATATTCAGGCCCTGAAGACGGCTGCCAACTTATTTTTGATCGCAGTGGTAGCGCCACCAACTGGTTAAAACAAATACAAATTATTTTCGTTGATTTTTTTCTCCGGGCAGGTTAACAAAATCTACCTTACATTTGCTCGGATGAGTGTTTAGGCCTTGAGGATGTCACAATACGAAAGTCTTTCGCCTTCTTCAGAGTGTCACATGATGGTGTCTTGTGGCCCGTCTTTATCAGCTGATGTTCCATGAGGGCGTGACTTACCTGTCACAAGAATGAAGGCAAGTCACGCCCCCCGCTGTCCGTTCACTCCGCCAAAATGCTGCTCCAGGTGGTAGAGAGGATGAAGGCTCCCTTGTCTCTGTTCATGGTTTTTATGCCTCGCTTGCAGATCTCAATGGCCTCTCTGATCCAGCGCTGTTGTTTGTTCTCTTCGGTGCGGATGACCCTGCCCTTCTCCCGGTCCATGATGTGGTTTTCCCTTTTGCAGTGGTCAGTGATTGCTGATTTGTAATGTTCATGTTGTGCTTGTTCTTTTACTGCTCTGATTTTTTCATTTTTTTGACAGGTAAGTCACACCCTCATGGAACATCAGCTGATAAAGACGGGTCTCAAGACACCATCATGCGACACTCTGAAGAAGGCAAAAGACTCGCCGAAACATGTCAGGTAAAAAATTAACCTAAAACATAATTGTCTGCTTTTAATGAATCAGTCAAATATCAATAATAAGAAGACAAAATGAACCTAATACAAATAAATGAATGCTTAATAACTCCCCTGCACATGCTCCTAAAAATCCAAACCTTCACCTGTAAATAAAACGTCCCGACCTGAAGACATCTTAATGTTATTATTTTGTTATACACACAGCGCCGCCAAGTGGAATAAAAAATTTGTTTTTATTTTAATTTTCACGTACTGCACGGTGCCCTTTTGACGAATCCGACTGAAAATTAGTCAGAAAAGACTCAAGACAATGATCTTACTCTCTGCCGAATTTTGTGACGTTTTGGCAAAAGGCGTGGCTATTAAGGTGCTGAAAAGTCCGATTGTACTCTGTGGCAACAAAAGCTCCGGCAACATGACTCAGATGATCCTATCTTCTCGAAGTTGTACACATTTGAGGATACTTCAGCCCTGAAGACATCTACCGACTTATTTTTCATCGTAGTAGTAGCGCCACCAACTGGTAAAAGCTAATACAAGTTATTTTCTTGGATGTTTTTCTCCGTGCAACTCAACAAGGTCGCCCTCATATATGCTCGGATGACTGTTTCGGCCATGAGGATGTCACAACACGAAATTAGTCCTTTTTCGTGAAAAGTTGTGGGAGTGGCATTGCACTGTTCGGCAATAAAACAACGCTGATTATGAGGTTCTAAATATGAACGACAACTCGTGAAACTTTACACACACATCAGGCCGAGCAAATTTATCAATATTTTATACGTTAGTTGTGCAGCTTTTTTGAAATGGCTCGCCATGGCCCTCGAGAAATGTTCAAAAAAGCAGCCCTGATTGAGTGTTTCACCTCGCTTTTTGTAAATTTTATGGAGTACAGTGAACCCTCGGTTATCGCGGTTAATGGGGACCGAGACCACCCGCGAAAACTGAAAATCCGCGAAGTAGCGGCGCACCTTCAAAAATGCTTAAAAAAAATATACAATATATATAATAAATATATATATATATATATATATATATATATATATATATATATATATATATATATATATACGGGGAGAGAGAGAGTGAAATTCATTTTATAACAAAAAAACCAAATTATTATTAAAACGTATTATTTTTTTATTCCCCAGCCATTCTTTTTGTATTTATTTAATTACTCCGACTTTTACCTGCTGGTACGCCGTCCGGTGTGCCCTGTGAAATGAAAGGTGGCATTCTTTATTTATTTATTCATTTATTCATTCATAACTGACAGCCTCGCGCTCCGCTCGTGCCCGGGCGGAAGAGGTGCTCCAATTCGGCTTAACTGTGACACACGCCCGCCCTCCTCCCCCGGAACTTCCATTCGGTTAAACTTAGGGGCCGCTTGGCACCGCCCGTGCCCGGGGAAGGTGCTCCTCTTCGGCTTACTGTGACGCGAGCATGCCCTCCTCCTCCGGAGCTTCCATTCAGTTAAACTTAGGGGCCGCTTGGAACCGCCCGTGCCCGGGGAAGGTGCTCCTCTTCGGCTTACTGTGACGCGAGCATGCCCTCCTCCTCCGGAGCTTCCATTCGGTTAAACTTAGGGGCCGCTTGGAACCGCCCGTGCCCGGGGAAGGTGCTCCTCTTCGGCTTACTGTGACGCGAGCATGCCCTCCTCCTCCGGAGCTTCCATTCGGTTAAACTTAGGGGCCGCTTGGCACCGCCCGTGCCCGGGGAAGGTGCTCCTCTACGGCTTAACTGCCACGCACGCCGGCCGGAGCTCTGGTACGGTCCGAACCGCGCGAAACGTCGCCACCGATCGTGTCCGGGAGAACGTGCTCTTCTTCGTCCACTCTCCTCTTCGCCCACGCTCTTCTTCGGCGCACGCCGGCCGTCTAACCGCTCCAGCGCCCCGTCGTGCCGCTCGGCGAAACTACAATGCCCCCGAATATTTTTTAGACCCGCGAAGCACTGAACCCGCGAAAGGTGAACCGCGAAGTAGCGAGGGTTCACTGTATGTATAAGACCAAGACCTACAAAAAAGTCTCTTGGAGCAATGAGCTAGGTTTTACAGGAAGTCGGCCATTTTGAATTTACTTAAAAGGGGGCGGGTCACCACAATGGACTTTGTGTAGAAATTATTATTGGGGCCCGAGCAGCGACGGCGGCGAGGTCCCTATTGTTTTTGTAGAAATTATTATTAGGGCCTGAGCAGCGACCGCTACGAGGTCCCCATTGTTTTTGTGGAAATTATTATTATTTTTATTATTATTATTATTAGGGCCCGAGCAGTGACCGCTGCGAGGTCCCTATTGTTTTTCTAGAAATTGTTATTAGGGCCCGAGCTGCGACGGCTGCGAGGTCCCTATTGTTTTTGTAGAAAATATTATTACTTTTATTATTATTAATATTATTATTATTATTATTAGGGCCTGAGCAGCGACCGCTGCGAAGTCCCTATTGTTTTTGTAGAAATTATTATTATTATTATTTTTCCGATTGTTCGATCGCATTTTTGACCCCCGAAACATGCACAAAAACTCACCAAACTTGGCAGTCTCATCGGGCATGGCGAAAAATTTGATATTTTAACGTCTAATATGAACAGGAAGTGAGTTATGAATTTTTGAAAGTCCGACTTTTGCCCTTTTTTGCATGTTTACAGGGGTCATTCTTTTGCACCCTGATCCTAAAGGCTTCATCTGATTGCCTTAAAATTCTGTCTGTAGCATCTGAAGACCTGGGACAAACACTGGGGCTAAAATTTTTTGTTTCCGAAATACTATATGACGGGGGCGGGGCTTCAAAGTTTTCACTTAAGATTTCCTTCGCCGCAATGGACAAAATGCTTAATAACTCTCCTGCACATGCTGCTAAAAATCCAAAACTTCACATGTACATAAAAAGTCTGTACCTGAAGACATCTATATGTTTATATTCAGTTATACACCTTGCGCCAATCAATATCATTTTTTACATTTTGACGTACTGCACGGTGCCCTTTTAACGAATCTGATTGAAAATTGGCTAGAAAAGACTCAAGACATTGATCTTACTCTATCCCTATTTTTGTGACTTTCCTTCGAAGGGCGTGGCTATTACGGTGCCGCAGAGTCTGATTATTCTCTGTGGCAACAAAAGTTCCTGCAAAATGATTCAGATGATCCATCTTCTCGAAATTTTTCACATTTGAGGATATTCAGGCCCTGAAGACGGCTGCCAACTTATTTTTGATCGCAGTGGTAGCGCCACCAACTGGTTAAAACAAATACAAATTATTTTCGTTGATGTTTTTCTCCGGGCAGGTGAACAAAATCTACCTTATATTTGCTCGGATGAGTGTTTAGGCCTTGAGCATGTCACAATACGAAAGTCTTTCGCCTTCTTCAGAGTGTCACATGATGCTGTCTTGTGACCCGTCTTTATCAGCTGATGTTCCATGAGGGCGTGACTTACCTGTCACAAGAATGAAGGCAAGTCACGCCCCCCGCTGTCCGTTCACTCCGCCAAGATGCTGGTCCAGGTGGTAGAGAGGATGAAGGCTCCCTTGTCTCTGTTCATGGTTTTTATGCCTCGCTTGCAGATCTCAATGGCCTCTCTGATCCAGCGCTGTTGTTTGTTCTCTTCTGTGCGGATGACCCTGCCCTTCTCCCGGTCCATGATGTGGTTTTCCCTTTTGCAGTGGTCAGTGATTGCTGATTTGTAATGTTCATGTTGTGCTTGTTCTTTTACTGCTCTGATTTTTTTCATTTTTTTGACAGGTAAGTCACACCCTCATGGAACATCAGCTCAAGACACCATAATGCGACACTCTGAAGAAGGCGAAAGACTCGCCGAAACATGTCAGGTAAAAAATTAACCTAAAACATAATTGTCTGCTTTTAATGAATCAGTCAAATATCAATAATAAGAAGACAAAATGAACCTAATACAAATAAATGAATGCTTAATAACTCCCCTGCAGATGCTCCTAAAAATCCAAACCTTCACCTGTAAATAAAACGTCCCGACCTGAAGACATCGTAATGTTATTATTTTGTTATACACACAGTGCCGCCAAGTGGAATCAAAAATTTGTTTTTATTTTAATTTTCACGTACTGCACGGTGCCCTTTTGACGAATCCGACTGAAAATTAGTCAGAAAAGACTCAAGACAATGATCTTACTCTCTGCCGAATTTTGTGACGTTTTGGCAAAAGGCGTGGCTATGAAGGTGCTGAAAAGTCCGATTGTACTCTGTGGCAACAAAAGCTCCGGCAACATGACTCAGATGATCCTATCTTCTCGAAGTTGTACACATTTGAGGATACTTTAGCCCTGAAGACAGCTACCGACTTATTTTACATCGTAGTAGTAGCGCCACCAACTGGTAAAAGCTAATACAAGTTATTTTCTTGGATGTTTTTCTCCGTGCAACTCAACAAGGTCGCCCTCATATATGCTCGGATGACTGTTTCGGCCATGAGGATGTCACAATACGAAATTCGTCCTTTTTCGTGAAAAGTTGTGGGAGTGGCATTGCACTGTTCGGCAATAAAACAAAGCTGATTATGAGGTTCTAAATATGAACGACAACTCGTAAAACTTTACACACACATCAGGCCGAGCAAATTTATCAATATTTTATACGTTAGTTGTGCAGCTTTTTTGAAATGGCTCGCCATGGCCCTCGAGAAATGTTAAAAAAAGCAGCTCTGGTTGAGTGTTTCACCTCGCTTTTTGTAAATTTTATGGAGTACAGTGAACCCTCGGTTATCGCGGTTAATGGGGACCGAGACCACCCGCGAAAACTGAAAATCCGCGAAGTAGCGGCGCACCTTCAAAAATGCTTAAAAAAAATATACAATATATATAATAAATATATATATATATATATATATATATATATATATATATATATATATATATATATATATATATATACGGGGAGAGAGAGAGTGAAATTCATGTTATAACAAAAAAACCAAATTATTATTAAAACGTATTATTTTTTTATTCCCCAGCCATTCTTTTAGTATTTATTTAATTACTCCGACTTTTACCTGCTGGTACGCCGTCCGGTTTGCCCTGTGAAATGAAAGGTGGCATTCTTTATTTATTTATTCATTTATTCATTCATAACTGACAGCCTCGCGCTCCGCTCGTGCCCGGGTAGAAGAGGTGCTCCAATTTGGCTTAACTGTGACACACGCCCGCCCTCCTCCCCCGGAGCTTCCATTCGGTTAAACTTAGGGGCCGCTTGGCACCGCCCGTGCCCGGGGAAGGTGCTCCTCTTCGGCTTACTGTGACGCGAGCATGCCCTCCTCCTCCGGAGCTTCCATTCGGTTAAACTTAGGGGCCGCTTGGAACCGCCCGTGCCCGGGGAAGGTGCTCCTCTACGGCTTAACTGCCACGCACGCCGGCCGGAGCTCTGGTACGGTCCGAACCGCGCGAAACGTCGCCACCGATCGTGTCCGGGGGAACGTGCTCTTCTTCGTCCACTCTCCTCTTCGCCCACGCTCTTCTTCGGCGCACGCCGGCCGTCTAACCGCTCCAGCGCCCCGTCGTGCCGCTCGGCGAAACTACAATGCCCCCGAATATTTTTTAGACCCGCGAAGCACTGAACCCGCGAAAGGTGAACCGCGAAGTAGCGAGGGTTCACTGTATGTATAAGACCAAGACCTACAAAAAAGTCTCTTGGAGCAATGAGCTAGGTTTTACAGGAAGTCGGCCATTTTGAATTTACTTAAAAGGGGGCGGGTCACCACAATGGACTTTGTGTAGAAATTATTATTGGGGCCCGAGCAGCGACCGCGGCGAGGTCCCTATTGTTTTTGTAGAAATTATTATTATTATTATTTTTCCGATTGTTCGATCGCATTTTTGACCCCTGAAACATGCACAAAAACTCACCAAACTTGGCAGTCTCATCGGGCATGGCGAAAAATTTGATATTTTAACGTCTAATATGAACAGGAAGTGAGTTATGAATTTTTGAAAGTCCGACTTTTGCCCTTTTTTGCATGTTTACAGGGGTCATTCTTTTGCACCCTGATCCTAAAGGCTTCATCTGATTGCCTTAAAATTCTGTCTGTAGCATCTGAAGACCTGGGACAAACACTGGGGCTAAAATTTTTTGTTTCCGAAATACTATATGACGGGGGCGGGGCTTCAAAGTTTTCACTTAAGATTTCCTTCGCCGCAATGGACAAAATGCTTAATAACTCTCCTGCACATGCTGCTAAAAATCCAAAACTTCACATGTACATAAAGAGTCTGTACCTGAAGACATCTATATGTTTATATTCAGTTATACACCTTGCGCCAATCAATATCATTTTTTACATTTTGACGTACTGCATGGTGCCCTTTTAACGAATCCGATTGAAAATTGGCTAGAAAAGACTCAAGACATTGATCTTACTCTATCCCTATTTTTATGACTTTCCTTCAAAGGGCGTGGCTATTACGGTGCCGCAGAGTCTGATTATTCTCCGTGGCAACAAAAGTTCCTGCAAAATGATTCAGATGATCCATCTTCTGGAAATCTTTCACATTTGAGGATATTCAGGCCCTGAAGACGGCTGCCAACTTATTTTTGATCGCAGTGGTAGCGCCACCAACTGGTTAAAACAAATACAAATTATTTTCGTTGATGTTTTTCTCCGGGCAGGTGAACAAAATCTACCTTATATTTGCTCGGATGAGTGTTTAGGCCTTGAGCATGTCACAATACAAAAGTCTTTCGCCTTCTTCAGAGTGTCACATGATGCTGTCTTGTGACCCGTCTTTATCAGCTGATGTTCCATGAGGGCGTGACTTACCTGTCACAAGAATGAAGGCAAGTCACGCCCCCCGCTGTCCGTTCACTCCGCCAAGATGCTGGTCCAGGTGGTAGAGAGGATGAAGGCTCCCTTGTCTCTGTTCATGGTTTTTATGCCTCGCTTGCAGATCTCAATGGCCTCTCTGATCCAGCGCTGTTGTTTGTTCTCTTCTGTGCGGATGACCCTGCCCTTCTCCCGGTCCATGATGTGGTTTTCCCTTTTGCAGTGGTCAGTGATTGCTGATTTGTAATGTTCATGTTGTGTTTGTTCTTTTACTGCTCTGATTTTTTCATTTTTTTGACAGGTAAGTCACACCCTC